>NC_086386.1:5049945-5371158 GCF_036588685.1 Mytilus trossulus
AAATTAAAAAGAAATTTAATTATTTTAATAAAAGCTTTCAAGGCAATGTTTTACGTATTCAGTTACCTGAGCGTGACATATACGTCAAAATCCTGTAAACGCAATACCCAAGTGTGAAGAGACAAAACCAAATTAGCAGAGACAACATATATAACATATACATTTGATCAACTCTCAATTGTGGGCTCCTTACTTGGAACAGGCATTTAAAGAATGTGGCGGTCTTAAACAGGTTAAAAAGCATCTAACCTTTTTCCTAACCTATGAAAAGTTCTTTTGATGGTTTTTGAAATGACCTTTCAATAGTTTTCTACCTTTGTTTTTTTAACGTTTCCGGATTCAAAGTTAAGTTCCACTGACCAAATCAGTTATCACTACATAGATGACCTAGTTCATGTTTTATATCTACTCTTTTACGTTCGAGTTCAAGTTGGTATCTTATTTTTTTTGTTCAATAAATAATGAAAGTAAAATATTGAAATCATAATTAGCTTTTACCAGTATGGTTCAGTTATGTCAAAATAAGAGAAGAAAGATCATTTAAAACGAATTATTCACTAGCAATAATTCGACCTCATTGAATCCGTATTCATGTGACCTTTAATCTAACCCCTTAGCTAGAGACTGATAATGCACGAATTATGCGTGTTCAGTTATTAAAAGAAAAGAATGTTTAAAAAAAAAGGATATAATTTGTTTATACTTTGCCAAAACATAGTATCTATTGATATATGTTGAAAAATATAATAAAAATGATAGGTCACCGCGCATTTTCTCAAGCTACAGGACGTGACAAAATAACACATGTTGTATGGATTATACAGGAAAAAACACCATTTTGTGATTAGAAACTAAACAAAATGATAGAATTGGTAAATAGATAGCTGACATGGATTAAATTAAAGTGAGACCACCAATCTGCCGGTATCAAATCATTTGAAAAAACAACAACAATGTATTCCAATATGACCTTTAACATCGAAGGAGTAGACTTGCATTCAGTCGTGTTCAGACACTTTACAATAGAAATAAAGGACGGGCATCGAACACAAAGTTACTCTTGTATAATACTGCACTGTCACTAACTAGTCTGTCACTATATTTAAATTTAAAAGTGAGGCAAAATATATTCATCATTCGGTGAGGGGTCTGGCGGTCGCTCAAGACCCCCAGAAGCCTTGAAAAAATACGCAAAATCGTGCATCCCGAGAGCTTCTCGGACTCTTAAGAGGCACATTATTTGAATGTCCTTTCCCTTGGAACCTCAGTCTCCAAAAACAACAAAACATCAGCCAAGTTGAAAACACCAGCCAAGTTAAAAATACCTCAGTCAAAACAGAAAGGTTGTATAAACATCGAAATCTACTAAGATTGAGGTATGCTGATAATGGCAGTCAAGATCATCAGATACTTCTTACTGACAGTCAACCTTCTGTGAAGAAAGAAAAGCCTGTTAATATATTTAAAGCCAAAGACCTAAAATACAATTATAGATGTGCGAATCTCTTCATGTATCATATATGTCTCTGTCAAACACATCGGCGAATGTGAATTTAGTCCGGTCAACTTTTTTAGCAGAAAAATATTTTTTTTTACTATAAATTTATATTTTCGTATAATTTGTTCTTAAATCTCACAGATTCCTGAATTACTTGGACAAATATTGTCAAAGATATTAACACTTGTTGACGTCAGAAAAACAAATTATTGTTTCTTCATAAAACTATTTCTGGAGATATTCCTAATTATATTGCTGCTGATATCTTGTCATATACAAACACTAATGACCAGTATGGTCTGAGAAAAAAAAGGGAATTTAAAACTCATCAGTGTCGAACCACAGCCTATAAAAACAGTTTTATTCCACATACTCTTGAAAAGTGGAATTCCCTTGATGGAGAAGTTAAAAATATTTTAAGCTTCACAGGATTTAAAAGAAAACTGAATGAGGACATAAGTCCTTGTCCTGTTTTCTTTTCCACTGGTTCACGTAAAGTTAATATAATCCACTGCCAATTAAGAAATGAGGCTAGTGATCTAAAAGATCATCTCTTCTGTGATCATTTGTCGGACAGCTCTATGTGTGCATGTGGAGATCCAGTAGAAGATAATATTTATTTATTTTATGTTTGTCCATTTTTACATTTATCAGAAAAATGAGCTCTTTCAAAAAATAAGTAACTTTGAAAATGTCAATCTTGATGTCCTACTACAGGGTTGCTCAGACTTAAATATTGACGAAAACACATACATATGTACAACAATATATTCATGAAACTGGAAGATTTTATAATAATTCATGTGATATATACTGTTTAGAAACCAGCCTATAACCACAGTGTACCACTCTTTAGTCTTAATTAAAGACAAACCTAACTTTTAACACAAAAAACAACCAATTATGTTTAGCATCTTTTTGCAAATAAATTTATATATATATAACCGGAAGTTTTCCGTGTTATAGTGATGCAAAGACGGAATACCAATACTTTAATATTTATTAGCAAGGTCCGGACAGTACCAGACCTAAGACCTAAACTGACTACAAAATGACATACAAAAGCATATATAAAAACAGTTTCTATAGCAAAGAATTAGTGTCCAACGGATTAACTTGTCATGGTCAGAGTGATTTCCATCACGACAAACATATATTTAACAATAGAATTAATTACACACAAAGAAATATAAAAGGTTAGATAGACGGATTAACAAATTGTCACTTTAGCACTTAAAATATAATGTCTGATCTTAATTTATTTGTAATCGCAAATAGTCCAAATCTTCCTGGTTATATGCGCCACTACTCCACCTAAACTCGGTCTCCGAGTTTGCCGAATGAATTTTGTTATCGTCGTGGGTATCCTCCTCCTCGCCGATGACGTTGCTGCGAATTGCCACGCGAGCAAATTGCATAGGTCGAAAGCGCACCTCGGTTTGAATGTTTTGTATCTAGATGTTGAATCTCGTGTCTACTGTTTACGTTCTCTTCCCTCAGTCTCTGCATTTCGTCTTCCATATCATTTAAGATGCGATTGTAGTGCATGTCAGTATTTTTAAACTCCATTGTTAAGCGTTGTCTGGCGTTGGTTAAATTACGGTTTTCCTCTTTCAAACGCACTATTTCTATTTCAAAATTTTTAGTTCCACTTGCATGTTCAGCTAACTCCCGCTCGATCGTTTGTATTAACCGAACATGTTTTAAACGTTCCAAATTTAAATTGTCCAAACTGTTCCTTAACATCACGTTTTCTTGTATTACTGTATCTAATTTAGAATTTTCACACTTCAGCACAGCGATTTCTTTGATGAAGTTTCGGTTAGACTCTTTCAACTTGTTAATGTGTTGTTTCGCGGATTCGTCCTGTATGGAGCACGTAAAAGCGGAGAGTTCCTTGTCCTCAAGTCCTTGAAACGGAAATTGAGACATTTGCTTCTTCTCAATAAACGTTCTCATACGGTCACTATCTCTCTGAATTTTGGATTTCGACTTTGATTTCTTCTTCGGGTTTGGGTTTTCACATGACTTAACGTGAAAACTACACATACGGGCAAAATGTCCATGATGTCTGCACTTGTAACAATAAGCGTTAGCTGCATAACACCGATGGTATGTGAAAACATTCAATGTCTTACCGCAATATTTGCACAGAAAGTCCAAACAGGTATCTGCTTTTCTCATCGGAAACGGATGCCCATTTCTGCAAGGCTGGTAATTCCAGGTTCCTTCCATAGTGTTGTTTCTGAAGGTATCCATTTACTAGTTTGGGGGGAACTATCTCAAGATCGTGCCGCGGGTACCTCAACCAATATATAACCGGAAGTTTTCCGTGTTATAGTGATGCAAAGACGGAATACCAATACTTTAATATTTATTAGCAAGGTCCGGACAGTACCAGACCTAAGACCTAAACTGACTACAAAATGACATACAAAAGCATATATAAAAACAGTTTCTATAGCAAAGAATTAGTGTCCAACGGATTAACTTGTCATGGTCAGAGTGATTTCCATCACGACAAACATATATTTAACAATAGAATTAATTACACACAAAGAAATATAAAAGGTTAGATAGACGGATTAACAAATTGTCACTTTAGCACTTAAAATATAATGTCTGATCTTAATTTATTTGTAATCGCAAATAGTCCAAATCTTCCTGGTTATATATATTTTATTTTATTTTTTGTATTAGTAATTATATTTTCAAAAATCAAGAAATTAATAGTCATGTAATAAGATGGTTCACTAAATTATTTATGTATTGCAAAAAAGGGCCAATGAATTCTTTTTATTCATATAAATAGAACAACTTTGTTGCAGTGAGCTTGTGAACTTGAGTAAAAATCACTTCATGATCTACTTGATTCCTAACCAACACTTATTATTTTGGTATAAAATTCGACATCACCTTCAGTAGGTCTTGCTTTAACTTTGTTAACATAGTTATTTATATATAATGTATACACAAAAAATACTTCAAGAAGTGGAGGAACTGCCTCCCTGACTCACTGCAACAACGTATGATCTATTAACTTACCAGAAAATTATATACTATCATGCATGTTATTCAATCCATCTTGTATGGGAAAGGATTTGTATAGGCACTGCCTTTTGTCCAATCCCTTTATTTAAATGTACATTTGATATTTGAACAATAAAATATTTTAAATTGAATTGAACAAGTTGAATATATGTACAGCGTATAACGACGAGTGTGAATACCGTCCGGTCAACTTTATTTGCTCAAAAATATTTTTTTTCACTTATTTTCTTTGATTTTCATAAAATATATTTTAATATCTTTAAGTTCTACAAATATTAAACCAATCTACAGAATAACAAAAAAGTTATGACTATTTATATCTCATCCGGTCAACCGTCCTGTCACTATCCGGGCAATCGTCCTGTCATTAGTGCTTCCACACACTCCCGGTTAATCACGGGAACCACCATCACATAATAAAAAAGCACCTTATGATAGAAAAGCACCTTATAATAGAAAAGCTCCTTATAATAGAAAAGCACCTGATAATAAAAAAAGCACCTTATAATAGAAAAGCACCTTATAATAGAAAACCACCTTATAATAGAAAACCACCTTATAATAGAAAAGCACCTTATAATAGAAAAGCACCTTATAATAAAAAAGCACCTTATAATAGAAAACCATCATCTTATAATAGAAAAGCACCTTATAATAGAAAACCACCTTATAATAGAAAAGCACCTTATAATAAAAAAGCACCTTATAATAGAAAAGCACCTTATAATAGAAAAGCACCTTATAATAAAAAAGCACCTTATAATAGAAAACCACCATCTTATAATAGAAAAGCACCATCTTATAATAGAAAAGCACCTTCTTATAATCGAAAACCACCTTCGTATAATAGAAAACCACCATCTTATGATAGAAAACCACCATTTTATAATAGAAAACCACCATCTTATAATAGAAAACCATCATCTTATAATAGAAAAGCACCATCTTATAATAGAAAAGCATTAAAAAAGACACATAAGACAGCTATGGCGTTCCATAGTTTATCAAGCAAAAGTGAATAAGAAATAGGTTTAAGCAGTTACAGGTACTACTGTACAATCTCAAACAATGAGAAAAACTCACACCGTAAAGAGAATTTCATATTTACAAGTAAGTTTTGTTTTTGCGTTGAATAGTTTTCTTCTATTGTTTTAATTGCAAGTATGGGAAGTGGTTAAAATGCTAATGAGACAGCTGTTATGGCCACAGAGCCTTAATTGAAAACTTTTTTTTCATTCATACCGGTAGATTATTGTTGTTAATTTTTTTTTTACTGTGCCAGGTGGAAAAGTGATTATACGGCCGACTATGCATCATTCTGTTGTTCACATTATATCGAAAATCGACATCCCTTTTCCTTCAATGTTATATTTACATTATGCATAATATTGAATAAGTGATGCAAGTAGCATTTTTCCCTAGTAACTTTCTTTATTAAAGTGAAATTTGGACATTTCCGAGTACAACTTCTAAGGTGCGTTCGACTTTTGGGAAAACGTTCAAGATTGTTTTAGTTATGTTTGTTTATTATTTGTTGCAATAATTGTACACGTGGGTATCATATTAGACAAAAAAGGGAGAACATGTTTGTTTTTATGAAATTGACGAAAGGTTGGATTTTTTATTTAAAAATCAATAAAGATGTACTTTAACTTTATAAGTATGATTTTATTACATAATTTAGAAGGGAACTTGTAAATTGCATAGTTAGAACTAAAATTTTCTTTTGATGTGTGTATAGTCGAGTAGAACTTTTTTGGTTGTTGTATATTTGATAAGTGTCATAACTTATTTTGCATCATGTCTTAATGAATACAGACTTTGAATATTTGTCAACTTTGTGGAATAGCTTTATGACCGTTAGCTTTTTGTTTCTTTCAGTTGATTTATATTGCTGGTGTGTTGAAACTTAGCTGATAGGGAAGCTGTTTATTCCAGTTATCCTGTAGTGCGGTCTCAAGGGGAGCAGATATCAGATTCAAGATTTGAATAGCTTGAAAGGAGCAATATTTTTATAGATTACTCTGTAGAGAAACGTGTTTATGAGTATGATGGTTTAACAGGAGGAACAGTGAATAGTGTGATGGTGCTGACAGGGAAAGATATACATCTGGAAAATGTCTGAATGCTATTGCATTCAAACCTATAGTTAATGATAGTTGATGCATCAATAGGAAAGTGTTGAAGAAAACATCTCGTGTACAAACGTGATTACCGAGTACAGCTGCTTAAATTGGTGGTTGGACTGAGGCAGTTTCATTCTTAACTATAACTTGCATGTCGTGTTCACCTTCCTTTCTAGAGAAAGAGGTGCATAGCTTACTACCACTGCGTTGATGACAAATGCAATAAGTTAATTGTCATTCAGTTGAACATTTACAGATCTATACGAGTAATGTTGCTGGTACATGTACATGATTGTGTGTTTGTAAGTATGGTCAGTAAGGTTTGGTTGGCTTGATGGTTAAATTACATATTTTTAGTATCTTGAATATGAGGCCGATAAATTAGATATTGATCAAACTTGACAGTTGGACAACTACAACATATTTTTTTATGTTAATAAAATAAAATATTGAAAGGGAAAACGGTGCATGGCATAGCCTGTTGTGATGTTTAATGGTTTGTTTGCCTGCTCTTCGGTGTTTTAGAATACTAAGTGAAAAATGACAAATATTTCTAACCTTGTTGTGTAAGAAAAGAAAGGTGTCACTATTGTGAAAGAGAGGGTCATTACATAGCAGATTGATTAGAGATATTTAAAGAAGGAATGTTGTAAAGCATGTTTTGTAATGTTTGTGTTACTTTATCAGGGTAATATTAATATTAAAAGATTAATAATATTTATTTTAATTTTTGGATATGCAACCTTTGACTCAAGGGACACTGAAGCCCTAGTGATTTTATTTTCACGCGGGTCAAGGGTTGAGTATCCACCTCTAATTTTTCTGTTGGTGGAATACAAAACAAAGAAATATAAAAGACAAAAGACAAAAGACGAGAAAATTTATTCGTCTCTTAGGTTTGATATTTATCCAAAAAATTGCTTTAGAAGATGGAAGGCGAAAGCTATCCACAGGAGGTCAGAATGGGAATTTTCTTCCGTTTATGAAGAAAAGGGGAAAAAACCGAACACAAGTGAGCTGAGATAATTACAGAGGTGAATATGCTCAACCCTTGTCCCACATTTTGGCTGCTTCAGTGGGTTATTCAAAGGCTAGTGTCTGTGTCAACTGAGGTGACTTGCGGTTTAAAGACCCATGATAATTTTGTAGCTTGGAATATCAATTTGCATTAAAATGGATGGGAAAATATAGGCGTATAGTTTAAACTCTCTTCCAAAAAGACAATATCCTAATGATAAGATATTCTATGAGTATAAGGAATTCATTGTGAAAACTCTTTCAAAAAGGATATGTAATGGGTGTTTCACAATACCTGAGAGGTTGGCGAGTGTGAACCTCCGTATATGGTTTTAACGAGAACAGCTGAACTGATAAAACCAAGATTAAGACACGATAAAAGATTCCTAACTTAACATTGATGCGTGAGGTACCACGTTTGTTGGTAAGGAATGGCTTGATAACGTCAGTCGGATGATTTTCTTGGTACGACCATATTTTCTATGTGGAAAATCTTGAAAATATTTTGGGTGCACTTTGATGGATATTTAATGATAGACAATTGTTTTCGAATTCAAGACTACTGCTTTTGTATATTAAGCAACTGACATGGTAGAAACAAGCTTCAGTTCTGAAGGTCTTTAGGCGTACCTTGTTAACAGTTCATTGATGATAGGTGTGTTGCCGAATCGGTTTTTTTATATTCAAAATTATGTGCAGGATGGCTTATATTTCCAATTTATTTTTATGGTTATTATTTTGCTTAATACATGTTTGAATCGAGGGTAAACTAAAAAGTGTTGATTATTTATTGGTGAATCAGTAAGGGCTCTCGGTGTTTTTACATAGAAAGATAAATGATTAAAAGTTTTTCAATTCATCTCGGTAAGCATTTTCGAGTGCTCTGTATATACAAGTTTGAATTGCATGTGGTTGGTTTAAGTCCCACAGGTTAAAGTTGTTATTTCTTTACCTGTACTTGGTATATAAAGTAGGTGTTTTATTGATTCAATCGCTTGATCGTATAAAGCCTAGGTCTGTAGAAGGCATAATCAATATTTGGGGTTGAATAAAACCGCCGTTGTTTGTTTATATTTCTAAGTGCTTTATGGATGTTTCGTACCCCCAATGTCTGAATGAGACCCTGCAATACAACAGACGAGTTTGGGATGGACACGTGCTTGGTATACCTTGCTTTTAAAGTTCTGATTTTCTGTTTTCATGTTTCTTTAAAGTGTTTTAAGGGCTGAAGTGATATTGTCATCTGTAGGTTTTCCCATTTTTGAGGTTGGATTGTAATGCGATGCAGATGTAACATTTTCTAAAATATGATTGTGAAGAATGTACTTATGTTGCAAAGGTTGACGTTTAGAGAACAGTACACTTTTCTGGGTGGAAGATCTTCAGCAAGTCCTCTTCCGGTCCAATTTCGCTACTGCATCAAAATCAGCTTGAAGTTTGAGGCAGTCACCCTGGGATTTAACTGGCATGCATATGATTATAACTGTCAGCAGCAAACACTCTTAGTTTGTTATGAACAAGATAGTCTTGAATGTCGTTAATAAAGGCCAATAATAAGATTGGACCTAAGACAGTACCTTGTGGAACTCCGTAGGTGAATGGGAATTTGCTTGATGCTTTTCCCTCTAGAACAGTCTGAGTAAGGTCGGAGAGAAATACAGAGATCCAATTAAATGTGATTCCATTGATGCTAAAATGATTTAATCTGTAAAGTTAGTGATGATTTGAAAATTTGTCAGATGTTTTGCGAAGTCCACTATTACGAGTTCTGTTAATGTATTTAAGGGCTCGAATGAAAGAAAAGTTCCAATTGTGTTTCACAAGATCGATAGTACCGAAAGCCATGTAGGAGGTCTTATAAGATGTTATTGAATTCCAGATGTTTCATGTTTTAAGTGACTGTATGCTCCATTCACCTGCAGCAAATACAAGTAAACGGTTTGGTCTTTAGTTGACCGGTTTATGTTTGTCCCCCTTTTTGTATGCTGGTGCGACTCTAGCATTTTTGCAGTCGTAAGTGGTAATTCCGGTGATGCAAGATTTTTGGAAAATCAGGCAAAGATTTGGTGCGATTTGTGTCTGCATTTATTTGAGAAAGCGGCAAGTGATGTCAACTGGGCCTGTAGCTTTATAAGGGTTAACCTCGTTTAATAGCTTTTCGATTCCTTTTGACTAATGTGATATGTAAGCTACTGATTTTATAATGTGTGTTGATGCCCTTGTTGGGTATTTCTCAGGCTGATTCTTCGTTACTTCGTTTGGTCATGTTTTATCTAAATATGCGGTCTAATTCTACAGCGTGTTCTAGTCATAATTGAGTTGGAGAGTTCTTATATTTCGGGGTTTTAAACTAAATATTTAATGAGATTACCATAGAGTTAAATAGTTAGGGTATTTGCGGTAGAATTGAGCAGTTAATGTTCATCTCACATTTTTGATACTAACTATTACACTAGTTTTCACTGCAATTTTTTGATAATTTGAGTGTTCTGTTTACGTGTACATTGTTGATTTTGATACATCATATTGCTATTGTATTTTACATGTGTTGATATTTGAGAGACCTTATTAAATTATATAAAAAAATACTTCAATCGATCTCTTCAGCCATGGAGAATTGCGGCCCAGTGGTTCGAACCTTTTTATGAGTTTACGGACGGTTTACAATGTAAAGTCGGAAATATCAAGTAGACTTAGTTTGTGTCTCGGAAATTAATAGCCATAAAATCAATTTGATTAAATGTAATTTGTCCGATTGCAGGTATTCAATTTACAATCAACTTAATTATTTAAAAGATTATGAGGTCAAGGTCCGAGATCAGTATTAGAGTATTGAAATTGATTTTTCGGTGTACTTATTAGGTAAAGGTGTGTTCGAGTAGTAGAAATACGTATTGTTGGAGTAGATTGTATATTTTTACATACTATAAAAAGGAGCACACCAGTATAATGTAGAAAATACGTGTAGCTTGTGCTTCGGACGCAAGAAACTATTTAACATGTTATTTTCAATTTTTGGAGATGCTGATTTAACATTACGGACTTTGTTTAATAAAATATACAGAAAATAAAAAAGGGTATTTGATAAATAGAAAATATGCTAAGGTTTCTATTAATAAGTCATACTATGTATCCGAGCAGAGAACAAAAGACTGTTGATGTCTTTAGTACTTTTGAAAATGAATTTAAAAAAGAATAGATGTATATAAATCAAGATGTCCAATGTAATTGTCAATTAGAAAGAATTTTTATCATTGATAATTCTCTGCATAAGACAACTATGCAACCTTTAATTATATTATTTTTATAAGTTAATAAGTTGGATCAGCTATTTATTTCCCTTTATAATCAATGGAATGTAACAGGGTAAATCCAGAGAAGCTTGGAGTCTTGGTTAAACTTGTAACAAGCAAGATCAGATGAATAAATATTATTATGTTGTTAAAAAAAAAAAGGTCGCTTCTGTTGGAGGTGGATAGGTGGCAGATTTAAGAATAAAAATTGTCTTGTTTTGACGCTCAAACACAGAGAAGGCATTACTGGCTGTTTAAGCTTTATATATTATTTCATAATCTGATATGAGTGCATACCTTAAAAAAATTATTAAGGGTTTAATCATTTTGAGGTGGAGACATTACATTTGGGGCGATTTATTGTTAATGCAATATGTAATGAATCATGTGGAGTGTTTTCGAATAGATTGTGTAATAGATATTCAAGAGTGAGTTATTCAGTTTGTTAATTCTACATCTGTAAACTTTCTTTGTGCCGAGGTGGCTGAAAAACGCAGACGAATGCAGTTTTGAAATATTAATATAAGTTGAATTTTTTTTTTCAGTTACAAGGTGCTATATCTCTTATTCAAATGTTAATTTTGTGAACGGCCCGAACAAGATAACTGTTTGAATTGCACCTTGCCCTTGTGTGTGACATTGGATATTTGCTGTCCTTCTATATATGGTTCTTCTTGTGTTGAGCTTACGGATAGGTTTTTGCCATATGATAAGGGCGCCAGTAGCAGTTTCATTCTGACCCATTTGTCTTCGTCTGTCATCTTTCGATTGCATTATTAGAAGTTTTGACAGTTCTCTTAATTCGTGTCACTAATGTGTATATACAGGGAGTTTATGGATATATGATTGACAATATTTGACACGAAAGTCATTTTAAATTAAGATTTAAACAAGATTAACATGCTATGGCTATTTGATTGTCATTCTTCATCTTTAGTTCACAGTGAAACTTTTCGACGTGTACTAAGTAAATTGAATAATTGCACCTTGTTGTAAGTTAACTACGTCCTCTGGAACCAGTATATGTATCTCTGCTTTCAAAGCTGCCAGCATATGGACTAATTTTAAGGTTTGAGTTTTGGGATGAGTTTTGGGAATTCTTAAGGTTTGTTTTGTTCCTGTATGGTAACTTCCATTATTCAGGTGAAGTATGACTGTGTTTTATATCTACTTCATCCCAATACTTAACCGAACCCCAGTCTATTTGAGCAATCTTATTCATGATAGTATCATATCTTAAATGAGATCTCGCGAGAATAGACAAGGTGAGTTATCCTGTCATTCTTTGCTGAACTGAAGTACTGTTAGTTTGTCATATTTTGTCGAATTGGACGAAATATGTACTTTATATGTGGAGAAGAGAAATAGATTTAGAAAAAAAAAAAAAAGCGACAAAAACATTGATGGAGAATCAATTTTATCAGGTTTCATTTGCTTAAATGACTTCGGGTTTTATATCTACTTCACCCCAATACTTAACCGAACCCCAGTCTATTTGAGCAATCTTATTTATGATAGTATCAAATTATAAATCTAAAAAAAAATGTATTGTTGAAGAATAACTGTAAGTTTTGAAGCTTAGTTATTTGCATAACAATTGAAAAGAAACCTGTTAATTGTATCATAATGCAGTATAAGGAATTTAACTTATATTCAACGGGATAACATCTTTTTCCATAAGTGAGGCGAATTGGCATTACTAAATACATCCTGGTTAATAATATATTTATCTAGATTTCACCGATTTCCATTAGGTGGGGCCAGTTGGCAGGAGTAATATAAACGGAATTTAACTTATACAATGGGATAACATCTTTTTATACCCCACGCAACGAGTTGCGGAGGGTATAATGTTTTTGACCCGTCTGTCCGTCCGTCAGTCCGTCCGTCCGTCAGTCCTGTTTCTTGTCATCGCAACTCCTCTCAAACCGCACAACAGAATTTCACGAAACCTTTTCAGATAATAAGGACCACTGTGTATCATCGCCACCGGAAATTGGGTACTAACGAAGCCAAGTGAGCTTTTCTCATCACTTTGCGTCCGGCGTCCGTCGTCGTCCGTCGTCGTCGTCCGTCGTCGTCCTGCGTCCGGCGTTAACTTTTACAAAAATCTTCTCCTCTGAAACTACTGTGCCAAATTAAACCAAACTTGGCCACAATCATCATTGGGGTATCTAGTTTAAAAATTGTGTCCGGTGACCCGGTCAACCAACCAAGATGGCCGCCATGGCTAAAAATAGAACATAGGGGTAAAATGCAGTTTTTGGCTTATAACTCAAAAACCAAAGCATTTAGAGCAATTCTGACATGGGGTAAAATTGTTTCATTCTGGTACAGGATTGTGTAAATGTTCGCAAATGTCGCCAACGTCGCCAACATTTGCGAAATCATTACTATTCGCCAACGTCGCCAACGTCGCCAACATTTATGAACTCAATACTGTTCGCCAACGTCGCCAACGTCGCCAACATTATGAACTCAATACTGTTCGCCAACGTCGCCAACATTTGCGAAATCATTACTATTCGCCAACGTCGCCAACGTCGCCAACATTTATGAACTCAATACTGTTCGCCAACGTCGCCAACATTATGAACTCAATACTGTTCGCCAACGTCGCCAACGTCGCCAACATTTATGAAACATTACTGTTCGCCAACATTTACAAACTCAAATATTCGCCCGCATCACTAACATTGCCAATATTTATGTAGTCATTTCTATTCAAAACATTTACAAACTAATACTGTTCGCTTGGTTGCAAACATTCAGGAAAACATTACTGCTCGCCATGCAATGTGTATATGTAATATTTGCCAACTTACTGAAGTTTGCCAATTTAGCCGAGTTTGCCAATATTTATTTTTGTATGTTTTATTCACCAATATATCCAACATTATTTCTAATTAGATCCTCTCCCTGGTAAATTTTTTTGGGATAACAAAGCAATGGATTGTTATACTACAAACATTCAAAACTCACATGTAAAACAAAGACTAGATGAATTTGTAAATAATAAACAGATTGATTCTAATTCAGCTGTTGAAAAATTCAACGCTATTTTGTGTGATACAGCACTTTTATCAACTAAATTTGTTCAAAAGAAAATCATGAATAGGCCTATTAAGAAAAGTAAAAAACCATGGTTCTCAGACTCTTGTCATGACCTCCATACTACAGTTAAAAAGTACTGTTTACTTGTAAATAAGTTTCCAGACAACGGATCCTATAGAAAATCATTTTACTCATTCAAATCTAAATTAAGAAGAAGGTGTAAACAAGAAGAAAGAAATTACAAGAGTCAAATCTGCGACCAAATTTCACTAAATATGAAAAAAGACCCAAAGACATTTTGGAATTTACTTAACAAATTAAGTTCTCTTTCAGAAATAAAAGAGGAAAACCATTTTGATCAAGAATTATTTATAAACTACTTTAAAAAAATGAACAGTACTTCTAACATCCAAAACAATAAATTCCATGACATAATTATTGAAAAATTAACAGCCTTAAAAAAGACATTAAATACATGCAACTCTGACAACGAATTTAATAAACAAATCCAGCCAGCTGAAATTTTAAATGCAGTTAAAACACTTAAAAATGGTAAATCATCAGCTGAAGACTTAATTTCTAATGAAATGATTAAATGCGGTATGCCAGTATTATTAGAACCCCTATTAAAACTTTTCAACCTAGTATTTATGAAAGGCAGCTTCCCAAAATTATGGAACAAAAGTTTGATTACTTTAATTCATAAAAAGGGGAACAAATCTGACCCCTCTAATTATAGAGGTATCTCATTGACTTCTAATTTGGGAAAATTATTCAATAAAATTATACACACTAGACTAATCAAGTTTATTAACACTAATAATTTAATAAGTGAAAATCAGATTGGCTTCAAAGAAAAAGCTAGAACAGCAGATCATATCTTCTCATTAAAGTCTATTGTAGACAAATATAAAACTAAAAAAAAAGAAAATTTTTGCAGCATTTATAGATCTGCGAAAAGCCTTTGATACTGTCTGGAGGGAGGGTTTATTCTACATTCTACTCCAAAACAGACTTCCAGGCAAGCTTTTTAATGTCATCCAATCAATGTATAATGACAACAAATGCAGAATTAAATTTCAAAATGGTATGAGCCATGAATTTATATCAAATTATGGAGTAAAACAAGGGGATGTACTTAGCCCCACTTTGTTTAATATTTATATAAATGGCCTTGTAAATGACCTTGATCATGCAAACACTCAACCAATTATTATAGGAGATGTTAAATTAACATCATTATTATATGCAGATGACATTATTTTATTATCTGAAACCCAAGAAGGGCTACAAAATGCACTAAATGAGTTAACTAAATTTTGTTCCCTATGGAAACTTGATGTTAACAAACAAAAATCAAAAATTATAATATTCAATTCTAATGGAAAATCTCACTGTAATTATTTTAAAGTAGAAAAAGAACATCTTGAGACTGTTAAATCTATTTGTTACCTTGGAATAACTATAAATTGTTCAGGAAGTTTAAGTCATTCAAAAAAAAATCTTATGGAAAAAGGGAGAAAGGCTTGGTTTAAAATTAAAAAAACAGTCTCTTTAGATAATTCCTGCAGTATGCTTGAAAAATTATTTGATACTTTAGTTGTTCCAATAACTCTTTATGGGAGTGAAGTTTGGGGTGTAAGCCAAGTGTTCAAAGATTCAGATCCATTTGAACATTTACATATTAAATTTATTAAAGAAATTTTAGGTGTACAGTGCAAAACAACAAATGTAGCCTGTTTAACTGAGACAAACAGAATCCCTTTGTACTTTAAAATTCAGCTTTCAGCTATAAAATTTCTAAACCATATTGTAAACTCGCCTAACACTTTAGTCCATAAAATATATAATAATGTAGAGAAAACAAGTAAATGGGTTAACATTGTAAAAGACTGGTTAAATAAATTAGGTTTTGGTCATCTCACTTTTGATACTTTTAATTTAAAATATCACATAAATAGTATCCAACAAAGAATCTATGACCAGGCTTATCAAATTATAAATTGTTCTATCAATAAATGTGAAAAATTAAATTTCTTTTGTCATACTAAAAGAATTAGAAAAAGGCCCCCATATATTGATATATGTAAATTCAAAACTGACCGATCAGTTTTCAGTAAATTTAAACTAAGTGCACATTCCCTAGCAATTGAAAGAGGGCGTTATACCAACATTGAAAGAAGTAAACGCATTTGCTTATCCTGTAACAGACAAGAAATTGAGGATGAATACCATTTCTTCTCAATCTGTCCATGCTATACATCATTAAGGGATACCTATATACAAAATATTAATAAAAATCTTAATTTCAATTTTATTAAATTGCAGTCCACTATAACACTTAAGCATTTGACTGTACTTTTAAATAGCAGTCTACCAGTCATTATAAAAATCACCATAAAGTATATTAATGATTGTCTTTTATTAAGAACATCTGTATAACTTGTATTTCTTTTAATATGCAATGCCAACCTAATTTTTGTTTGTGTTCTTTTTTCAATTGTTCATGAACATTAATAATGTGTTAACTGTTGATATTTATAGCCTTTTTTCTTCTTTGCTGTGAATACCACTGTCACTCTAATATAATTGTAATCAATTTAACTATTGTAAGTTTATTGTCTTAATTTTGTATGCCATAACCATTTAATGTAAATGTGTTTGTGCGAATAAAATATTGTCTATTGTCTATTGTCTATTGTACTGTTTGCACAGTTTGCACAAAATATTTTTTACTTTTTGTTTAGTATGTTTGTAAACATTAAATTTAGATATAAATATATTATTATAGGTAACAATTTTTGGCGAAAAATTAAATTCGGATTGTATCCGTCCTTGTTTCTGGAAATACACATGTTGTCAACATCCGTTTTCTCTAACTTTCCCTGGAAATATTGACCGCTAACCGTTTACTGAGTCTTAATTATAAAATAATAGATGATATAGAACATTATAATGCTGTGAAATGGTATACAGGATTTTCCTTATTTTTGTAAGTTTTAAACATTAAATACCGACTAAAAAAAGGAATTAAATTTTAGTTTAATCAACGTTACATGTATTGACAAATGTCCATGACCGGCATGTTTCAAGACAACTTATAAATAAGAATGTGATACGTATTTATTTTTACTACTATTACTATCAGAACACTTTATAGGGATAAATTAAGACATTTTTAAAAGGGGGTTCCAGCCGTTACGCTTAACTTTTGCGTTTTCAAGCCAGACACTTTTTTTTTATATTATATGTCTTTGGTTGGATTCTGTTGGCTTGTAGAGAAGAATTTTACAAGCCCGAGAGCAATTTTACAATCAATGCTGTAGGACTTGTGGATAAACATGATAAACATTAAGACTGGGGTTCCCAACCTAGAGTAAAAGGGGGGAGGGTCCATATTATTATATGTCTCTGGTCCAACACAGGCACTTGTCTTAGAAAAATCCTTACCTTTATATATATATATTATATACATGTATATAGGATTTTTGTTGTTGAGATGAGTGCCTGTGGGGTCAAACTTAATGTTCCCATTTAAATACATATAGTTATATATTAAGACATTTAAAAAGTATTTTTTTTTGCAAAATTTTAATTTTTAAAGCCAAAAATGTTGATAGTTGAAATTTTTTAATTTTAACTTCAAAATTTTACACGCAAAGATGAGTATAGACCTTTTTACTTATTGTATATAATATACATGCTATTGTTATGAAACTTTGTAATTTAAATAGTGCATAATAATTTATTAAGCTTTGGTCATACCAAGTTCTTTTAAAATTTAAATTTACAACTCTTTATATTCTTTTAGGTTTGTGACCACAATTGTCGTCTCTTGATTTTCATTGTTTACAAATATAGTCCCTAGTGTTGACAGTGGGTTACTTGCCATTAATTTTTATATGCCTTCCAAATTTATTTTTCCATGTTTAATGCCTCAAATTGCAAGTAGGGGGGTCAAATTACATTCTAAAAATTTTTAAATTAGCACTTTGGAAGCTGTGAAAAGATTTCAAGATGCACTAAATATGAAATTGTCCATATTTGGAGTTAGAGCCAATGAAGTTTTCTATAATTTGTCCCAAAAATAGTACAACACACTGTAAAAGTTTTTTTGAGAAAGCGCAGGTGGGATTTTTTTTTATTTTCATTTTTGTTTTAAAAGAAATGCACTGAAAAATAAGTGTGGTCTTGGACATGATGGGACTATTAACTGATTAAAAGTGCAGTCATACTCATTTAACTGTTTTATATACTACTAGTTAATAAAATTTAAGGTATAATACTTTATTTGAGATAATAAATGAGATTTTTGTGAGTTTATACAGTATTTATATTAGGCTATGTTATCTGCCATATATGTAACACTCCCAAACGTGTCCTTCCCCCCAAATGTGTCCGATTTCCACAAACGTGTCTTTTCTCCCTAAACGTGTCCGAAATGTACAATATTCCCCAAACGTGTCCGATAAATTTTATTCGCCAAAACTTGTCCAATATTTAACGCCAGAATGTCTCATGTCTTTTAGCGTTAATACATGTATCTCCTAAATAAAATCGCTGATAACGTTGACGACAATTTAATAATGGGGACACAGGTGACAAAGTTTTCATTTAATAGCTTTAGTTAATTAAATGTAGGTTTTTAATGAATATCATAATTCAAAATTTAATCTGTAATTGACTGAAACTGCTTCTTGTTCAGTTGCAAGTATTTCAAACGCATTAAGAGCGAATCTGCACATAGTTATAGAGTTGAATTAATCCGTTACTTTGTAAATTATTTTGTACTTATAAACTCCAATGATGCGTTTTAAATTTATCCGAATATTGCCTGGCGGGAGTTAAGCAGCATTTTTTTTTTTAACTTTTGTAAAAATCATAAACTGGTTATCCGTTTTTTTTTATAAATTTTAGGTTTCCAGCATCACTAAAGACACACGAGCAAGAGAAATAACATCCAGTGCCAAATATTTCATGTTTTAAAGATTCTTTTTATCAATATGAATGTTATGTGATCAACGCCAGTTATTAATGGTTACCGTAATTACAAATTTAATTTGCAGAGAAAGGGACACTTTCATCCATTGACTGTTCAGTTTAACTAAACATGTTTGCTTACAATTTACATACGACATAGCTGAAGGGACGCCCCCCACTTTTACCCATTTCTTTTTGCTGGTTTAAAAAAGTACCTTATCTATATTTTTAATGAAATGGTAAAATTAGTATACATTAATGGAATAGCAATAACCAAATAACGCTTGATATGGACACGTTTTTGGGATTTGACACGTTTGTTTTTTTTTTTTAAATTGACACGTTTGGGCGTTTATACAAATCACACGCTTTGACGATGTTTTTAACTAGACATGTTTTGCAGTTCAGTGACGTCAATGTGGACACGTTTGGGGGGAAGGACACGTTTCTGAGTGTTACATATACACATGGTATGCCGCAATGATATACATGTAAAAGGGTGGTAAAGGGTTATTTTTTTTTAATGTTTTCGGCCTTTTTATTTTCCGTAAATTTCGTGTTTTGATGTTTTCATTTCTCCTTTTTTATACGACCGCAAATTTTGAAAAAAATTTCGTTGTATATTGCTATCACGTTGGCGTCGTCGTCGTCGTCCGAATACTTTTAGTTTTCGCACTCTAACTTTAGTAAAAGTGAATAGAAATCTATGAAATTTTAACACAAGGTTTATGACCATAAAAGGAAGGCTGGTATTGATTTTGGGAGTTTTGGTCCCAAGATTTTAGGAATTAGGGGCCAAAAAGGGCCCAAATAAGCATTTTCTTGGTTTTCGCACTATAACTTTAGTTTAAGTTAATAGAAATCTATGAAATTTTGACACAAGGTTTATGACCACAAAAGAAAGGTTGGGATTGATTTTGGGAGTTTTGGTTTCAACAGTTTAGGAATTAGGGGCCAAAAAAGGGCCCAAATAAGCATTATTCTTGGTTTTCGCACAATAACTTTAGTTAAAGTCAATAGAAATCAATGAAATTTAAACACAATGTTTATGACCACAAAAGGAAGGTTGGTATTGATTTTGGGAGTTTCGGTCCCAACAGTTTAGGAATTGGGGGCCAAAAAGGGACCCAAATAAGCATTTTTCTTGGTTTTCGCACAATAACTTTAGTTAAAGTAAATAGAAATCTATGAAATTTAAACACAAGGTTTATGACTATAAAAGGAAGGTTGGTATTGATTTTGGGAGTTTTGGTCCCAACAGTTAAGGAAAAAGGGGCCCAAAGGGTCCAAAATTAAACTTTGTTTGATTTCATCAAAATTGAATAATTGGGGTTCTTTAATATGCCGAATCTAACTGTGTATGTAGATTCTTAATTTTTGGTCCCTTTTTCAAATTGGTCTACATTAAGGTCCAAAGGGTCCAAAATTAAACTTAGTTTGATTTTAACAAAAATTGAAACCTTGGGGTTCTTTGATATGCTGAATCTAAAAATGTACTTAGATTTTTGATTATTGGCCCAGTTTTCAAGTTGGCCCAAATCGAGGTCCAAAATTAAACATTGTTTGATTTCATCAAAAATTGAATAATTGGGGTTCTTTGATATGCCAAATCTAACTGTGTATGTAGATTCTTAATTTTTGGTCCAGTTTTAAAATTGGTCTAAATTAAAGTGCAAAGGGTCCAAAATTAAACTAAGTTTGATTTTAACAAAAAATTAAATTCTTGGGCCTCTTTGATATGCTGAATCTAAACATGTACTTAGATTTTTGATTATGGGCCCAGTTTTCAAGTTGGTCCAAATCAGGATCTAAAATTATTATATTAAGTATTGTGCAATAGCAAGTCTTTTCAATTGCACAGTATTGTGCAATGGCAAGAAATATCTAATTTCACAATATTGTGAAATAGCAATTTTTTTTTTAATTAAGAGTTATCTTTCTTTGTCCAGTATAGTAAGCAAGAAATATCTGCAAGAATTTTTTTAATTGGAGTTATCTTTCTTTGTCCAGAATCAACTTAAATCTTTGTTATATACACTATACAATGTATATTCACTTTTTACTACCAACTGATAAATTTAAATAATCTTTACCCATTCAGTGATAACAAGCAGTTTTTTTACATCTTAATATTTTATGATGTATTTAAATGAGTAGTAATTGTTGCAAACTCCATTAGAATATTTTAATTGAAATTAGTTTTGGAATAAGGGAAAGGGGGATGTGATTAAAAAATTGTGTTCAATTTTTCTCATTTGAAATTTCATAAATAAAAAGAAAATTTCTTCAAACATTTTTTTGAGAGGATTAATATTCAACAGAATAGTGAATTGCTCTAAGAGAAAACAAAAATTTTAAGTTCATTTGAATACATTCATTCTGTGTCAGAAACCTATGCTGTGTCAACTATTTAATCACAATCCAAATTTAGAGCGGAATCCAGCTTGAATGTTGTGTCCATACTTGCCCCAACCGTTCAGGGTTCAACCTCTGCGGTCGTATAAAGCTACGCCCTGCGGAGCATCTGGTTCATGTTTGGCTTGACTTGCTTGCTTTGTGTTTCCCCTTATTTGTTTTCCATGTTTCGCATTTAATTAAAAAATGTGGAATATAGTGTAATACCTTCTGAAATTTGTTTAATCTAATAGTTATTGATGTATGTTTTACTTTTGCAAAATTTATTGTATGAATGAAGTCTATCAAATTACTATGAATAATATTTTATTTTCAAATAATTAAGATGCAAGTAGCAGATGGTAAAAGTTAACCGCAAGGTTTTTATGTTCATTAATAAAGGCTGCATGATTTTGAAGAACTACTCAATAATTACTTGTGGTAATTTTTTCTTTAATATTTACAGTAATTTTTGTCATGCTTCATTTTTTCAGACCTTTATTTTTCGTGCAACGTTTTTGAGATTTTTATTTCATGCGTTTCCGTGTTTAATACCCCCCTTTACTACCCTCATGTAACAGGTAAAAATAAAATAATTTTATCAAATCTTTATGACGACAATTTTTTCAGGGTAGTAATTAACCTTTGTTTTAATGTTTTAAAACACCACAGAAACAACTTTCTTTGCATTTATAACAATTTATAACATTTTTTATATGAAAGCATATTGTGAAGCTAAACCTGCTTTTGATTGAAGATTTTTTTTTTATCATATATATATCTTGGGAGTTTCATAGCACCATTTTATTTTTATTAAATTTATTTTGAGAGTTATGGCCTTAACTTTTTTAGGAATTAGGGGACAAAACCAATACTTTTCTATTTTTTTGTATAAATTGCTTATTTTTTGGACTAATTTTAACAGGGTTTTATTCTTGAATTCTTGGGGTTCTTTAATATGCTGAATGTTACCATGTATTATATTTTTGGATTTTGGGCTCCAAATTTAAAATGGTCCACATTCATGAGGTCCACAGGGTACAGAATTAAACTGTGTTTGATTTTAATAAAAATGAATTATTGTTTTTTTTTTATATGCTTAATATAAATTTGTATATAGATTTTTAGTTTTGGTACCGTTTTTAAATCGGTCTACATTATGGTCCATAGGGTATGAAATTAAACTTACATGTGTAGTTTGATTTCCTTAAGAATTGAGTTCTTGGTGTACTTTGATATACGAATCTAACTGTGAAATTTAATTTTTAATTTTAGGTTCGGTTTTTAATTTGGTTTATATTAAGGTTGAAAGTGTTAATTATTAAACTTAGTGTGATTTTAACAAAAATTGTTTTTTTTGGGGGTTCTTTGATATTTTGAATTTAAACATTTAGATTTTTGATTAAGGGCTCAGAAGATTGTCTAATTTGGGGTACAAATTGAAAATTTGTTTGATTTCAACAAAAATTGAGTTCTTTGGTTTTTTTGATATGCTGAATTTCACCACTTATTTACATTTTGATGTTTGGGTCCTGTTATGAGTTATGAAGTTGGTTCCTTATTGAGGAGAAAAGGGTACAAAAGCGAACTTTAGGGGGGGGGGGGATTAAGAAAATGTATACAACAAAAATTATCAGCAAGACCATTTAAAATCATTGGTGGATCCAGGGGAGGGTTAAGGGGTTGGAACCCCCATTTTTTTGGCAGATTAATGCATTTGAATGGGGACATGAAGTTGGAACCCCCCTTTGTCCTGTGTTGGGAACCTCCCTTTTAAAATGGCTGGATCCTTCCCTGAAAATAATGTGTATGCTCAATTTATGGGCATTATGTTTTGTGGACTGTGTGTTTGTTTGTTCATTTGTTTCTCTTTAGGTAAAAGGTTTGGTTATAATAGTTTTAATTGATGAAATTGTATTGCAATTAACCTGAAACTTTGATATGATCTTTTTAATTTTAATGCCAAATTAGAGTTTTGATTTTAATTTCACGGTCCACTGAACTGCAGAACATAGAAAACTTGTGCGAGTAGGTAATCTGTATACTATGGACACATTCTTGTTAAGTCTTAAATTACATTTTAGATTTATACTATGCTACATGTATGAAGATTTGAGAGTGGACATTTATTTGTCTTTGTTGAAAGTACAAATTTATATATTTAGGTGTGACACAGTTTGTTAAGAGCCTCAAATTAATTTTTTACCCATGAACAGTTTAAGTTTAAAGTATTGGTTTGTTTCTTTAATCAGCATCAGTTTTGCAAATTAGTTTTACTCACTGTTTTTGTTATTCGTGAAGATATGATGTTTTGTTTTTTTATTATATCATTGCAAGTTACAAAGAATTTTGAATTTTGTTTCTGTCTAATGATTTAGGGCAGAGTTATGGTCCTTTGACTTTTGAAAATTTACTAAAATAATCAGTTTTTCTCACCTTTTTTGTCATTTTTGTATATATGGATTTAATAATTAGTATATCTTTATCATACCAAGTACGTAACAGTTAAAGTTAAAAGTTTAAATTTTGATTTTGTTTGATAATTTTGTGGAGAGTAATGGTTGTTGGGCTTAGAAAATTATTTGAAATAATCAGTTTTAAACACTTTTTTTGTCATGCTTTTAAAATACATTAACTTGATTTTTGTTATAAGGTTTACAATGACAAGTTATAAATCAAGTTACAATTTTGTTTCAATACAATTATTTTTTTAAATGGTAGGGGATTTTGCATTGCCATGCAATACTCACAGAATGCTTGTTTTACGCCCATTTATGGGACGACGTACAGTCAGGGGTACTACTTGTACAAGTTATCTCTAATTACTTAAAGATATCTGACGCCACAATGGAAAAGTGATTGCTGTATGCGTCAAAAGGCCGGCCGAGTAGGTTAATAGCGATAAGGTGTATATACACATATAACTAAATAAATAATGTTTGAATAATCTCCCCTTAATTTTCTTTAAAATTTACTTGTATAAGCAAATTTTTCTTACAATCCCACAAAAGTTATTAAGTTTTGTGATGTAAATTCATGCCTTTTATGATTTTTTCCAGGCTGCTGATTTTTTTTATTAGAGTTTAATGTTTCATCTCATTAATTGAAAAAAGAAACTGATTGGGCAAAGATCTTTTAAAAGTATTTGGGCAAGGCCTAAAAAATTGCTCCTTGGGGGCTTGTAAATGAGCAGTGTTTTGAAGATAACAGACAAATGGGATTTTAATTGTCTATGAAATTACACTTAAATGATTAATAAAGACATTTGTAAAGGGCAGATAATTTAAAATTCTATTAGAGCAAAGAAATCATAAGAATTCAATACAGAAGATAGGATGACTTTTTTTCTTTTACAAGTAAATATCTTAATGTTTACGGGACATGACCATGATAACTCAACTGACATATTATGGTATATTGTTAAAAGTTTGTTTTTATGTTTGTTCTGTTCGTCTTTAAAATGTTTGACATTAACTTAAAAACGCTTTAACCAATATGAAAAGAACTTTGGTGAATTATTTTTATATATATTGCCATGAGTTTTTTTTTTTATAATAACATACCTGATTTTCCGTTTCCTACTTTTATTTATTAAAAAAGGGGAGATTCTTCAGTTTACAGACTATAACCTTAAAAATAGTTTTACCAACTTGCAAGAAACTGTGGTGAATTGTTTGATTCTATTTATATGAGCTTCCTTTTGATTTTTATACATTTTGTACTATACCTTTTTTGATTTATGGGGATTTATTTTATACAAAAAGGGTGATTTTTAAGTTTTCGGACAGTTACTGAAAAATGCTTTTTGCATTTTTTTAAACTTTATATTTATTGTTGTAAGCTTTCTTTTGGTTTTTATAAATTGAAGATTTTACCCTTCTGAGTAATTGTAAGATTTTATTTATAAAAAGGGTTGATTTTCAGGTTTTGGACAATATCCTTAAAGTGCTTAAAGCCGTTTTTATTAAGATTTGATGACTGATTTTTATTGATTATTATTACATGTATTAGGATAACCTTTTTTTAGTTTTTTTATAAATTTTCTTATAATAAAATGTTAAAAAGTTATTGAACTTTATTTTTTTATAGTTGATATAGTGTGTTTGTATTATGTTACTATTTAACTTTTGATGAACTTCTTTGTACCATTGTTATTTTATGGTGTTTGAGAAATAAAGAATCTTGAAATTTTGACAAAAGATTTACTAAGTATTGCCTAACAGCATACTTAGTATTGCGCAACTGCACTGTGTATTGCACAACAGCCAGAAATCTTTAGTTGAATATAAATTTAATTTATATAATGTTCATTTAAAATTGTCTATTTACATGGTTTACTTTAACAAAGATGTAATTTGAAACTTGTAGGTAAAATTTTACCAGACATGGCTACAATTATAATTGGAGTATGTATTTTTTTTGTAAAATATGTTTTTTGAGCCTGTCCGCCTGACAATGAAGATGGCAGACATGGTAAAAAAAAGTACAAAGTATAAAATGTAAATTTTGTCTTATTATCTAGTTATAAAACTGTAATGAATTGAGATATTCTGACAAGATCAATGTCGGAGAGTAAGTGTTATGAGACTGTAGAATATGCACTTTAAAGTTAAAGAATTGAATGCTTTTTACATTTTATTTTTATACAGATATATAATGTTACGAAGTTATAAATGTTTGTCATATGTACATGTTATTGTCCTTATTTTTATTGTTGAGTTTCTGCTTTTTATTTTAAAAGCACTTGTTACATTTTATAATGATGTTTAAATGGGTGTTAGCAGGCTGGTAAGTGTTTTTTGAAGATTTTTGTATTCCTTTTTGGAAACTATTTATGGGCTATATCTATTTACTCATAAAAAATGTAGCACTATTTAGTTTCTGGATAGGTTGCAATTGTTCAACTTGATTAAACTATTACTTTTTAGAGATGTTATTAGATTTGCATGATTTTTTTATTTCACAAAAGATGGTCAAGTATATATTCCTTATATTTTTAAGTATTGATTGTCATTATGAGTTTTTTATTTATTCTTATTTTTATATGTTTTTTTAATGATTTGAATGTTGGCAATTTTAAGGCAAACAAGTGGTACTTGTTTGAAAGACTCTTTAATAAACTGTAGACACAGGGGTACATGTACTTGTTAAAACCATTTGGAAGTTGTGGAATTCGGCTAACAGGATTATGGGATTATTTAAAAAAAAAGAAGATGTGGTATAATGATTGCCAATGAGACATCTTTTCACAAGAGACCAAAATGACTCAGACATTAACAACTTTAGGTCACCGTACAGCCTTTAACAATAAGCAAAGCCCATAATGCATACTCAGCTTTAAAAGGCCCTGATGAGACAATGTAAAACAGTTGAAACGAGAAAACTAAAGTCCTTATTTATTTTAAAAAATGAAAGAAAATATATCTATATATCGATAACCCTTCTGAATAACTAGGTTTTGTTAGCTTTAAGGAATGACAACATTTTTGTGTTTTGTATAGTATATTAACATAAAAGGTTTGTTATCAAATACCTTATTGTCCTGAACATGACATATAAGAAGTTTGCATGTTGATTTATTTTTGAATTATGTCTTTGTATGAATGATGAAATTTAGTTAATGCAATGACTGGTTTGTGATAATGAAAACCCTGGTGTAATAATTTTTTAGTTATAGAGATTTTTTTTATTTGAACTAAATGCAGTGTTACAAACACATGCCAAACTAAGAAGATGTTATATTTAAATAACATTAAATATATTTTATGTTGGCAAACCTTCATTATGTTTAGATAGTATGCAAACAGTGGTACTAAAACAGGAGTACTGTTCAGAATGTTGGCGACATTGGCGAACAGGGGTACTGTTTAGAATGATAGCGACGTTGGCAAACAGGTGTACTGTTACAGAATGTTGGCGACGTTGGCGAACAGGGGTACTGGTCAGAATGTTGGCGACGTTGGCGACGTTGGCGAACAGAAGTACTGGTAAGAATGTTGGCGACGTTGGCGACGTTGGCGAACAGGGGTACTGTTCAGAATGTTGGCGACGTTGGCGACGTTGGCGACGTTGGCGAACAGAAGTACTGGTAAGAATGTTGGCGACGTTGGCGACGTTGGCGAACAGGGGTACTGGTAAGAATGTTGGCGACGTTGGCGACATTGGCGAACAGGGGTACTGGTTAGAATGTTGGCGACGTTGGCGACGTTGGCGAACAGGGATACTGGTTAGAATGTTGGCGAACAGGGGTACTAGTTAGAATGTTGGCAACGTTGGCGACGTTGGTGAACAGGGGTACTGGTTAGAATGTTGGCGACGTTGGCGACATTGGCGAACAGGGGTACTGGTTAGAATGTTGGCGAACAGGGATACTGGTTAGAATGTTGGCGACGTTGGCGAACAGGGGTACTAGTTAGAATGTTGGCGACGTTGGCGACGTTGGCGAACAGGGGTACTAATTAGAATGTTGGCGACGTTGGCGAACAGGGGTACTGAATAGAATGTTGGCGACATTGGCGAACAGGGTACTGTTCAGAATGTTGGCGACGTTGGCGAACAGAAGTACTGGTAAGAATGTTGGCGACGTTGGCGACGTTGGCGAACAGGGGTACTGGTAAGAATGTTGGCGACGTTGGCGACATTGGCGAACAGGGGTACTGGATAGAATGTTGGCGACGTTGGCGAACAGGGATACTGGTTAGAATGTTGGCGACGTTGGCGACGTTGGCGAACAGGGGTACTAGTTAGAATGTTGGCGACGTTGGCGACGTTGGCGAACAGGGGTACTGGTAAGAATGTTGGCGACGCTGGCGACATTGGCGAACAGGGGTACTGGTTAGAATGTTGGCGACGTTGGCGACGTTGGCGAACAGGGATACTGGTTAGAATGTTGGCGACGTTGGCGAACAGGGGTACTAGTTAGAATGTTGGCGACGTTGGCGACGTTGGCGAACAGGGGTACTAATTAGAATGTTGGCGACGTTGGCAACGTTGGCGAACAGGGGTACTGAATAGAATGTTGGCGACGTTGGCGACATTGGCGAACAGGGTACTGTTCAGAATGTTGGCGACGTTGGCGACATTTACGAACATTTCCCCAATCCTGTACCAGCCTGAATTGTTTATAAGGTCAAGATCTATCTGCTCTGAAAATTTCAGATGAATCGAACAACCTGTTGTTGGGTTGCTACCCCTAAATTGGTAATTTTAAGGAAATTTTGCTGTTTTTGGTTATTATCTTGAATAATATTATAGATAGAGATAAACTGTAAACAGCAATAATGTTCAGCAAAATAAGATTTACAAATAAATCAACATGACCGAAATGGTCAAATGACCCCTTTAGGAGTTATTGCCCTTTATAGTCAATTTTTAATCATTTTTCGTAAATCTTATTAATCTTTTACAAAAATCTTCTCCTCTGAAACTACTGGGCCAAATTTAACTCAAAAACAAAAGCATTAAGAGCAAAACTGGCATGGGGTTAAATTGTTTATCATGTCAAGATCTATCTGCCCTGAAAATTTCAGACAAATCGATAGTCAATTTTTAACAATTTTCATAAAATTTGTAAATTTTTACTAACACTTTCAACTGAAACTACTGGGCCAATCATTATAGATGGTGATATATGTACGCAGCAAGAATGTTCAGTAAAGTTAGATCTACAAGCACATCACCATCACCAAAACACAATTTTGTCACGAATCCATCTGTGTCCTTTGTTGTCGATGATTCTTCACCTGCTTCAACGTGTTTATATATACACCCATTTTACATAAGGGAAACATATAAATGCAGTGACTTTATTTGAGTAGGCTTTCATACACAGAAAAGGTAAAACACTGCAAGAAAAAAAAAAGAACTAAATAGTGATATGGAATTACATGTAAACGAAAACGTTTACAGCATGATGGAAGAGATGCGAATTTCGATAATTTATTCACCCATACATAGATAGCGATGAAAGAAACAAAATACTTCTAAGTAAACATAACAAACCTTACGGTGAAGATTCAAAGGTATAAAAACAAGGGCTTTAAACCCTACAAAAACACCTATGCGTTATAGTGGGGCGGCTTAGAACCGAAATTTGACAAAATCATGCAATTTGTGATACAAGCAAGGGATTTGGCGTAGACGTTCATTATGAAGTACTTTATCATATTAGAGGGGTAGCCAACATGTTTTCGATTTTTTTCACGGCGGCCATCTTGAATTTAAAATTTACATCATTTTGCTCTATCTTTGAGATTTTAAAAAACTGTCCTAACCATTTTCAACGCTATATTTTTCATGCAAACTATTTGAAAAACAATCAAATGATATGAAAATATGTCAAACAGACAACGAGTGTTAAAAATAAATCACCACTTCCGGTTTTGGTTAAAAAAAGTTCGTACACTCGAGTGAAATATTAGTGGTATAGATATATGATAAAATGTCCGTTTGATATATCGGTAATTATGTTAGACATGCTTCAAGATTGATCAGTGTAATAATCTACGATATTTTCTGATGTATTCCGTTTCAACAGCTACACGAACACAATGTTGTACAGGTCAAGCCAGCTTTGTTACACTTATATCTACCAGAACAATTTTTTTTTTTGCAGCCACATTTGTGTAACTCCTGGCAAGATGCAGAAATTGCTTCTTATTGTATCCAATGAGGAATCCACATCGATCTGCGTTCTCTTTAACCTATCCCCAATCACCAGGACTTGATTGTTGATTTTGTATGACTGCCTGTCCCCATACATGGCCACCTTGGTATGTAGCTCGTTTGGTATGCTCAAGCAGTGCAGCTTTGGTTGGTGGAATGGTGTCATACTGTCTTTTTTTTTTCCGTACAAACAGTTCAAGTCTGGATTCGTTGATGTCAAATGTCGTACATAACCACAAATGCCTTTATCAACTCCATATTATCGTTACTGACCAATAGAGGTTTCTTACTTAATCGTTCGAAAACCTCGGTTACATCATCAAATATTCCCACGTCTGCCATGCCGATTTCTTTCCCTTTGCATGAAAAGCGGAGAACGTGCACATCCAGTAAATGCATGAAAAAATGGGAAAGCTTCTGATTTAGGACCAACAGCATGATTAATTTCGTGAATCGGAAGCAATCTCAGGTCTTTCCCTTTCCAAAGGCGACCGAAAGTCTTTCTACTTGAAGTGACACCGCCAAAACCACTACATCAGTGTCTGAGCTGATTATCAGTGAAAACTTATGCCCTTTTTCAGCTGCACTTTTGTTATGAACAAATATCCTTGTGTCTGCTTCTTCGTGATTACATTTTTGTACACGGACTGAGATCATCATGGTCATCACCAGAATTTGTCATAACAATTTCTCCTTTTGTCACAAAAATAATTTTGACAGATTGAATCGAGCAAATTTTGTCGGCAAGGAAATACAACAATTCCGTTAGGTTTTTGTCCACTCGAATGAAGCTTTCGGAGTCTTACTGGTGCCGACAACTTTCCTCCTGGATCCAGCACCCTCGTTGTACGTATTTGTGCTTTTAGACTGTTTTCTATGCGGTGGTCTTGAATTTACCATAGCCGCACCATCAACACCTTCTATGTCTGTCTGAGGTTCTTCTCCTGTTAAACTCCATTAGCATCTACAATTTCCATTAGCAGTGATTTGACGCCAAAGTTGATTTTTCCACTTTGAGATAAAGATGGAGGAAATTTGTGATTTTTGTGGCTGACAAAGTCTTCCAAGTCGCATTGTCGGCTTTGACAGGATATGAAAAGCCTTGAAAACAAACTTCAATATTCTCGGGCGAGTTGAAGCTTGCTTTTTGTTTCCCTGTGCCTGCTAGTACAATATATCTACTGTCTATCTTGTAAACATCTTCAGAATCCTCAAGAAATGGATTTCCATAATCATTCGTGACAAATAGAGATGCCAGTCCCATGAAAAGAGAATTTTGATGTTGTTGAATTTGGGTTGTGATCTATGTTGTCAACTGCAGCTGTGGTAAACGCTTTGTCCTTTAATAAAGGCGGGCATACCACACCTTCATTTAAATAACGTTCAACTTCACCTAGTTGATCTGATATTTCCAGCAACCGATCGTAAGAAGTATATAACCCATGTTGAAATAATAATTATAATCACAAGCAAACGGTTTATCTTTTTCAAACATCAAAAGTACATCTCTGCCCTTTGTGTGTGCTTCTAATTCTGGCATCTTTTGCAGTAGCTCGTCTTTGAGTCGAGTAGAATGTACCTATGCAGGAGAAGAACCAAGCTGTGTCAATCTCCCCTCGTACAGATGTGTCAGGTCTGCTAATCGAAACACAACCGACTCTTCAGAGTTTCTTTTAGTTTCAAAAATGTATGTGACCAGCTCAGCTAATGCAGTTTCTTTTATTATAGTTTCCTCCTGTGTGCAACTGCTTTCGATCTCTGTTTGTCTCTTCTTTGATCTCTCTCTGCTATATACAGCTGCGAAACAAGACGGGTGATACTTCATCTCTTGTGCTATAACATCATCTTCTCAGCTTTGCCAACAGTTGTTTAACCTGCAGAGCTGTTGCACAATCCACTAGTCGTTGGTTTGTCATTGCCTCTCTTAAGACAGATAATGGTGACGCTTTATCACAGATGAAACATTTATGCACATTTTCAACTGGATTTTGTGGTTGATATTTAGAACTAGGAGTACACCTAAAAGTTTAAGAGACGTACACTTACAAGAACTTCCAGATGGTATCGGTGACATATTGAGTTTCAGGGCTCTCTCAAGTTTAGTATTATTGAACTTTATCCTACACAAATTATGGTACTTGGCATTTTCTTTTTTCATTGTGATTTCAAAACCTCTTCGTGGTTAAATCGCCGAATATCAAGAGGGATAGGGAGGGCATTTAATTCATGAAAAAGAGGGATAGTTTTGCCTAACATTGTATATCCTTCGTCTGACGATTTCAGCAGGTCTGTTGTGACCGCCTGAAACAAACAACATAATTATTGTCAATCAGTTTCCCCAACTTTCTGCTGAAGAAGCTGATAAGCGAGTTCTTTTCGCCATTTCAAATCCTAAGTTTCTATTATATAAACAAAAGTAATCAAAAATGAACTTATAGAACGATAGCGCAAATCTCATCTGAGCAATAAATAAATGCAACAGCAAAAATGAACCGAGTGAAACTAATCAACTATTAGAGAATGGCACGAAGAGTGTGTGTCTGTAACTTAAGGTCAAGTTACAGTAAATGGGCTATGTCTTCGATTTCAGTAAAATTTGGCATACAGCTCTGGCTCGATGAACTTCAACTGAAAATCGAAATAATAATGCATTTATCTCAATTATCATTTGAAATATTACTGATTGAATTCTTACAAAATGGGTGAACATTTGTATAGAATGCACATCAAATCGGCGAAAACCCTTCTAAAATGTGTCTTAAAATCGCCAAATCTCTAATTCTACTCCATAGATTTTTCTTAAAAAACTATATGTTGTTGATACATAAATTTCCGTTATAATGATGCAAAATAAAGATAGGGTCACCGACTTCGTTTTTACAGTATACATCATTCAAAGTTGCGTTCTTTGAGAAAAAATCCAACAAAACGTCGAAATAATCGTAACATTATCGCGTTGCAGGCCGTAAAACGTTGATTTTTGACGTTTTTCGCTACCAATAAGGTAACAAATTGATTATTAGATAAAATCAAAGAGCTGATAGCTCTGAAGTGGAAGAAGGTGAATAAAAAGTAACTTGAATTACCATAAAAGCAGCCCCACTTACCCAGGCTGCTTTGTTCCATTATTGTTAAAATGTATTTTTTTCTTCAAACAAGAAAAGGTCATAAGTACATGGATTTCCCATCCGTACAATCATTTTCTATGTTCAGTTGACTATGAAAATTAGGTAAAATCTTTAATTTGGCAGTAAAATTAAGAAGATCATATCAAGAGGAACACATGTGTACTAAGTTTCAAGTTGATTGGATTTCAACTTCATCAAAAACTACCTCGACTATAAACTTTATAACCAGAAGCAGGACGGACGGACAGACTAGAAAACATATTGCCCATAAATGGAGCATAAAAATAGTAAGACTTGTTACATACCCGCCAACTTTTGAAAGTTCCCATATGGGTTTTTAAAGGTTACCATTTTTAGCGACGTATTTTGCAAGATCTGGATTGTCTAGAAAAAGTGTCATATTTGTATGATGAACTAACATGCCTTTTCCTTAAGTCTGTTTGCATGATTCTACTTATATATTAAATCGGTAGAAAAAATATACATGAAGCTAGGAGACCAGGGTTTATTTTCCAGATTAAGAATATTAGATGTTTGTTGAAATTTCCAATTTTGAATAATGCACAATGATGGACCTTTAACAGGTTGGGAACAACACTCCAAATGAGGGTAACCTAACTGGAAGATCATCACAACCCACTGTAAAAAATGAGCACAAAAAAAGTCATTTATATTCATATTATTTGATGAAACTTTTCCCCAAGAACTATGCATCTATTAAGTACTGAATGGTCAAAACATCATGTTTTTTATCGACATAAATTTTGTCGTAAATGTGACCAAATGATGTAAAAATTGTGTTTTTTCTTCAAATTTCCATCAAATTGTAATGTTTATAGTTCCCTTATTGACTCTCTATTTGAATAAAATAAAATAATAAGAAGAATCTGTTTCTTGTTTTGTTTTGTTTTTGACAAATGATTGTTCACTGCTTGCAAATAAATCATTATATTTATATATCTTATCTGTATATATTTTTGTTCATGTCTCCATCTCCTTATCATTTATAAATGTTTAGACAAATAAGAAAGAAATAAGCTCCACATGTATATTTGCAACATCGTAAATTAATTAAAAAAATAACACACACTAACACTAGTACTGCATGGATTTTAAGCATTATGAAAGTCATATTTGTAGAAAGCTTAAAAAGACTTAAAAACAATGTAAAGTATCTTGCTATTTCTTACACAATAAAATCTAATATATACTATCATTTACAAATATAAATTTCAAGAATTTACTAGGAATTAGTCTATTAATCTGACTACTAGACCTTTTATAAGTCTAGTTGTGCATTTTGTATGTTAACTTCTCATCAATAAGAAACAAATTTATCATATAAACTTTAATGTAATCCTTGAAAGGAGGTCTAGATTGCTAAAATAATTTATAAATTTTATTTTTTTTATTTGTCCAAAATCATTTAAATTCATTTAATCAACATCATTTTATGATTATTTGATTAAAATATTAATCATTTATAGTCTTTTTACAATTTACACTTTTAAAAGCAAAATAACTGAAAACAGGCTAAAACAAAGGGAAGTAACAAAAAAGTATTTCAATATTCCCAATACACATCGTTTTGATAACACAACGGCAGTTAGCCGGAGGTAAACATCGTTGATTACCAGTATGTTTGACACCCAAGCTGTCAAGTGAAGCCATATAATTATACATCTTCTTTGATGTTCAGGTAAAATTACACCCGTACAGTAGTAAGAAATGATCAAATATGGCGTCTGAAAATTTTCATTCATGAAATATTTCATACACGGGAGTTTTTTCTCCTAAACGGGAGGACGGGAGGAGACCCCTGAAAACGGGAGTTTTGTTCTCCCGCCGGGAGGTTCACATGTATGTTACGAAGGGCATCTAATTCACATGACAAAGGAAACCCATGAATAAAGACAACACTTTATATATCCTTTTTATTTATATAAAAACAAAATCTTCTTGTCTGCAGGATTGCAAATTCGTAACTTCAAGGGCGAACTTGTAAACAGGGCGAGTTGCCCCAATACCAAATTCACGCATGTGTAATACAAATATCTACAGTTAAAACATCCTGTTACAAGTAAACAAATAACGTTCATGTGGATGAGATGAAATCTAATAATTTACATAAATAAAAGATTCATATTTACGATAGTGAATGTTTTACAATCATGATTTACAAATTAAATGATTCAGATGCCTAATCATGTGTAAAAATCGGTGTAAGGAATCTAAGTTGTTTTGAAATTGTAATACACGAAATGAATGCGGAATACAGAGACTCAATGCCAAGGGTCGGCCCCTTAAGTCTTCAGAAGACTTGACGTCTTCTTCCACTAAAAAACGAAGTCGGTGACCCTATGATTATTTTATATCATTAAAACAGAAATTTATCTGTCAACAATATATAGTTTTTTAAGAAAAATCTATGGAGTAGAATTAGAGATTTTGCGATTTTAAGACAAAATTTAGAAGGTTTTTCGCCGATTTTATGTGCTTTCTATACAAATGTTCACCCATATTAAGAGAAATCAATCTGCAACTTTTCAGCAAATAAAAGAGATAAATGTATTATTTTTTCCATTTTCAGTTGTAGTTCAACGAGCCAAGGTTGTATGCAATTTTGTAGCAAAATCTGCGACATAGCCCATTTACTGTTCCTTTACCTTAAATACATTTACCCAACATAGAGAAACGTCACAGGTAAAATTCTAGAAATTGTATAAAATTCAAGATTACTTTTCAAATTATGTTATTTGATGTATTAATAACATTATTAGTATAGAATTGTGTTAGTAATAGGGATAGAATTCCTTCAAATCAATATCTGATCAGAATTTTAAATAAAACTTAGTAACTAAAAATATGAACGGAGGATAGACAAGTACCGAGCCACGTCTTATAACAATGAGAACAAATACTCTCAAAATGATTAACTAGAATAAAATTTCGCCATCTATTGGCATATAACCTATCGAACCTAACGTAGCAAACGAAGATTAGTCAAAGATTTCTGAAATATAACGACTGACATTATTCGGGTTATAAATCAGTCATATTCGGAATATTAAAAAATCAGGAGTGGGTTATCGACCGATATTTGACGTCATTTCGAAAATCCACGATGGCCGCCATGATCGGATGATTTTTTTCGTGGCTACCCCCCCCCCCCCCCCCCCCCCCCCTATTATGATTACATACACCTAAAGGCATGTTCTGACAAAGTTGCATGCTTGTATCAACATTTGCATGATTTTTGTGGTAAGCTGCTTAACTATTAGTAAAACATCTGCTCAAAAAAATAATATAGAACACGTGTGCCTTTGGTGTAAAACTTTAAAGTACCAAGTAGAACAAGTTTCGAAGGGGCAAGAAACACAAAAAATAACAAACAATGAATACTTAAATATGCCTGAAAATATTTTTAGAGACCAGTCAAAAAAACATAATAAACAAGTAATCCTGTGTTAGGATGCTAACACAAAAGTCACCAAAACGGACCCCACATCATTGTTCTGCGGTATCATTGATGCCAAATAATGTGTGTGTAAAGTTTAATTCAATATGAAGAATTACATTTTTTTGGACATTTTTGCTGTTTCCATGGCAACGGCGGCCATTTTGAAAATTTCAAACTCAAAATTAAAGTCTACACAAGTTAGGCAACTTTTGTTATAAATTTCATTAAATTTGAAGCATTTTGATTTTTTTAATATTTTTGCTGTTTCCATGGTAACGGCGGCCATTTTGAAAATTCCAAACTCAAAAGTCAATTCTACACAAGTTAGTCAACATTAGTTATAAGTTTCATCAAATTTGAAGCATTTTGAAGTTTTTCATATTTTTGCTGTTTCCATGGTAACGGCGGCCATTTTGAATATTCCAAAGAGAAAGTGCTGCTGCAAATTGTTCTCTCCATAATTATATACCATCATATACCATTAAATGTGTCTAGAATAAATTAAACTTTGATGTTCTGGAATGTTCCATGAAAATTCACCCCCCTAAAATTATGCCAGGAGACCCCCTACTGAAATGAAAAAAGTTCCATGTTGAAGCAGACATGTGTCTCTTAATATTCATAGAAGTAATCATTATTCCATCTACTCTACATACAGTAGGAAATTTAAGAAATGTAAAAAAAAATTGACCCCACCCATCTTTGAGCCCCCCTAATTATGCCAAGATGACACCCTGGTATCACCGACATTGGGTTCTGCAACCCCCATGATGCAGACCCATACCCAGAAAAAATATAAAGTTTCCATCCTCTACTGCTTCCCAGAAAATGGTACGACAGTTTAAGGGGTCAGAAAGAGAAGAATAAGAATAATAACAAGTAATCCTGTGTTAGGATGCTAACACAAAAGTCACCAAAACGGACCCCACATCATTGTTCTGCGGTATCATTGATGCCAAATAATGTGTGTGTAAAGTTTAATTCAATATGAAGAATTACATTTTTTTGGACATTTTTGCTGTTTCCATGGCAACGGCGGCCATTTTGAAAATTTCAAACTCAAAATTAAAGTCTACACAAGTTAGGCAACATTAGTTATAAGTTTCATTAAATTTGAAGCATTTTGAAGTTTTTCATATTTTTGCTGTTTCCATGGTAACGGCGGCCATTTTGAAAATTCCAAACTCAAAAGTCAATTCTACACAAGTTAGTCAACATTAGTTATAAGTTTCATTAAATTTGAAGCATTTTGAAGTTTTTCATATTTTTGCTGTTTCCATGGTAACGGCGGCCATTTTGAATATTCCAAAGGGAAAGTGCTGCTGCAAATTGTTCTCTCCATAATTATATACCATCATATACCATTAAATGTGTCTAGAATAAATTAAACTTTGATGTTCTGGAATGTTCCATGAAAATTCACCCCCCTAAAATTATGCCAGGAGACCCCCTACTGAAATGAAAAAAGTTCCATGTTGAAGCAGACATGTGTCTCTTAATATTCATAGAAGTAATCATTATTCCATCTACTCTACATACAGTAGGAAATTTGACTGTAGTATCAAACACTTACAGTAATTATCATTCGTTTTTATTTTCTTCAAATATAGCTATTGGATAAAAACTGTAACACATAATCACGGGAATAGTGTTTTTGGTCCTGATTAAAAAAAAGTAAAATCACAAAAAACAAGAGGCTCTCAAGAGCCTGAATCGCTCACCTTAATTTTTTTGGTTAAATCTCTCATCAATGATTATTTTGGCTTTTCAATTTATTTATTATAAATGTTCTTTGAATCGTTCTATTTTCTTCAAAAGCAAAAAAAAATCATTTTCTCCTATGTTCTATTTTAGCCATAGGAGCTATGTTTATTGACATACAAGGAAATAAAATATAAAATTTATACTAGATACTCTGAAACTCATTTAGCCTAAGTTTGGCTGAAATTGATACAGCAGTTTCAAAGGAGAAGATTTTTAAAAGTAAGTCAACATGATGAACAAATTGTGAAAAAAGTCTTTAAAGGGCAATAACTCATTAAGGGGTCAATTGACAATTTTGGTCAATTTGACTTATTTGTAGATCTTACATTGCTCAACATTTTTGCTATTAACAGTTTATCTGTATAATAATATTCAAGATAATAACCAAAAACTGCAAAATTTCTTTAAAATCATCAATTCAAGGGCATTATACCTGAAAAAACAGTTACCCAATTCGGCTGAAAATTTCAGGACAGGTAGACCTTGCCCTAATAAATACTTTAACTTCTTGTCTTATTTGCTATAAATGCTGGAGTTTTTGAGATATAAGCGAAAAACTGCATTTTATCCCGTGTTTTATTTTTAGCCATGACGGCCATGGTTTTTTTACGAAACAGAAAATAAAACACAAACTTTATTTTATACACCCTACTGATCATTCAGTTGAAGTTTGGTTGAATTTTGTTGAGTAGTTGTAGAGGAGAAGATTTTTTAAAGTTAGCAAATATGATGAACATATTGTGAAAAATTGTCATTTAAGGACAATAACCCCTTAAGAGGTTAATTGAAAATTTTGGTCATATTAACTTATTTGTAGATCTTACTTTGCTGATCATTTTTGCTGTTTACAGTTTATCTTTATCTATAATAATATTCAAGATAATGACCAAAAACTGCAAAATTTCCTTAAAATTACCAATTAAGTGGCAGACAATGGGTTGTTTGATTCATCTGAAAATTTCAGGGCTGATAAATATAACCGTAGTGAACATTTTTACCTCATGTCAGATTTGCTCTAAATGCTTTCGTTTTTGAGATATAAGCCAAAAACTGCATTTGACCCTTATGTTCTATTTTAAGTAACGGCGGCCATGTTTTTTAGCGGATCAACAATCGAAGCACAAACTTTGAGCAAGATAATCTAAGGAACAAGATACAAGCCTATATAAAATTTGTTATTCGTTGAACATTTAATTTCGTGGTTCGCCAATACCCACGAAAGCCACGAAAATTGGTATCCCACGAATAAAAATGAATCCACAGTAATCTAAGGAACAATCATGCTAAGTTTCATTCAAATCCATTCAGTAGTTTCAGAGGAGAAGATGTTTGAAAAATTGTTAACGATGACAGACGACGACGACGACGACGGAAGCCAAGTGATTAGAAAAGCTCACATGGCCTTTTAGGCCAGGTGAGCTAAAAACTGAACTCCGAGGAAAATTCAATCGGAAAGTCCCTAATCACATGGCAAAATCAAATGACAAAACATAAACGAATCGACAACAACTGTCATATTCCTGACTTCCATACTAATATAAAGGGAGTATTATTTTTTTGGAGAAATTGAAGTCAATAAAACAGTTAGAAACATTTTAAGAGCCCTTTAAAAAGTTATAAATCTAAAACTATAGTTATAATCATTAATTTATACTAATGAAATATATACAATTAACGTGTAGTATCATGTAGCAGGTTTAACACACACTAACCTATAAATAATATACTAGTATACTGTACTTAACATGCACAATGAAACTGTTTCAAAAACGATCTTTACAATTAATATGGCACTGTATATGCTGGTACTCGATCTTTGATATAACTTGGATGCGAAAAAGATTCACTTAGATTTACAAGCAGTTGAAATTTGCTTTAATTTTTTGACCTGTCGATTTTATGATTGCTTCAGCAATAACCTCAGGTCCACTAACTATCATCCGGATCTCGACTTCGCGATCAGGACCACGTACATCCGACAAATCTACCTCAAATTTCCCAGCGTAAATGCAATCTTTTCCGTCGACGTATTGTGGGTCTTCAGAACCAGACGAGAAGATAGGAATTTCTATTTTACTTTGGCCAATAAGTGGGTTGTATGTTTTTTTATTGATTACCTCCCCTAATTGCACCGGCTCTCCACGCGCGACATGCTTTCCAAATCTATCATGGCAATACATCTTATCATTAATGATATGTTTCTTATCTTCTGGGTCTGTATGTGGACGGAACTGCATATTTGTACTGGTTCCATGAGTGTATCGACTGAGTCTTTGAACTATAACCTTAGGCTTAAATCCGAACTGAACTGCACCTTTGAGCACAGCAAGACCTGCATCTTCTGGTATTATTACAGTTTTGCTTTGAAATGCCGATTTTATTGCTTCCTGCAGCATTTGTGATTCAGAAAAACCACCTACCATCAAAATGATGTCCGTGTCGACAACTGCTCCTTTCTGGAATAAATCCTTCAGATGGTCAACAATGCGTTTGCATGGTTCTTCAAAGAACTTTTTAGCAGTGTCAGGATCAACACGTAATTTATCACCTACCCATGACATTGATTTGTTTGATTTAAAGGAACTTTTCAGTGAAACTCCTTTTACTTCTTGAAATCTTTCACTTAAACTTAATGGAATTCTAATTGTAATTTTAGCTGTGCTGTCAGGGCGAATACTTCGCTTTTTCACTTCAAATTCCCTACACAGACCTAGATAATCGACCTTGTCATCCTTCCGGAACTTGTCGACCGTATCTGATCCAACAATATCCGTCAGGAATTCGTCAAATGCCTCGTCGACTTTAGTTCCGCCCCAATCTCCACCATTGGCCATGTAGATTTGTTTGATGTCGCCATCGTCTTTTATTTCCTGTACAGTTATATCAACTGTTCCACCTATATTAATATTAAAGACAGTTATGTATGTAGTAATGATTGAATGTGTGTGAATTGTTAGCATCGCGGTTTATGTGAAAATTTCATAAATCTAGGTCACTTTCAACAAAAATGCGTAGAGCCCATTTCTAATTGGTCAGTCTTATTCACAGATCAGAAGGGCAAATGTAAAGTTGATAAAAGCTAATAGAGAACTAAAATAACAAATAAGATATATTTCGTTTTTTTATATAGTACATATTCCTTGTCTATAATTTATAGTTTTTGTCTGTTTCGATTATTTGAGGATTAATTTCATCGTTTGTGGCTTCGTTTTATGCTACAATTTCTTTCTCCAGTTTCATGTACATAGCGCCACAGTTCCAGGATATTCCACACTACGTTACCGGAGTCTATCCCGTAATCGGAAGATAAAGTATTTTATATAATTAAATAGTTCGGTAGATAAGTGTTTTTAGTGGTTGGTTAGATACATTTTTGTAATGATTCGGTAGATACATGTTGGTAATGATTCGGTAGATACGTGTTTTTAGTGGTTGGTTAGAAACATTTTGGTAATGATTCGGTAGATACATGTTGGTAATGATTCGGTGGATACATGTTGGTAATGATTCGGTTGATACATTTTGGTAATGTGACGGTAGATACACTGTACATGTTGGTAATGATTCGGTAGATACATTTTGGTAATGATTCGGTAGATACATGTTGGTAATGATTCGGTAGATACATGTTGGCAATGAATCGGTAGATACATTTTGGTAATGATTCGGTAGATACATGTTGATAATGATTCGGTAGATACATGTTGGTAATGATTCGGTAGATACATGTTGGTAATAATTCGGTAGATACATGTTGGTAATGATTCGGTAGATACATTCATTTACCTCCTGCATCCAGTAAAAGATACTGTGTCCCCGGAGCAAACGCATCGAGGGTAGATCTTCCACCACTAGAAAGTGTTCTGTCGACAGGTAGGTATTTACAGTAGATGGATGCAGCTTCCGGTTCTAACGCCAAGATGATACTGCGGTCAGGAATGCCTCCCTAAAAAGAAATGAGTAGCAAATTTCAAGATTATGGTAAGAGAAGTTAAAAAAAAGTTGAAGCTATTAACAAAATACCACATTCATTGCAAAAGGAGTAGGTCCGGTAAGGACCGATTTTGGCCTCAGATTTCAGGTTCATCTGGCTAAAACCGAATCTGTGCACTATATTCACTATATAGCTTGTGTTCCTCGTTTTATAAGCTTTCTTATGGTATATAAGATATACCTGTAATTAGGGGATTCGATGGTTCAAAACTATATCGTAACGTCATTTGGAAGTAATTTTAAAAGGATTGAAGGGTTTACGGTATTCGGGCGCTCCATAACACAGATCTCCTCTTTTTACAGAGGATGACCTTGAGGTCACTCCGATGTATTGTTATCGCTTAAATTTCCGTCATTCATAAATTATAGTCAAATTAGTTTTGGGTTTTCAACACCAGTGAAAAAAGTGCATTTTCATACCTGCGATTTCTGTTCTCCGGTTGTACGATGTTTCAACAAAATATGGAATCATTTCAGTTGTTAATTTAGTGGTGAAAATTTGACTGAAATATATCTTAATAAATACGATTTTACATGTTTAAGTGGTGTTTCAGAAAGAGGTCAGGTGCTCTTGTTCATTCATAAAATTATCGTTCATTCATAAATTTATCGTAAAATAAAAATCACTACACAGGTTATACGTGTAGTGTAAATGACCACCTGTAATCTAAAAATAGCGGTCTCACTAATAACGACAAGAAGAATTTTAGCGACAAGAAGCGTCAAGAACGGACAAGAAGAATAAATTAAGCGACAAGAAGACTATTTAGCGACATGAAAACTTCTCGTATCGCATGAGGATGACACATATCAAATGAACAATTATGTGTGGGACTTGGTTTTAAGAAATGATGTCAAAGTAACACTATGAAAATATTTTTAGTAAGCTGAAATATATATTTATGTTTTACATGTTTATGTCTTGTAAGTTATTTTATTTCTGTCCCATTTTTCAACATTAGCGTCTCGAAAGGTGAAATGTTTTAACTGAATGGTTAATTTAAATTAATTATGAAAATTGTTAAAATTAAATAAATAAAAGTAATTATTGCCCAGTTACAAACACTACCAGGGGATAATCCATAATTACCCCCAACTTTAGCCTGGTAAACTTGTTGTCTCCTTGTGAAATATAAAACATATTAAAAATGATTTCCTGCTTAAGTCTTTTATTGATATAAAGTCAAAACCTTCTTGCTTTTCACTAGACAACCATGTCCTGTCAGGTTTAATTCTTATACATGTAGATGAAAAAAAAGTCCCCAAAACATTAACATGGCAGCAATTGCTTTTAGAGCCTTTAAGGCTTTGATTTTTTTACAGAAGAGTGTCCACCATGCACTTGCACTGCACTATAATAATAGTAGAATAGAATTATCATATACAAATAGATGAAAATTATATATACATGCAATCGTAATATTAATAATATATATAACAACAAATCAGTGTATTCTCTACGACTATTATTATATAAGTTTAATAGTCCAAGGTATACTGATTTCTTGCACTACAATATAATAGTTATTACGGTGAGGTTGAATTTCCTGTCATTTATTCATCATCCAAGCATGAACTTCTATCAGAAAAAAATATCTCTGTAAATTAACCCAAGTTTCAGGTATAGAGATGTGATCTGTTTCTGTGACATGCGCTTTTGACCATCCACAAGAACCTGCAGTCATCCGATGTTCAGTACTTCAGTACTTTGATTTAGTGCTGTTATTAGATATTTTTCTGAGAAGATACCCCTAGTTTTTTTTTAAATCTATACGAAACTTTTGTAACCTGTTTATATATTTTTATAGTTTTTATACGTTTCCATGTTTTATGCATAAATATGAAAAAAATGATATTAGAGTATTTATATTGAATTGGATAATGAGATTTAAAAAAAAAATTGCACTTTGAGACATTATAATTATTTTGCCCTCCCCTGACACAAGGCAAGGTGTTCCGTTCAGTCGTTGGGTTTCATTTGGGGGGTGGGGACAACCCGATAGAGTAATGATGGGGGAAACGAATGTTAAGATTAATGCTTGAAGAATAAAAGTTACCCCCCCCCCCCCATGTTTTTCCTTTACGAAATATATGTAACAACTTAAGTGCGACAATTGTACCTTAAGCTTGTAGATATGCATAAAACGTAATATACATGTATTAGTAGCTGCGAGTACTCTAAGCACTGTACTTGGTGTCTTTTTGTTGTTTAGATGTACAAGTATATCTGTCCACGATTACTCTATGTTTTTTGTTACATGTATTTTTATTTGTATTCATTCAATGAGTTTATTCTTACACAAATGATTTTGGTAGTTCGTTCTTATTTTGCACTGTTTCGCCACTGTCCTAGGTGAGGGAAGGTTTGGATCCCGCTAACATGTTTAACCCCCGCCACATTCTGTATACATGTATGTACCTGTTCCAAGTAAGGAGTGTGTAATCAAGTGGTTGTCGTTTTTTGCTGTGTTAAATACTTTATAATTGTTTAATTTTTCGTTCATTTTTTGTACATGTCAGTTGACTTCATTAATTGATCTTTTAAAATTAGGCCGTTAGTATTTGGTGGTATGTGGTATGCGCTTTTATCATAGTTGAATGGCGTACAATGACCTGTGGCTGTTAATATCTGTGTAATTTAGTCTCTTGTGAAGTGTTGTCTCATTGGCAATCATACAACATCTTCTTTTTATAAATCCAGGACAAACAAGAAGATATTAAAGTTATTCAATTAATAGAATAAACTTGAATAGTGAATAGTGCAAAAAAAAACACAATTCACTATTCATGAATTTTGAAAAGTGAAAAGTGAAAAGTGAAAAGTGAAAAGTGAACGTACTTCAGCCCGGTGTAGGTTGTACCACTTACAACCATGCTCAGTTGAGTCGCATTTAGGATCAATAGACCACTTTCGAGTTCATCCGTCACCGGCAAAAACTCGTCAATTATGCACGCCTTTATGACGTCATTTACCAGATAGAGGGGCTCGCCTGTATCCCTGCACTATTTACGTTCATCAAGCGTCTTGGTGATCGTCTTTGTGCAGGATAAACTAGAAATAATGGTTGCTCTGTAGGTACTTACTGACAATTCCCTTATGACAGCAGTGTTGATTGTCAATTTTGAGAATTCAATTTGCCGAATAATTCGTTCAATATAGAATTATAGTTTTCCAACCACTCGCTCAACATTGGAAGGAAGTGACGACGCCCCTAAACGCACAAATGACGGTGATAAAGGCGCGTATAATTGACGAGTTTTTTCCGGTGACGGATGAACTCGAAAGTGGTCTATTGATAAAAGGTTATTCATCAATGCAAATGAAACCACTTTTAGAAGCAGTTTTCAAATGACATCTTTTTAAATTTGTTAAGTTAAGAATATTGGTATTAATTAATGCTAAAAAAAAACCAATCAAATTATATATTTTCGCATCATGTCAAATGTTCAACTATTCTCAGTTCAGTATTAGCGAAAACATTTGATAGTAAAGACCATTAAGTAGCAAACGAGCCTAAATGAAACTAGCCAATAAGCGTCAAAGGTCAAACTATATTTGCAAAGGTGACTAATTAGGATTACACACAGGAACTGTCTACTCAAATTTAGGTACTGCCATTTCATCATGTTAAATTTTGCATAATTTATTTGAAGTCTAGATCGCAATAACAAAAATATAATCTTTTATATTTCATAGAAACGAAGAATAAGGTATTTGGTTCCGGGAGAGAATGCGTCTAAAGTTGATTTCCCACCACACACCATTCTCTCACTAGGGATATGTTTGCAGTAGATAGAAGCAGCTTCCGGTTCAAGGGCAAGCATTAACTAACTGTTAGGTATGCCTCCTTACAATTGCAAGCACAATGAAACTTTGAATTAAAAAATAAACATTTTCTATCAATCTACGCTTTATCCAGTTCAGTATTTTTTCTTGTATCGAAAATATATAAATTTGTTAAGGTCGTATCTAATTCAATCTCTTCACACCAGTTAAAAAATGGACCAAAAGAATCTTATCAGATGAAATTATTTTACTGCGTACGCGATTTTTATATAAAAAAAAAGATTTATTTGTCAACTATATATCTCATATAAATAATTCGGTTTTATAATCATCAAATGACTATAGTTTCTAATGATAAAATATTGAATTACAAGATGCACCTTGGCTTTGTTAAAAAGTTAAAGGACATTACATTTTTACCAAACATATTGGTACCAAAGTCATAAAACATCAGCTGACATGCAGTACCCGACTTTTTCGAAAAAGCCGACGTACTTAGACAAACAAAATGGTTTAAATAGCCTGACGGCCATTTTTTATGCTGACAAAACTGTACAGCCCAGGGAGGGGAAAATGAAAGACAAAAGAAAAAATATTTTCATGTATATACCTTAACAGCTGCCTCTCTCATAAATTGTTTAGCAGCGTCGCTCCATATGGCAGGGACAGTAAGGACCCAGTTAATCTCGGTAGGTCTTATCACATCCTGTCCTTTCTTACTAAGGGTCCTCATTAAATGTTCCCTCATAAATTTGATACTTTCCGATATCACTTTCATTGCTGGGAGAAGTTTACCTTTGTCATCTTCTAACATCAAGTCACGTGGAATTTCCTAGATATAAAATTAAATAAAAAATCTTACTTAACAATAAATTCATGCATAATAAGGCAAGCATAATAAAGATAGTTTCTACCTTTGGCTCTATTTTATATAGTTCTAAACTCATAATTCAATCACATATGTAAAATTGTATTTGTTTTCAAATTTCCTACTTAAAGAACATCTTCTGTACGAAATATTACCTGGCATTTGTATAAGTTCATTTTAAATCGACGGAAGTAGTACCAGTTTGCGTGGTCCTCTTCTTGTGCAAGCTCTGTGTATTTGTCTTCAGCCTCGATTCCAAATGAATAAAAATTCTGAGCGGGATCAAACAAAACACATGTTGGAGTTTTAAGTGATAGTCCAGCATTTGACCCAGTGGTCCAACTGAATCCTTGATTCATCAGTGGATCCTCCTTGAAGTCTTCTCGAGTCTGGAAGGCGTATCCAGAAAAGGTGGTACCGAAATCAATGGCGGCCACTAACAATGGTTCTGACACAACTTCTGCATAAGCCATTATTGTTTTATGTTATCAAACAACCTATATAAGTAGTCTGATCCTCCCACAAGAGTGTGTATTACATCTGAAAGAATAAACGAGACACATTATCTATTTTTGGTTAATTCTATATATGCCTATGCCAGTACAAATTACGAGAAAAATGCAATCGCATGCCATCTTTATATTCTGGCACAAAAATGATGAACTCAAAGATTTTTATTTTCCTTTCGAGCAAAAGGATATTAAATTGTGTTAAAATGAATCCACGTTCAGAGTTCCCGGACATAGTCCAGTCGTGTTTTAGATATACAAAGATTATATGATCATCCAAATTCGAATTTAAAATATCATACATATAATCCACATTATATAACTAACGGTTGAGTAACAAAAACTAAAGAAGGTCAAATCAACAAAAAATACAGTGGCGGATCCAGCCATTTTAAAAGGAGGGATCCCAACCCAGGTCTGACAAAAGGGGGGGGGGGGTCAACTATATGTCCCCATTCAAATGCATTGATCGGCAAAAAAAGAGGGGGTTCCAATCCCCGGTCCCCCTCCCCCTGGATCCGCCAATAAAATGTACTAGTATGGACTGGTTGACAAATATTTGACTGCCAATTTCAGGCAAAACGGAACACTCAGTTTGGTACAATGAATTACCGAACACTATATGTATGTGGCAAATCGATATACACACCTAATTACGATTGTAGGCCTGTAAAACTTTTGGTAGTTAACAGAAACGATCAACATGCAGTTTTTTGCTATAAATGATTTCTCGTTTCAAACTGCTAACAAGAAGATATTTCCATACGCGCAAGAAAGCTGAGCTGTTTATTTACATGTAAATTGTATCAAACAAAATATACATTTGAAATTGAATGCTAGTAAGTTAGGACTGCTGCATTGTGTATGTCAATCGAATGATATGGCAGCTACCATAATGTATTGCTTAAAATAAAAAAAAATCTTTTAGAAGAAATAATACGTTCAACAACATGTGACTAACGTAATCGACAAAATATTGACAAATATACATCATTTGAATGTTGGTGGATAGTTGTCTAAAGGCACACGTTTCCTGAGTTTATAATGTACAACAAAAAACTATCACTATTTCAAGAATCCTGAAACAAGTGTACAGAAATATATCATTATAATCTTAAACATAGACATTCAATTTGTTCCAAAGTTTCTTGTAAATTTAATTTGATATAAATGATCCATTCATAGTCAAAGATGTATTACCCCTGTGACAAGTTTTCGGACTGGCGTATATCAGGGCTTTGATCATTTAATTCTTTAAAAGGTTGATGTCTGTTTTTTATCCTAAAAAATATTCTAATAAAATATTCTGTTCAAGCAGAGGACCTATAAAAAAATATTCTGAATCCAGATTTCCCCCCTAATCACTGTGTATCATCGCCACCGGAAATTGGGTACTAACGAAGCGGAGAGAAATAGAAAAAAAGTAAACAAGTTAGGAATTCGTTCAATTTAAAGCATTTCCACTCATTTGATGAGGGTGCTGCTTAAGAAATGATTTTCTGATATATAATTCTTTAAATTATTAGGCCGATAAGTACAAAATAAATACAAGATTTTGTGTAATACTCCAAAACTTGCCACTTAGTACCGGAAAATTTCGAGGTCTATCGTCCTCTGTAGCCCCATTCTCAAGATATTGAACTGTTTTTCATTATTTTTCCAGACACGATTTTAGAATATTATAGTGTGGCATCATATTTAATGATATTTGTTGTCAAAAACATGTTTTTTAAAGAATATGGACAAAAACATTGTTTGTTTGTTGTACGGCGAATTGCAGGACGTTGTACGGCGAATTGCAAAATAACAACTTTTGTCTGTACGGCGTCTTGCAATATATTATAATTTTAAAAGGAAATTAATCACTGTTTAGATAATATCAAGTGACGATATTTTGTTGATATCAAAGCTTTACAGGCTTACAAACATACAAAATGTCCTACTTATCAAATATTATAAATATATGCCGTTAATTCAGTCCTTCCGCCTTTCGATTTTGTAAAAAAGTTTTTTTTTTCAACCATATTATCCTAAATACATTAATATATATATCGTTATACTACTAACGACTGTAAATATTGTCTTATTTGTTGTTAGGATGAAATTTTGTAAGTTCAATAAAATAAACCGTCCATTCATCTTTTGTTGGTGCTATTTTTTTTTATTTTTTTTTAGATAAAAACAGTTAAGATGTGGTATGATAGCAAATAAGATAACTATCCATCAGGATCAAATAAACTGTATGTAAGCAATTATATGCTATCGTACGGCCTTCAACAACGAAAACTCGTCCCTTATAGTCGGCTATACAAAGCACAGACCGAAAAATGTGGAAGGCCTCAACAAGAAAGCGACCGGCCTAACTCATAACAAAACATATTATGAAAAAAAATAGAGATGAAGCAACGACAACCATCGAACCACAGGATCAAGAATTCGGACAGACACATAAAATTGTTTAATTATTTAATTTCTGAAATGACTCATTTGTAAAAATAAACTTTGAATTAAGAAAATACTTTGTTTTCATCGAAAGTAAGAAACAAATCATGAATTGCATTTAACAACACCTCGATTTTGGCAAAAACAGATAACAACAAATGTTAAATGCTGATAAGAGTTAACAGCAACTTTAATTACACATGGACAGACAATTGAACGGATGGAAAAGCAGACGGAGTGATTGACTACAAGAAAAAAGACTATGTCATGAATAATCGAAAATGCTTCAAACACCAAAAGGGGGGCTTCTTCTGGTTATGTATATTGTTGAGTAAATGTTTTGTGTCAATCAATCGTAGAAAACTTGGGTTATCGTCATGACGTAGGAAAGTGTAACAAACGGATAGAATGAGTGAATACTATAGGGCGCGAACATTTTTTTAATGGCGGGGGCTTTTATAAATTATAGTTACATCGCAGTCAGGGTATTCATACGACTCATTGCTTACATGATTTTATTAAAAGGAATAACGAAGGTTTACTGATTTTTATTTTAAATCATCAAAACCAGTGTAAAATCAGAAAGTAACATTTAAGGTGTCACAAGTTGAAGCACTCTTTCATCTCCATCTGAGCTGATATAAAGAAGCCTTGGTCTATCTTTAGATCCATTCTGAATTTCTTAGACTAGCAAATTTGATTTCAATTTGAGAACCAATTCCTTTTTTTCGGCCTCTTCTACCAAGCCACAGTTATTTTACGAATTTACTTTATTTTTCACAATTCCGTCCAGGTACTCTGGGTCGATATAACTTATCAAACATTCCATATACATGTGAATTATTTTCGTCATAGGTCTGACCAGGGTTTAAGCTGGATAAGAAGTGGCCTTTCCCTTTAACGTTTTGGATACATTACAAATAGAAGCTAGAAATAACTACATTGGTTAGACGTATAAAGAGGGGCATGAGATAGCTTTAAACATGTTTAACACTGCCGCATGTGTTGCACTTGCATGACCCAACTTGAGTTCGTAACCTTTGCTATAAAGTCTTGTATTTATTTCATTTTTTTAAATTTGGGTTCATTTATATGTTTCAAGAAACAAACATTGAACTTCGACCCCTTTTGTAGTTAATTGATTGCTCACTTAGGAGACAGCTTCAGGTATACCATACAAGTTTAGTTTCGAACCATGGTGAATTTTCTAAATATGAACGTTTTTGTACAATTGAATTGATTTTTAGATAGTTGAATAATAATATAGCCTTCCTAGTGGGTTCATATGAACATTTAGATTATTTTTAGCATGTTTTATAAGCCATTGTTCAGTTTGACCGTCCAAGCGTTCCTATCCGTACCGCCATACATTTTGAAAATTTTGTATTTTTTTCAACCAGGATTCGACGCTCGATCTTTTCAATTCAATTTCATGGAAAAAACCAGCAGAAATGCATATGATTTTTTTACCTCTTGATAGATATATGTCTATGGTATTAGGAAAGGTATCACACTTATTGATTGAAATTTTCCTTTGGACCAAATTTTTCAGATCTTTGTGACATGTTCAACCCCCTATTTTGTAATATTTGTTATCAAATAATTGCTCATTGTTGCCATAGTTACACAAAAAAGAGATTATATTTCACCATTATTACTATTGGAAATCAAATCTTTGGACGATTCTCTTTCCAGAAATATACACATGCATAGCTCAAATACGGTATTAAGCCTTATTTATTAGGAAGGAAGGGAAAGAGGAAAGAGGGTGTTTAAAAATTATGAGTGTCAATTCTATTTTTTTCCTATCTGTGACTTGACACCCACCCTATATAGTGCATAATTTTCTCGCTGCGTTGGGTTCTTTCTTCTATTTGGTCGAGCTTCTGTTTCTTTGACATTTCCATTCTCAATTTAATCAAGGATTTACTATACTCACTGAAGATTTTTTTAAAGACTGTACAGTTAGTTTAAACATCTATTTATTTATAGTGGATTGGGAAACAAATTTTGCAACTTATATTCATCCCTTTCCACTTTGCGGGTGCGAGTGCTGACTTGTAGCGGCATTATGCTACTCTTTTTCGAAATCTACAAGGGTGTCTTTAACGTGCAAGAGATATGGCTCTCTCTTAACACCGGTCAGCCATTTATCGTCCCCTTCCGACGGACTAACATCGTTTCCTCAAGACTATACTCGCAAATGGTGTCAAGGGAGAGCCGAAAATTGAGTTCCCCACGGCTCTGTACAGTTACATATAATTATGCTGTTAATGTCACTCCTTTGCGGAAGCAACGTTAAGTAAGAGATGGTCATCAAATTTTAATGTGATTCTTGTAAATAACAGTTAAGATCAGTTAACAGCGGTGCATTACGTTTGCGCGCATTACCATTACATTTGCGCGCAAAAATCATTACGTTTGCGCGCAGCTTTCCTTTACATTTGCGCGCATTTTTTTGGCAGGTAAACTCAGGTAAACTCAGGTAAACTCAGGTAAACTCAGGTAAAATACAGGTAATAATGTCAAAAACAGTGAACACTTTAAGTATAACAAGAATCTCAATTTCAAATAAACAGTTAACATCATTGCAAATTTAAACAAAACAGATTACAGACAGTGTTAACAGTTTTTAAAATTTATCAGTCAAATAACAGTTTAAAAAAAATTAAACCTTGAAAAAGACAAAAACAGTTTAATATAAAAAGGACCCCCCACCTGAGATATTTGAACATAATACTTTATTTTCTTTGAAAGGACGCGGTAAATAACTATTCTAAAATTAGCAAGTTGCCATACAGTTGAAAACAAGTTGCCATACAGTTGAAAACAAGTTGCCATACAGTAAATTTGTCAACACAAGCAAGTTGCCGTACCCTAGACTTTATTTTTTATGGTCTATATTCTTTAAAATGCATCTTTTTGACAACAAATTTCAGTAAGTATGATACCACACTACAACAATCTAAAATCGTGTCTGGAAAAATAATGAAAAACAGTTCAATATCTTGAGAATGGGGCTACAGAGGACGATAGACCTCGAAATTTTCCGGTACTAAGTGGCAAGTTTTGGAGTATTACACAAAATCTTGTATTTATTTTGTACTTATCGGCCTAATAATTTAAAGAATTATATATTAGAAAATCAGTTCTTAAGCGGCACCCTCATCAAATGAGTGGAAATGCTTTAAATTGAATGAATTCCTAACTTGTTTATTTTTTTTTCTGTTTCTCTCCGCTTCGTTAGTACCCAATTTCCGGTGGCGATGATACACAGTGCTAATACCTCCCCTTGAAGTTAAAAGTTAAATGGTTGCTCCCTTACAAATAAAATAATTAAATGTAAACCGAAAGTAATCTTTTCTTGATTTTTTAACATTATCATATGAATACCAACTCAAAATGTATCTTCCATATGATCATCAGCAATGTATTTGTATCAATTAATATATATTGAAGCATTCACAGTTAGTCTAAAAATACAATAAATTGACCCATGATTGATTATAAATCCAACGTAAATGGAAGTTAAAAGGGGGAGGTTACCCAGAACTGTTGCTATGTAAACCATCGTACTATTACCAATGTACAATCTCCATTCTGAACTTATGATGGTGATGTCAAACTAGTCATTTGAGGGTAATGCACTGCAGCTATATAGGAGGCAGCTATCATTCATATTGTATTGTTTTACAGTTGTCACTGAAAACTAAGGGAAAACGAAAGTAGAAATGTGAAAAGAATATAATCGTTAATATTTAACATCTTTCTTAATTCAGACACTTAAAATGAATAAAAACACGAAACGTACCTTTTCTGTTGTCCAAGAGATTAAAGCTATTCTGTCATTGTTTCATTACTTTGCAATCTCGCCTGAATCAGGTTCACTAACTAGGAAGGTAAATTCGATCAGGTGTGTTAATATTGATTTCACTGTTACAGTAAACATGGTAAATCCTGACTTTAACGAAGTTTAAATGGTTTCGCTATTTTTCATTAACAAATAACAAATCTCTTGCTTTGAACGGACATTTTGTGACTCAGAAGTTAGCAACATCCTTTAACTTTAATTTCCGCTATGTATATAATGTTCTCCCATTAAATAATTCAACAATGGATGACTATTTGAACGCATCTATCCAATCGAACTTGAGATAAAGGATACAACAGATACAGCTAAATCAGCCTCAGGTCTTGACTAACATCTAGAAATTTACAATGATTGTCGGTTGAAAACAAAACTTTGCGACAAAAGAGATGATTTCAGCCTCCCAATTGTGAACTTTCCAGTCCTATATAACAGTAGCAATATTCCAACAGCGCCTGCATACGAAGTATATAGACAACTTTCGAGTTCATCCGTCACCGGAAAAAACTCGTCAATTATACGCGCCTTTATCGCAGTCATCTGTGCGTTTAGGGGCGTCGTCACTTCCTTACAAGGTTGAGCGAGTGGTTGGAAAATTATAATTCTATATTGTACGAATTATTCGGCAAATTGAATTCTAAAACTAGACAATCAACACTGCTGTCATTAGGGAATTGTCAGTAAGTACCTACAGAGCAACCATTATTTCTAGTTTATCCTGCACAAAAACGATCTCTTAGACGCTTGATGAACGTAAATAGTGCAGGGATACAGGCGAGCCCCTCTATCTGGTAAATGACGTCATAAAGGCGTGCATAATTGACGAGTTTTTGCCGGTGACGGATGAACTCGAAAGTGGTCTGTTTCCTATCATGATTTTCTTGATAGAGGGTTGCTGCTCACAAGGAAGCTAGAAAACCAGCAGTTTCAAGTGGTGAAGTTGAAATCATCCCTTAGTAAATTTTACGGACGCCATTATGAGTTTGTTGACCGTTATGGAATAACCGTTTCACAGATAATATCTGATGTTTCTTTTGTCGTAACTACTTTCACCACGAATGTGACCTACCGAAATAGACTATTTATCGGTTTGTAATAACATGAGTAACACTATGGGTGCCATATGTGTAGCAGGATCTCCTTACCCTTCTGGAGCACCTGAGATCACCCCCAATTTTTGGTGGGGTTTGTGTTGCTTAGTCTTTAGTGTTTTATGTTGTATCTTGTGTACTATTATTTGTCTGGTTGTCTTTTTATTTTTAGCCATGTCGTTGTCAGATTATTTTCGATCTATGAGTTAGACTGTCCCTCTGATATCTTTCGCCCCCCCCTTTTTTATATTTGCGATGGTTATCTTAAAACTTATACTTATGACTCTGTTGGAACAGTTATTTTTAGATGATAAGTGAATAATAAAACATACATGTTAATACAGTCTATTATAGTGTAAACATGCACGAGCACAATTGCTGCTTTTTTGTACACGTTCATTTTTTGTTATTCCTTTTTGAATATATATCTAACATCTCGAGCGTCTTTAAAAAAGGAGATAAACATGCACCAGAAAATTATAGACCGGTATCACTAACATCTGTGCCGTGCAAAATACTTAAACATATAATCTGTAAGCACATACTAAACCATCTAGACAAGCACAGGGTACTAACATCACTCAACCATGGATTCAGATCCGGATACTGGTGTGAGACACAGCTACTAGTCACACTGCACGACTTCATGAAATCACACGATGCTGGAAACCAAATTGATGTTGCTATCCTGGACTTTTCAAAAGCATTTGACACAGTGCCACACAACAAACTCCTACACAAACTAGACGAATATGGTGTGAGAGGACCACTGAATAAATGGCTAGAAATGTTTCTAACTCAGAGAAGGATGAAGGTTGTCATTGATGGAGAGGAATCGGAAGAAGCTACAGTGGACTCAGGAGTGCCACAAGGAACTGTACTCGGACCCCTTCTCTTCCTCTGTCATATCAATGATCTCCCGGACTCAGTAAAATCAACTGTTAGACTTTTTGCTGATGATTGCCTGCTATACAGAAATATAAAAACTCAACGAGACCACACACTGTTACAACAAGATCTGGTTAGCCTAGAAAAATGGGCAAAAGACTGGGGTATGCGCTTCAACGCTAAGAAATGTTACATCCTGAGCATTACGAACAAAAGTCTGAAGTTCTATATCCTTGATGGACACATACTACAACAGGTCAAACACAATCCATTCCTGGGACTACATTTATCGGACGATCTGAAATGAACCACCCACATTTCAAATGTAACTAAGAAAGCGAATTCTACACTAGGCTTTCTTAGACGCAACCTAAGATTTTGCCCAAAAGACTGCAAGAAAACAGCATACATTTCATTGGTGCGATCTACGATGGAATATGGGGCAATTGTATGGGACCCTTATACATCAAACAACATCAACCAATTAGAAAGAATCCAAAGAAGAGCAGCCCGTTTCATCACAGGGGACTATAAATCAAGAGAAGAAGGATCGGTCACCAAAATGCTAACAGTGCTGGAACTTGAAAACCTACAGTCCAGAAGAACAAGCCAAAGACTGGTATATTTCTGTACAAAGTGGTTGAGGGTTTGGTCCCAGCTATCAAACCTGACGAATTTTTGGTGAAAAGCAAAACCAAAAGGACAATCAAACCGACACGCTTTGTAGACTTTGAGAGCACAAACATAGTTACCAACTCAGTTAAAAACAACTCAAAGGCAAGTGATACTACAAACTGTAAAACTGAACAATTTAAGAACTCGTTCTTTGTCAAGACTGTAATTCATTGGAACCAACTGAAAGAAGCAGTAGTGTGCGCCAAGTCAGTTGAGAGCTTCAAAACAGCTCTCCAACGCCGCCAATAGGCGCTCTCTCTCCCGTCGAGTAAAAGCCAGTATTGGTACCTTCGACGTAACGATACAGATACAGATATTACTTCTCGATCATCTGTATTCGCGTCTCGGTGACAATAGAATTCCCCCTAAAAACTTTTGAATGGTTTTACACTAATAATTTTGGGCCATTTATAGCGTGTTGTTCGGTTTGAGCCAAGGCTCCGTGTTGAAGGCCGTACATTGACCTATAATGGTTTACTTTTATAAATTGTTATTTGGATGGAGATTTGTCTCATTGGCACTCACACCACATCTTCCTATATATCTACTTAGTTACTTCAAAGTACGTTTAAGATTGTTAAACCACATTTTATTCACGTCAGTTGGATACAACACAAACAACACTTTGGAATCTTGTTGAATTCATAATCATTACGATGTACAAGTGAATGAAGTGTATGATATGGTGCTTTTTGTCCGCAATTTGATTTTTGTCCGCTTTTGCTTTTTGTCCGTTTCGCTTTTTGTCCGATATTTTCGCTTTTTGTCCGACACTTTTGCTTTTTGTCCGTTGCTTTTTGTCCGTTTCGCTTTTTTCCGATAATTTTGCTTTTTGTCCGACACTTTTGCTTTTTGTCCGTTGCTTTTTGTCCGTTTTGCCTTTTTAGCTCACCTGGACCAGAGGGTTAAGTGAGCTTTTTTCATCATTTGGCATCCGTCGTCGTCGATAACTTTCAGAAAATCTGAAGCTAATGGCAAAATTAAAGCAAATATGGCCACAATCATCCTTAGGGTATGTAGTTTAAAAAAGGTATCCGATGACCCCGCCCAAAAAAATCAAGATGGCCGGCATATCTAAAAATAGAACATTGGAGTAAAATGTAGATTTTAGCTTATATCTCTGAAACTAAAGCATTTAGTTCTGGGATAAAAATATTCATCAAGTCATAATCTATATGCCCGAGATTTTTCAGTTACATAAGACAACGCGTTTTGGGGTTGCTGCCCCTGATATTTTAATTTTAAGGTTAATTAGCATTTTATAGTTTTAATTTGATTGAAGTTTTATTTTAAAGTCGTTATAACGAGTAAGCTTACTTGTTATAACGACTTAACTAACAATACAGCTAACTTGTTTTAACGACTTAACTAACTCGTTTAAACCACTTGACTAACTTGTTTGCTTAAAAACTACTACCCAATTTTTATGTGATGTTTGATAATAATATAATGATTAAATGTGTTGCTATTAGATAATAAATAAAATTGAGAATGGAAATGGGGAATGAGTCAAAGCGACAACAACCCGACCATAGAGCAGACAACAGCCGAAGGCCACCAATGGGTCTTCAATGTAGCGAGAAACTTCGGCACCCGGAGGCGTCCTTCAGCTGACCCCTAAACAAATATGCATACTAGTTCAGTGATAATAGACGTCATACTAAACTCTGAATTATACAAAAGAAACTAAAATTAAAAAGCATACCAGATTAACAAAATAGCGTATTAATTTATTGCAATAAAAATTCATAATTTCAAATAAAATTTGTAGATTTAGCTTATTAAGTCCTTATATTTGTAAATAGTAACATTCATTTATAGTGGACATTGTTTAAACTATGAATTACAAATGTAGCTACAATTAAAATCCCCTCTCTGTGATCACAAATAGATAACTGTGGCTCATTTCCCAATCAATCTATCATGAAGGGAAGTATATTAAGGCAATTTTCATTCATAGTCTATTTCAAAAATGAAAAAAAGTTCTTTATATTGGTATGTAAAAATTTTAAACGTTTCAAATTTATGAAATTATATTCGTACATCAATTGTTTTGATACATTAATAACAAAAACTGAAATATATATTGCATTGATTCATTTTTAGGGAATCGAATTAAGAAAAAATTATTAGCCCTTTGAACAGTAATGAATCTATAACTACAGTTATAATGTAATTAATGAAATTCACGCGTAGCGACATGTAGCAAGTATAACAAACTCTAAACTTTAATACTGTACTTTAAATGTACAATGAAATTGTCTCAATAAACGATGTAAATAATGCCTATGGCACTTTTCATGCTGATCCACGGTCTTTGATATAAGAAACGAAAAACCATTACTTAGATTTAATCAAACCCTTAAGACGTAACGTGCATCGATTGTTTGTCCAGTTGACTTTACGGTTGCTTCAACAGTAATATCTGCCCCTCCAAATTTCATCACGATCTCGACTTCCCGATCAGGACCAGTTACATCTGACAAATCTACCTCAAATTTCCCGATATAAGTGCAATCTTCTTCATCGGTGTATTGTGGATCTTCGGAACGAGACGAATAGATGGGAAGTTGTATTTTACTTTGAGTTTCTTTTAAAGGATTGTATGTTTTCGTATTGGTTAGATTATCGCACTCCATTGGTTCTCCTCTCCCAACATGCTTTCCAAATCTATCCCGGCAATACATCTTAGCATTAGTAATATGTTTCTTATCTTCTGGGTCTGTATGTGGACGGAACGGCATGTTTGTACTTACTCCAATCGAATAATTCTTGGACTGATAATCTTAGGATTAAATCCGAACTGAACTGCACCTTTAAGCACAGCAAGACCTGCATCTTCTGGTATTATCACAGTTTTACTTTGAAATGCCGACTTTATTGCTTCCTGCAGCATTTGTGATTCAGAAAAACCACCAACCATTAAAATAATGTCTGTGTCGACAACTGCTCCTTTCTGGAATAAATCTTTCAGATGGTCAACAATGCGTTGGCATGGTTCTTCAAAGAACTTTTTAGCGGTGTCGGGATCAACACGTAATTTATCACCTACCCATGACATTGATTTGTTTGATTTGAAGGAACTTTTCAGTGAAACTCCTTTTACTTCTTGAAATCTTTCACTTAAACTTAATGGAATTCTAATTGTAATTTTAGCTGTGCTGTCTGGGCGAATACTTCGCTTTTTCACTTCAAATTCTCTACACAGACCTAGATAATCGACCTTGTCATCCTTCCGGAACTTGTCGACCGTATCTGATCCAACAATATCCGTCAGGAATTCGTCAAATGCCTCGTCGACTTTAGTTCCGCCCCAATCTCCACCATTGGCCATGTAGATTTGTTTGATGTCGCCATCGTCTTTTATTTCCTGTACAGTTATATCAACCGTTCCACCTGAATTAAAGTATCAGAATGAAAATAATTTGATTATTGTGTTTGATTTGTAAGCTTCGCAGTTTTCGGTAACTAAGTTAGTTTTGACAAAGAAAAAACATGTGACACATTTCCTATGCATTTATTTTCGTAACAGATCAGAAGGGCAAATGTAAATACAATTGAGTATGGTAATGGGGAAATTTTCAAAGAGACAACAACCCGACCAAAGATGAGACAACAGCCAAAAGCCACCAATGGCCAATAATGCAACTCTCGCATCCGGAGGCGTGGTACGACTTGCAACTAAACAAAAATGTGTACTAGTTCAGTGATAATGGACGTCATTATTTTTGATTAAGCACTGATTCATAGTCTGATTTTGGCTATAATAGTATTTATAATATAAGAAAACCAAAAGATGTGGATGATTGTCAATGAGACTTTTCACAAAAGACCAAATGACACAGAAATAAACAAAGGTCACCATACAGCCTTCTTCAATGAGCAAAGCCCATAACATATAGTCATCTTTAAGAGACTCCAAATAGACAACGTAAAACAATACAAACGAGAAAACTAAGTCTATTTCGGTTATTTCAGTTCTTGATATATATATACACCTGGAAAAAAGTATTGCAACACCAAATTAAAATTCAAATTAAAAAAATACTTTTTATTTTTTTGTTAAATAATTTGATGAAATAGAACTAGTTAAACATTATTTAAATATCACCTGAGTTTAATCAATAAATATCGACTCTATCAGTTCTTATCTGCACATGCAGCTACTGTACTCGTAAACACAAAAAAACAGATGTTTTAATCCTCATTGTTTTCAACACTTAAAATAACCAAGTTTATAAATTTATGTTATTGACACCTTGTAATTGGTCATTCACAACTCATAACTGCAGCAAGATGGCAGATATCCAGCAAGAGGGAAGCAGGTATGTCGCTGTGATAATTGCACGTATTGTTGGTCATCTCCATTCCACTATAAGTCGTTTTGATAATAAAAATCAGGCAAGAAACGATGTTTTTATAGACCTTTAGAGGTCAAGAAGACCCACTATAACATCTGCTAGGGAAAATTAACCATAATGAAGGTTGGTCAGAAAGAAACCCATTGCAAACAATACAACCCTAAAAAGAGAATAGTGACCATACAGGAGCCTTTAAACAAGAACTGTTCAAGATCGGCTCATCGCTACTGAATATAGTGCGATAATACCATTTCGGGGACCTTTGCCTACGAACAGACACACAGATGCCCGTATCCAATATAGTGCAGAGCTCGCCAAAGTTGGAAATTAACGTCGTGGAGGAAGATCCATTGTTCCAATGGAATTCGGTTTATCTTCCTTGGCCCTATCGTAGCCCGAATTTGAACCATATCGAGCATATATGGGACACTATTGGGCGTAAAGTGCACGAAAGGACACCCAAGTTCAAATAGGTCATGAAATAAACAATACCCTTCGTCAAAAATGGTTGCTGCTAGCTTAGCAACAAACGAGTCGACTTATGGCAGGAATCAGAAGACGTTAAGATGATGTTATCCGTTTGAATGGAAGCTGCGCACAAAGTACTAATTCTGTGGCGTATAATGATCAACCATGATGTGAACAATCATCTGATGATTAATTTTGAAATGTCTGACATTGTAAAGTTCGACTACCGTAAAACTTGTAAAATGCATTTTTTTGTGCAAAAAACACTTCATTTTGTTATAAAAATTTTGGTTCGATAACACCTTTTTTTTCATACATTTTTTGTTCGTTTTAAAGCCAATGTTATCATTAACTACGGTTCAATATTATTTTACAAATATTTTATCATATTCTATCCAAAATAAGAGACTGAAGTTTTAAAAAATCAAGGTGTTGCAATACGTTTTTCCATGTGTATATATCGATTCTACCACTGCATCGAGTGTAATACGATATTTATCCACTCTCGACAATTAAATTTTCAAATTGAAAGTCCGAGCCGTCGAGCCGCCTCGGCGAGGACTTTAAAATTGATAATTTAACTGTCGAGAGTGGATACATATCGTATTACACGAAATTTTGTGGTGGAGTCTGTTTCTCTAATGTTTTTCTAACATTATACAGGGACACTTATTCCTTCTTTTCGAATGATCTGCAAAAATATGTGTTCTTTCTATGTGACGTCGTCAGTCATGGTCGCCTTTTTTCATGCCGTCACAATAGGAAATTCAGAGGAAAACAAGAAAATTCGACGTCCCAATCGGATTTTAACCAATGAAGTACTGAGATCAAACGAACCACACATTGATTATTTTTTTTTATACAATGGGTGCAGAAAGGGATAAATTGACGAAGAATTAGAGAAATATATGTATAGTATTTAGTTTTGGCCAAGATCATCACTGAAGTGTCAGTTCGATAGGTACAGTTACGTGTTATAAATGACTCGATATGTGCGTGTTGAGAATGACTCGATAGGTATGTGTTTTAAATGACTCGATAGGTACGTGTTTTAAATGACTCGATAGGTACGTGTTTTAAATGACTCGATAGGTACGTGTTTTAAATGACTCAATATGTATGTGTTTTAAATGACTCGAAAGGTACGTGTTTTAAATGACTCGATAGGTACGTGTTTTAAATGACTCGATAGGTACGTGTTTTAAATGACTCGATAAGTACGTGTTGCTAATGGCTCGATAAAAACGGATTGTAAATGGTTCGTGTTACGTGTTATTAATGACTCAATATGTACCGGTAATTGTATTTGGCCTCTCATATATAGAATATAGTGTACACCGAAAAAGTCAAAAACGAATGGATGGACATCTTTGTCAAAAATGAATCAATTTAAATCTGAAAAATTACTCTTTGTTGAAGAGTTGTCTCATGAGAAATGATACCGCATATTCTTATTTCTAATTGGTTATAAGGATGTCTTTCCTTATCTACATTTTTTCTATAAATATCCAAATTTGACCAGTCGTGAGGGTTATCAAATTTCTCTAAATGACATTGGTAATTTAATGATTTAGAGAAATTGGTCCTTAGCAACAATGCATGACTATGTATGTGAATTAAAATTTGTTGTTTATAGCTCGTGAGTACAAGTTGTTAATAGCTCGATAAGTACGTGTAATAATTCAATTTGGTTCGATAGGTTCTTGTTGTTAAGGACTCGATAAGTGCGTGTTGTTAATGGCTCGATATGTACTTGTTGTAAATGACTCGATAGGAACGTGTTGTTAATGACTCGATAAAAAAGTGTTGTTTATGACTCGAAATGTTCGTGTTGTTAATGGCTCGATAAGTACGTGTAGTTTATGGTTCGATATGCAAGTGTTGTATAAATGGTTCAAATGATACATGACGTAAATGGTTCGGTAGGTACCTGTTGTTAATGCTTCGGTAGGTACATGTTGTTCATGACTCGATATGTACATGTACGTGTTGTTAATGACTTGATAGGTACGTGTTGTTTATGCCTCAGTAAATTCATGCTGTTAATGTTTCGGTAAGTAGAATCATCATGTTGTTAATGTTTCGGTAAGTACATGTTGTTAATGACTCGATATGTACGTGATGTTAATGACTTGATAGGTACGTGTTGTTTATGCCTCGGTAAATTCATGTATTAATGTTTCGGTTAGTACAATCGTCATGTTGTTAATGATTCGGTAAGTACAATCATCATGTTGTTAATGTTTCGGTAAGTACATGTTGTTAATGACTCGATATGTACGTGATGTTAATGACTTGATAGGTACGTGTTGTTTATGCCTCGGTAAATTCATGTATTAATGTTTCGGTTTGTACAATCGTCATGCTGTTAATGATTCGGTAAGTACAATCATCATGTTGTTAATGTTTCGGTAAGGGTGCAATCAACAGTTTTTTCCTATGACGTCATATTTTGAGGGACCATCTATAATTGACCCTTAGTGGTGTTAATGTTAATGAAGACACTTGTATAAAACTAGATATCATTAGAATCAGAATTTTCTCTAGTTTATGATGAAATAAAAATAAATTGTACTTTTAATAGTACCAAAAAGTTTTATCCAGAGAAAATGGGAAAAACATTGCCTAATCTATGCATAAAAAACATGAAATCAGGCCATGTGCACACCCATGCAGACATGATACATGCACATTTTTCATATTCAAAACTGTATGAATTTCATAGGTTTTTACCTGGTCTTTCTAAAAATTTATGCTTCAGGCTACGTTCGCCTGCTCCGAAAAGAGCTACATTGGGTGCAAATAAGTTTTGCACTTTTCACTGCCAAAAAAACAGGATGTTTACAGTTTGTCTCCCCTTAAAACATGTGTATTTAATCTAATTTTTAAAAATTATTTTAATCATACAACCTGTTTTAATTGAAGCTAATTAACTTATTTTTACAATCAAATATAAAAAACATGATACTTTTTTACCAATTATGTTGATAAAAAGGGACTTCCCTCCAAGTCTATTTTTAGTTGGGGAATAACCCCTAGTTTTTTATACGAAACTGTTTATAGCACCCTAAGTACATGTTGTAAATGACTCGATATGTACGTGTTGTTAATGACTTGATAGGTACGTGATGTTATGCCTCAGTAAATTCATGCTGTTAATGTTTCGGTAAGTAGAATCATCATGTTGTTAATGTTTCGGTAAGTACATGTTGTTAATGACTCGATATGTACGTGATGTTAATGACTTGATAGGTACGTGTTGTTTATGCCTCGGTAAATTCATGTTTTAATGTTTCGGTTAGTACAATCGTCATGTTGTTAATGATTCGGCAAGTACAATCATCATGTTGTTAATGGTTTGATAGATACATTTTGGTAATGTTTCGGTAAGTACACGTTGTTAATGTTTAGGTATGTCATGCTGTTAGTGATTCCGTAGATACATTCATTTACCTCCTGCATCCAGTATAAGATACTGTGTCCCCGGAGCAAACGCATCGAGGGTAGATCTTCCACCACTAGAAAGTGTTCTGTCGACAGGCAAGTTTTTACAGTAGATAGATGCAGCTTCTGGTTCTAACGCCAAGATCAGGCGACTGTTGGGTATTCCTCCCTGACAAACATAAAATTTCAAGATTATGGAAAGAGAAGCTCCAATTAACGCAAGTTGAAGATATTAATAAAAAAAACACATGTATCTCAAACTCTAATAAGGAACATATATATTAGATAAACTGCTCCCAGGTCTAAAGTAAGAACTGTCTCGACTCAGTCCCCATAGGAACAATAGAGGTGTTATATTACTCGAGCAGAATACATTACTTACAACCATGTTCGCTTAAGGCTGTAGATTTGAGGTTCAATAGAAAGATAATGAAGATTATTTATGAAAATGAAATATACTTAATCCTAATGAGAAACACCAAACAAAATGATTGTATAGAGTATTCCCATTTAGCAATCAACGTGATTTTTGTTTTTATAGAAACTGTTATTGCCGACATGAGATTTACAAGTTGAAGAAAGAAAACAATGTCATAGTCATAAAACAGTAACAACAGGCAAAAAGATAAAACATAAATAAATCATTATATTTTCAATAACTCTCTTTCGGTTGACCAGTAGGATGTCTCACGTACACTTTACCGCAAGGAACTACTCAGATTTAAACCGTTTAAACACCCATCGTATTGTATGTGACCAGAAAAGGTTTGTATCGAACAATTTATCTTTTACATCAGAACCTTATACGTACAGCATTAGCAGCTTCCTTCATGAACTTTTTAGCTGGATCTGGCCAGATGGCGGGTACGGTCAACACCCATTCTACATCACGTGGTTTGATTTCAGAGGCTTTATTCCTTATATGATCCTCAAAATGTGTTCGCAGAAATTTGATGCTTTCTGCAAACACTTTTATGGCTGGCATTTGTAAACCATTTTCTCCTTCCAACATGAAGACTTTTGATAATTCCTGCATACAAAATAAGATATTCTGTATAATTGCTGTTTCGATTAATTAACATTTCAATTGAAATCTTACTTACAAGCAGTAGTATCTGTTAAATAATGAAGTACGACGCACTTAAAGTGTTACCATCTGCAGTTTGTCAACCTTCTACTTGTATGCTATCATGATAGTAAATATTTACATATGCAACATGGAACATTCATTACTGTGTCATAGGGTGAAACTTTGCAATATTTATTCTTATCTCAGATCAGTATTTAATTGCCTTCATTAATTTCCTATAGTAAAAGAGTGTTAAGTATTTGTAAATTTATTGCTTTAGTGAACTTTAGCAGACCGTCTGATTAACCGTTAATTTAAAGTGCTTATTTTAGTCTAAATCACATATTGTCTAGTAATATACTCGACTTTTATTCGTATGTAGAAGACATGCATTTTGCAAACCTCTTCCAGTTATTAAAAGTTATGAAACTGTGTACATTTTGTTACAAATAGGTTAACTTTTTTTAATAAATGACGTATATTTATAACTTTCGATATTGAAAGAAAAGTTGCATCGTTTCAATATTATATTGTGTTTAAACACATTTTAGCGAGTATTTGAATTGTCTAGATTTCAAACTAAATCAATCAGTATATACCTGTACTTCAGGGGGCTGGAATCCTGTGTATTTTTGGGTTGTCAGGAAATCAACAACAAGGAAGCTAATTGTTCCTGTGTATTTTTGGGTTGTCAGGAAATCAACAACAAGGAAGCTAATTGTTCACGTGATACAAACGTCATTGATCAAAAAAAAATTACTTGTGCCTTATCAGAAATACAATAGAGTGTTATACAACTTGTGTTTATTGACGCATTGAATCTGACCCGTGAAATAAAACGGTAAGGTATTTTAACATATCTCATATCTGAACATAACTTCTGAATATTTTGGTTTTCAATATCGAATATATCTGAATATATTAATTTGAAGAGCTGCTGAATTTATATAACAAATATGATAATATAATCAAAGATAATGTTTTAACCCATGATGGTTTTATATGTATGTGACTATATAATTCCATCACTATAATAAAAATTTCTACACATCATTTCGTAGTGACACATATTTTTATTAAATGTAAAAAAAATTGCAGTTGTTTAAACATGTTAAATGCATATAAATATATATGTAATAATAGATTTATAATGAAGTTGAAACTGAAACTGAAAGTAGACACTTTCCAGAAACTTCAAAGTCATATTTATACAACTTACTGTGGAAAATTTCTCCCTCTACCTTGCAAACAAAAATCTTACAGGGACATTCTGCATCATTACTTGCTTGCATCATTACTTGCTTGCTACATAGTAAATAGTGAAAAACTAAACAACAAACAACTTAACAAGTATTAAATCAAATTACTCTTTTTTAAGATAAAAAAGTTAAATTTGGTCAGCTCCATCAAATATCTCTTTCCGAAAGCTTGAACTGTTGAATTTTATTTCATGACATGACATAAACTAGACACTCAAGACAAAAATAGTTTTAAAAAAACGGGGGACATTAATAATACCACATAAGTCGCAGAAATTAATCACCAAAATGACCAAAAGAAAAAGTAAAAAAAAACCAACACTTCATATAAAATTGTACATGTACATTTCTAGAAATGCTCTATTAAGCACTAAATAACTTTGTGGTACCACCTCCTCATATAATGTTTATAAATTTGGTATGATATATATATATATATGTTTGTATGTTTGTGTATAACAAATTTGTATTGTCTTGGTATCAATCCTGTAATTTTGGATTTTAAACCAATAAAAATTACTTACTTACTTACTTACTTACTTACTTATAAAATTGAAGAACAAAATTCATGCAACTATTGAACATGTTGAATATCATTGTTGTGACTCTTATGAAATGCAGTAATAAATTATATATTCAGTGGTCTGACATCGTTAATTCGTCCTGAACATGCATGAAATATTTGCCACTGGAGGTTAAGCATCTAACAATATAAAATCAATCAACTAACACCGTAATAACAAATCGGAATATTTGTATCGTCTAGTTTTCAGCAGAACAAACATGTTTATATGCAGATTCCCTACATCCAAAAACGAATGTGAAAATTCAAATAGAGAAATATGTTGTATGTTGTGCCAATCGTATTTGTTTCAGCACATAGATAGTATTATTAAGACAAATATGTTACGAGTAGACAACCCCACAGCTAAATATTGAAAAAAATATACGTACTACAGTGAAAGCTGAATGAACCCCACAATTAAGGGGTGTAATCAAGTGTTCCGAACGGATATTAAGCTAATTTTGAACAAAAAGCGGCATTCTTAGTGTTCTATGGCAAGTATAAATCTGGTGATTAGAGATAAGTTAATATTGTTTAATCGTTGTTGTGCCAAACTAGTGTATCAGTTTCATTTATAGTAATTTATTACGATGCATTTGTTGTTGATTATATATATATTATCCTTGAATTTTGTAGGATCGACATTAAAATAAGATGATAGTTGAAACTGAAAACTAAAATAGAGATGGCGAATAGTTATGAAACTATATCTGATACTTTGTTGGTGGCGGCCATTGATTTTGGTACGACCTTTTCTGGGTATGCGTTTGCCTTTAAAAGTGACTACAAGGAAGATCCTCTGAAGATATCCGGGTTTACATGGACATTAGGTTCTCAGGCAGGACTTTCTCTCAAGACCCCAACATGTGTATTGTTTAATCCCAGAGGTGAATTTGATTCATTTGGAGCAGAGGCCGAGGAAAAGTATACAGCACTTGCAGAAAGTGAGGATCATCAAAGTTGGTACTTTTTCAGCAGGTTTAAAATGCAGTTGTACAAAAATCATGTACGTATTTAAACTTTGTTAGTGTTGTATGTTTTTTAAGTTTAGTTCTTTTATATGTTTAGGAGTTTAGTATGAAGTCCACATTTCTGTTAAGGGGCCAGATAAAGTCCACCTCCGGGAGCGTGATTTACTCGCTGTGTTGAAGACATATTGGTGGCTTTCGGTAGCAGTTTTATTTTACTCTTTGGTCGTATTGTTGTCTCTTTGACACATTCCCCATTTCAATTTCCATTGTCTATTTTATTTTTATACTTTATGGAGCCGACCAACCAGGACCAAAACGCCTAAACTGGATTTGTCGGTTGGTACAAATAGTGGGAACGACTTCACCTTTACCGTTACCTGATCCCTAATCTCAACCCTAATTAGAATAAGCCATACGTTGCACAACTGAACTTGTTCTTGTTTTGACAATACGTTACCAATATGGATCATATTATGACTGCTGCTAAATATATTGCAATAAACAACAAACAATGAATTAAAATTTGAGAAATTAATATTTAAAAAAAAAGCTTTTCTAATATTTTTTTAATGGGTTTTTTATTAAATTATTGTGTATTTTTCATATTTTGTAAACAGTATGACCATATAATAAAGCCTTAAACCAATATCTAAATGAACAAAAACATGTGCACATTTTCAACCTAATGAATTTGGATTAATATAACACTAGCAATTAATATAAGTACCTGGTATTTTTATTGTAGGAAATACCACGTAATCTTACAATAGAGGACGACCAAGGGAAACATCTGGAAGCTATAAAAGTCATTTCAAAGAGTATCAACTACCTACGGGGACATTTAATGGAACAAATAGTAAAGAGAGATATCCAGATAAAAAAGACGGAGATCACATGGGTTCTTACCGTGCCTGCTATCTGGTCTGATCCAGCCAAACAGTTTATGAGGGAAGCTGCTGTAGAGGTACGTTCTTATTTGTGACGTGGTCATTGATTGCTACTTGTCAATTAAAAGTTGTAAAAATGATCGATATAGCATATTCATAAATTTTAAATTCTGGCCAATTAATAAAATTTGTATACGTCAAATCAAGTCTGTCGACAATTTCAGGATGGACGATCGAAATAATTGGTAATGACGTTGCACGGTTTCCGAAACCGATTGAACTTTTTGTTTTGTTTTTGTGTATATGTTGAACCTCTTACTAGTATCATGTTAAAATAGAACACAATCACCAAAACAGTATTCTAATTGTGGAAATGTATTTCATTTGCAGGGAGGCATCCCCAACAGCCAATTGATGTTAGCCTTGGAACCAGAAGCTGCTTCTATATACTGCAAACATCTTCCTACTGAACGTTTAGATTCTGGTGGGAAATCAGCACTGGGAGCGTTCTCACCAGGCACAAAATATCTTATACTTGATGCTGGGGGTATGTATAGTTTGAAAGCGTTTCAAAAAGGGGACAGTGTATGGGACAAGCGGTTCCCCCATAGAGAAGTTATTTTCAGTGTACATCCGTCGAGTTGAACGAGGTGTCAAAATACGAAACCGAGCAACCCTCTATACACGTATTAGTTTCATAATCCACTAGTTAAAACCAGACGATCTCGAGAGTCTTGGCTAATAGATTGTAGATTTTTAACACCCAGTGACAAGTTTGTCATGCATGTTCAAGACGACCGAGTAAGAGTCTTGAAACATACAGGTACATGAAACGGAGCGTCGTCATATCCATGTATTAAGCGAAGCACTGATGTATACTTTTGGGGTTTGAGCTTTGTTCAAAGAAACTTTATCCACGAAATTAGTTATAACACTATTTAATTGCTTAATATACTAGTTTCAAAATCTATATTGATGTTTTTCTTCACAGGTGGCACAGTTGATATTACTGTACAGGAAGTACAAACTGATGGATCTATTAAACAACTGTATATGGCCAACGGGGGTGACTGGGGAGGAACTAAAGTGGACCAGGCGTTTGATGAATACATGATGGAGCTGGCAGGACCTGCGACTGTTTACAAATTTCGGGATGAAGATAAAGCTGGACACTTGGATCTTTGCAGAGAATTCGAAATCAAAAAGCGTAACATCCAACCAGATCAAACGTCGAAAGTGACATTCAGAGTTCCTAGTACTTTAAGCGAAATATTCAAAAGGGAAGAAGGTACTGATTTTAAACAGTCGGTGTCCTCATCTAAGCGAGTAACATGGGTGGGTGACAAACTGCGTGTTGATGCAGCTTTGGCGCAAGGATTTTTCGATTCAACCTGTCAACATATTGTGCAGCATTTGAAAGGCATATTTAAAGAAGAAAAAGTAAGAGGAACAGATACAATACTAATGGTTGGTGGGTTTTCCGATTCTCCAATGCTTCGAAAAGCTGTTGAAGTAAGCTTTCCAGATAAAAATATAATTATTCCACACGAGGCTGGTTTAGCAGTTTTGAAAGGAGCGGTTCAATACGGTTATGAACCAAGAATTATATCTACCCGGGTTTGTAAGTTTACATACGGAGTTCGGACAAACTCCAGGTTCAAGGAGGGTGTTGATCCCGAAAGCAAGCGAAAAATGGTAGAAGGAAAAGCCAGGTGTAAAGATTCTTTTAGTAAACATGTTGAAATTGAACAAGCTGTTCATATCAATGAAGCAACGGAAGAAAAAATGTATTATCCGTTGCATTCTAAACAGACAAGTATGCTTATATCCATTTATACCTCCACAGATAAGAAGCCCCGGTACACGGATGACCCCTCATGTGCCTATCTAGGAGAACTCACTGTACAGATGCCAGACACCCGTAGAGGAAAGGATCGTGAGGTATCAGTTCAGCTTACTTTCGGAGGTACAGAAATAGAAGTGAAGGCCACAAATACAGGAACTGGGGAAGAAACTAAAGCAATTCTTAATTTCCTGCGTTAGACAAATTACTGTGATATTTAAGAATATTGAAGTTGTGATGAACGTTATAATTTTGACAAGGAACTCGTTGTACATTTTAATCATTCAACCGTGATTATGTCTAAATATTAAATATATGCTTATTGATTTTAGTTGTTTACATTTCCTAATTCTTCAACTTCTCAGAAACTGTAAAGGATTTATCTAGAACAGTCAAATACATGTGTTACCGGATTACCAATCAACATCTCTTAATTTTATCTAGTGAACGCAAGTTGCGTAGAAGAACGTACAGTTTAACAATGCAATAAAAAAACAATCTTAAACTGTATAATGTCTGTATTGAAGATGACAAAACCATAGGCACATCCTAAATCAACAAATCGTTCATCAAAGCATTAACTAAAAACACGTATACAAGTAAAAGATACTCTTTAAGGTTTCTGTCTAAACCGTCGAACTTCACAAAGTTATCGAAAAACAAAATCAGCCAAAATTATGCATGTATAAATAGCTATACTATATATTCAGATCAGTACAATAACAAAGGGGTGTTGTTGAAAAGTAAAAAAACATGTTCAAAGTAAACGCTGCATCCCTGACTGCATGTCTTCATCTTGGCACGTTGTAGCAATGTGATATTGATGTTTAATACAAAAAAGGGAACCAATTCAATTTAACATGACATTTCCTAATTTATAGAAGATTAAAATGTTATAATAAATAAACTTGAAACAATAAGTCCATCTTGATTACGTGTTACAGGGTTGACAAAGTGTATGCACACATTTTCCATCAACTTCTTCTACGACTTAAAGAGTTATTTATTACTGTAAGCCAGTGTTGTATTGATCAACAAGTTTTGATTGGACAAGAGATTTCAAAAATTCTGTTTTAATATGTATCTGATTATTCCATATACTAGTATATGTAAGACCGCATTCAACCAAAATTGGACTTAAGAGTAAAATAAAATAATTCCAAGCTCCAAGGCAACTCAGATTGAAAGTCCCTTTCATATCAAATGGCCAAAAGCTCAAACAGGCTTAACGAATGGAAAACAGCAGCTGTTCTATTCCTGACTCGGTACAGCCATTGTTTTGTGTAGATAGTTGTGGATTAAAAACCATGGAAGTATTTTATTGAATATAATACTTCCATGATTAAACCTAGTTTTGTAGCTAGCCAAACCTCTCACTTATATTACAGTACCATACAATAAAAATTAAATTGACAATAATGTGTGAACAAAATAATCAAAACAAAGACATGTCCGGTAAAAATGTCAAAATAGGGGTACAGAACCCATTTAAATTAACTCTGGTGAAGTTGTACCATCAGTCTACATTAAATATATTAGATAATGTATTTTCCGTTGAAAGAGTATATCACGACACAATCATTTATTAATGTAAATTTTATATAAAAGCGACCGATTTCCTAGTTAACAATGTTTGGAGTACTTTATTTGTACCACATACAAGAATACCTGATGGTTTAAATGCCTTTGATGCTGTCTTTTTATTTTACAAAAAAAACAAGATAAATGTGTGATATTTGATAAAATTTGTTTTCGACAAAAAAACATGATAACATTTTTATGTGTAAAATTGTTGAAAAAATTTAGTTTGTAATATAATCATATTCAAAACAGTGTGTCCTGGCCATTGATTGACGACCTAAATTATCCAATTAACTGTGACAGATTGGGTGAACGTTTGTCGGTTACAATCACTGCTCACTATGTACTTGTTAAAGACACTGAATCTGTGGGGTCACCAAAGGTTCTCAACACCTAAATAAAGCAATTCGAAAAACGAATCCGGAATAATACGATGTGTTGATTTATACCAATAATATAAATCAAAACATAAAGGTTATTCCTGAATAATTTTTCGAATTATTTTATTATTAAAGGCGTTAAGAACCTTTGGTGACCCCACAGTTTAAATTCTATAATAAGTAAGAAGTGAGCAATGGTCGTTATAGACAAACGTTCACCTAATCTGTCCCAGTCAATGGGATAATTTAGGTCGTCAATCAATGGCCAGGACCACACTGTTTTGAATATGATTCTAAGACAATTCCATTTAAAGGCTTTTATATTCCACCCTTGAGAGTGAAATAATTAAATGAATCTTTGTTTGGCATACAAAAGAGGACGTTACTAAAAGTAAAATCACACAAAAATACTGAACTCCGAAGATTCAAAACGGAAAAAAAATAGTCAAATGACAATATCAAAAGCTCAAACACATCAAACGAATGAATAACAATTGTCATATATATACCTGACTTGATACAGGCATTTTCTGATGTAGAAAATTGTGGATTGTACCTGGTTTAATAACTCTCACTTGCATGACAGTTGCATTAAATTCCAAATATTTTGTCAACGATGTGTGAACAAAACAAACAGACATACATGTAATACTAGTAAGTAATACATTAAACAAAAATGTCCACATGATGGTATGATAATGATTGGTGTATTATATTTCTGCAAATTTCCTAAAATTTTGATTTTCCTCATGGTAAATGTATTCTTCGATTCCCCAAAACATGCATACTACTTTTCACAATTCAATTGGTCAGTTCTTTTTCATTTACATAAGGGAAATAAATGTATAATTATACATTAAACCAAGATGTGGATTTAGTATGAGTGTGCCAATAAGTTATCGCCTCTTAATTCTTATCAAATGAATTATAATGCAAATTCCGAAATAAACAGTTGGCGGCCAATCCTATCCTTGGACAGTGATGCAACAGAACAAACAAAGGACTGTACAAAACAATGAACAAACAACGCATATGATCAACAACCCATTCAATTAAAAGATCCTGAATTGGGACAGGCACATATAGAATATTGCGGGGTTGAACATGTTAGCGGATGTCGAACTTTTTCCCTAACCTGTGACGTTCCTGATGATAAGTTAAGTTCCACTGACCAAATCACTTATCAGTGATCACTACAAAGATCACATAATTCATGTTTTTGTATCTCTAATACGTCCGAGTTTAAGTAGGTTTCTAATTTTTTTTTATCTTGAAAAACTCACACAAATAAAAGGGTTACTGGTCCTACATTTTTATGCATAATGTATTAACACTCCGTACGATTGGGAGCTTGACTATATTTATATTACAATACATATAGACTTTTCTCATTTACTGTGATTAGGTTCCTGTCTGCATGACATTTACTACGTCTTAATAGCATATTCTTAACTTCATATTTTTATTACACAATAATATAGATTTGAGATGTAAAGCCTTAAATTTTACACCTACCTACAGCAGAGATAAATAAAAGATCTAAATGTAAAAGTGAGTTTAAGATAATTAGTTCTCTGTACTATGAAACAAATGGTTGTCTTTCCTGGTACCATAGTGTTTAGACTATCAAAATCCATGTCCAGAACAAAATAGACATAGACCATTTATGACACTCTATTACATACAGCCATACAAAAGCATTTATGAATTTAAAGAGAGAAAGTAATAAATCTTTCGTGGCAAACAAATGTACCATTGACTCGATCTGTGATTTTTTTCTCATTTGAGGACACGATCTGGTGAAGTGGATGTTAACATGCATATCAATTATATCATCATTCTATATATTTAAAATGTTTGCAAAAGTATGAATTATTCAAAATTCTAAGGATTTTCTTATCCCAGGCACAAATGACCTTAGTCGTATTTGGCACAACTTTTTGGACTTTTGGGTGCTCAATGCTTTTCAACTTTAAATGTTTTTTTGCATCCTAATCATTTTTATCTGAGCGTCACTGATGAGTCTTATGTAAACGAAACGTGAGTCTAGCGTATCAAATTATAAACCTGGTATCTTTGATAACTATTAATACCTCTATGTTAGGCAACTAGAGCCAGATGTTTATTTCCTCTCGAGATTCGACTTACAATGAAATATGTGTGTGTGCAGCTATAGCATAGAAACCTGAGAAAACCCCAAATCTCTTTGGTTCTACTGTAGAGCAGAATGGCAGGCTATATGTAAAATGATCATCATATTGACATAGTTATTCACTTTTATCTCAGGACTTGAAATATACAAAATCGTGTTTCTCGTTTGAATTTCGCAGGTGGGATTTAATCGGTCAATACAAGGACGCAAATTTCCAATTTAGAGTAACTTACTATATGTATGTTGAATACAAATATATGAATACATGTATTTTCCTTATATATAGAGCTGAAACCTTTATTCTTGCAATTACATCAAGTATAACTATCAAATGTATGTGAATAAAATCAAGGCATAACTAACAGTGTTATATGTACAATGTTTGAATAAGCATTTTATGAGTGCACCCGTTTAGCACTCAACGAAGGAAATTAAGTTTAGCTATAGTTTCTTCTCCTGTTCCCTTATTAGTGGCTTTTACTTCTATTTCTGTCCCACCAAAGGTAAGTTGAACTGATATCTTTCGATTTTTGCCTCCTCGTGTATCGCTCATGTTGACAGTAAGCTCTCCAAGATATCTACACGACGGATCATCCGTGTAACGTGGATCTTTCTCAGTTGAAGTGTAAATTGACACACCCATGGCAGTTTGGTCAGCATACAATGTGCCATAGACATGTTCTTCGAAGGCTTCATTTATATCGACAGCCTGTCCTATTTCAACATGCCTGCTAAAACAATCGTTGCATTTAGATGTTCCGTCAACAACAAATTTCTTACTCTCGGGATCACCTTTTGTAAAGTTTCTACTTACTTTCACACCGTAAGTAAATTTGCAAATACGCGTAGATATAATTCTCGGTTCGTATCCATACTGTACTGCCCCTTTTAACACAGCTAAACCAGACTCCTGGGGAATAATGATAGTTTTCCCGGGAAATCCCTTTTCCACTGCATCCCTCAACATTGGAGACTCTGAGAATCCACCAACCATAAGAATTGTGTTGGTGCCTCTAACTTTCGCCTCGTCAAATATACCCTTTAAATGTTGGATTATATGTTGACATGCGTTATCAAAGAAACCTCTGGCTACATCTGGATCAACCCGTAGTTTATCCCCAACCCATCGTACTTTCTTTGACGACGCCAACGATTCTCGGAAATTGGTTCCCTTATCCCTCTCAAATATTTCACTTAAAGTGATAGGCACTTTAAACGTAACTTTTGATGTCTGATCTGGTTTAATTTGACGCTTCTTAATTTCAATTTCTCTACACAAATCTAGGTGACCAGCTTTATCTTCATCACGGAACTTGTATATTGTCTCAGGTCCAGCAAGCTCCATCAAATATTCTTCAAACGCCTGGTCGACTTTCGTTCCTCCCCAATCACCGCCATTGGCCATGTACAGTTGTTTTATGGTTCCATCAGTTTGTACTTCCTGTACAGTGATATCAACTGTGCCACCTGTAAATGAAATTCAATGCCTTTTAATCAATAATTATAGAACTGGTTATAATAGAATTTTAGTTAATAATCATAATCACAATGGTATACGTTCAGTACTATGGTTCATTAAAAAATCGAGACATTATTTGGTCCCTTACATTGCAAAATTGGTTACCTTATGCTTCCTTAACATTTATGTTAATCCTATTATGAATAAAAATGAGCAGGTAAATATAATATGAACACATCAGTGCAGTAAAGTCACTAGTTTATGTTACTATGATGTTCGAAACAAGTTGAAATTACTTATTAGACATATACTGGCCATTTCACTCATAGGTCTTGTTTTAAACATATTTCAACATGAGAAGTTTTAAATGTACCAAAACATGTTTTTTAAATGTATCAAAATGAGACTATCTACACCGTTTTTACTGTTTTGTACTAAATGTAAGAAATTAAAGCCCCAATACAAATAAGTAAAATAAAATTTAGAGAAATATAAAAAAAACTTTTTGTCTTATGAACATCTCAAGGATATATATTGATAATTTAATCAATACTATATTTTTTTTATCTTTTACCTAGTTGTAGTTATCCTAAAGATTCATTTATATGAGGCACCTGAGATCACTCCTGGTTTTTGGTGGGGTTCGTGTTGTTTATTCTTTAGTTTTTTATGTTGTGTCATGTGTACTATTGTTTGTCTGTTTGTCTTTTTCATTTTTAGCCTTGGCGTTGTCAGTTTATTTTAGATTATTTTATGAGTTTGACTGTCCCTTCGGTATCTTTCGTTTTTAATTTTAATTTTTTAAATATCCACAATGTACCTCCAGCATCAAGTATAAGATATTTGGTCCCTGGTGAGAACGCTCCCAGGGCAGAATTTGCCCCTGCTGCCAAACGTTCCACGGGAAGATGTTTGCAATAAATTGAAGCAGCTTCTGGTTCCAAGGCTAACATCAATTGACTGTTTGGAATTCCTCCCTGTAAACATATGATTTGATATGGAATTATAAATATCAAAATCGTTTATTGAGGAGTTATGGAACGCCGTAGCTGCCTTATGTGTACTTGTTTTTAGATACGCTTATACTTTTCAATATATGCACATAGTTTTTCTATATATGCACATACTTTTTCTCTATATGCACATAGTTTACTTTATATGCACATAGTTTACTTTATATGCACATAGTTTTTCTATATATGCACATAGTTTTCCTATATATGCACATAGTTTAACTATATATGCACATACTTTTTCTCTATACGCACATACTTGTTCTCTATATGCACATAATTTACTTTATATGCACATAGTTTTTCTCTATATGCACATCTGTTACTTATTCGTTTTTAATGCGCGGAGTATACGGTTGCACTTTGAATTAAATCGTTTTTCAATTGTGTTCATGTCTCTGGTGGTAACAATGTGTTCTTACAGATGAAATGGCCCTATAAGCGCGATTGCAACCGTTCCAGTGCTCGGTTAATACCCTGTTAATTATTCACTTATAATACGTTTGTTGTACGTTGCACCTTTTAAAAACAAATTAAATTGTGCCCATGTCTCTTGGTGTAACAATGTGTTCTTAGAGATGAAATGACCCTATTAGCGCGCATGTACCCGTTCCAGCGCTCGGCTAATACTCTGTTACCTATTCTTTAATTATTCGCGTATAATACATTTGTTTATACGTTGCACCTGTTAGGAAAGGATTTTCAATTGTGTTCATGTCTCTGATGGTATAAACAATGTGTTCTTAAAGAGGAAATAACCCTATTAGCGCGTATGTACCCGTTTCCAGCGCTCGGCTAATACCCGGTTACCTATCTGATACTTATTCGCTTATAATACGTTTGTTGTACGTTGCACCTTTTAGAAAAGGATTTTCAATTGTGTTCATGTCTCTGGTGGTAACAATGTGATCTTAGAGATTGAATGACCCTTTTAGCGCGTATGTACCCGTTCCAGCGCTCGGTTAATACCCTGTTACCTATTTGTTACCTATTCGTTACCTTTTCACTTATAATACGTTTGTTGTACATTGCACCTTTTAGAAAAGGATTTTCAATTATGTCCATGTCTCAGGTGGTAACAATGTGTTCTTAGAGATGAAATAACCCTATTACTGCGTATGTACCCGTTCCAGCGCTCGGTTAATACCCTGTTACCTGTTATATAAAATTAAAGTTTTTAAACACAATTGAAAATCCTTTTCTAAAAGGTGCAACGTACAACAAACGCATTATCAGTGAATAGGTAACGAATAGGTAACAGGTTAATTACCGAGCGCTGGAACGGGTACATGCGCGCTAATAGGGTCATTTCATCTCTAAGAACACATTGTTACACCAAGAGACATGGGCACAATTGAATTTTTTTTTTTAAAAGGTGCAACGTACAACAAACGTATTATAAGTGAATAATTAACAGGGTATTAGCCGAGCACTGGAACGGTTGCAATCGCACTTATAGGGTCATTTCATCTGTAAGAACACATTGTTACCACCAGAGACATTAACACAATTGAAAAACGATTTAATTCAAAGTGCAACCGTATACTCCGCGCATTAAAAACGAATAAGTAACAGATGTGCATATAGAGAAAAACTATGTGCATATAAAGTAAATTATGTGCATATAGAGAACAAGTATTTGCGTATAGAGAAAAAGTATGTGCATATATAGTAAAACTATGTGCATATATATATAAAAACTATGTGCATATATAGAAAAACTATGTGCATATAAAGTAAACTATGTGCATATAAAGTAAACTATGTGCATATAAAGTAAACTATGTGCATATAGAGAAAAAGTATGTGCATATATAGAAAAAGTATGTGCATATATAGAAAAACTATGTGCATATATTGAAAAGTATAAGCGTATCTAAAAACAAGTACACATAAGGCAGCTACGGCGTTCCATAAGGAGTACTAGTACTCTGGTGATTGTCTTAATCAAATTTCACATCTCTTGATGATCAGAAATAGTATGATACGGATCTTTTAAAATGTCATAAACTAAGTCAAATATAAAGAAAAGATGTGGTATGATTGCCAATAAGACAACTCTCCACAAGAGACCAAAATGACTCTAAAAGTATATTCTAAATATTTAAAAAGGACACTTTACTATATAATATACTACAGTTAATTTTGAGGATTTTTTATCGCGGGTATATATAGTGTGCCATAGTCATATTTGGCATAATTTTCCGAAATTTCTGTTTTCAATGCTCTCTTCAAACACGTACCTGTACATTCGTTTCTCTCGTAAACTGGTCGTGTATAATCGGACATTGTGATGTTAACAAATTGGATGTCAAAATTGAACATTGTATTATTACCCTAAATATCAGCTTCGCTAACCATTGCTCAAGGACTACTTAGACGGGTCTGATCAATTTGGTATCGAAATATCGGGCTTACCCTAGATATTAACCAATGGGAAGTCGATATATCGAGGATGACCCTAGATATTAACCAATGGGATGTCGATATATCAAGGATGACCCTAAATATTGAACATACCTTTACAGCTGCTTCTCTCATGAACTGTTTGGCCGGATCTGACCATATGGCTGGTACTGTAAGAACCCATGTGATCTCAGTCTTCTTCACGGGCAGGTCTTTTTTAGTAATTTGTTTCGTTAAATGGTCTCTCAGGTAATTTATACATGCAGAAATTATCGTTAAAGCAGGCAAATGTTTACCCTTATCGTCTTCAATTGTTAAATCACGTGGTATTTCCTGGAGAGAGAGAAAAACCGGATATGACAAAAATGTTAATTTTGATTGAAATAACTAAAGCATTCGATTCAAATCTTATATTAATCATACATTTAAGGAATAAATGACGCATGTCCTCCAATATAAAACATTCTGTCTTTACATTTTTCATGCTGACATTTTCCTTTTTCTTTTTTTTTTTACATGGACAGTGTGGTAGAAATATGGATCGACCGATATGATAGACATGAAGACAGATCGATGAACACATACACAGACTGGATGACATATTATCAAATTGTTTGAAATGTAAACTGACTGGTAAACATGTAGATAGACTATTGAACACGGAGACGAACTGGTGAACTCTTGGAAATGTAGACAGAATAGTAAACTCAAAAGACGGACGAAAGATACCAAAGGGACAGTCAAACTCATAAATCGAAAAATAAAACTGACAACGCCATGGCTAAAAATGAAAAAGACAAACAGACAAACAATAGTACACATGACACAACATAGAAAACTAAAGAATAACCAACACGAACCCCACCAAAAACTAGGGGTGATCTCAGGTGCTCCGGAAGGGTAAGACAAAGACGAACTGGTGAATATGAAGTCAGACTATTGAACAGGAAGAAAGATTAATGGATACATAGACAGACCGTTGAAAATCTAAGTAGACGGACTAGTGGACATAGACAGACTGGTAACGATGATGTAGACAAACTTGTGGACACATAGCCAACAAACTGTGGAGAATGTAGACAAACTAGGGGACTACTAGTATTAAAAAGACTGGTGAAAAGGTTAAATTGACAAAAAATATTTGTCAGCATAGAAATATGATTCTAACTCTGTTGGACTTAATTTTCAGTTATATAAATATAACGATATCTATCATATGGGTATTGGCATGGGCATAATTGACTATATGTATACGTATTGCCAAATTTCCGGGGGGAAGAACTGCAATGAGCCAAAATTTCCCCTAAGGAAAAATTGGTTCATGCCAGTTTTTCACCCGGGGGAAAACCAGACTAGCTATATAACACCGGCTTATGCATTTTTTGATAGTAAAACAGCACAATAATAAATAACAAACAGCAAATTAGGTAAGTACAAGATTAAAAACAGAAAACAAACAGAAATACGCCTATAGGAAACATGGCCCCGAGGGAATCATATTTCTTGATATTGACGCAAAATTGATAATTTAATACGGCGATTATTTATCATTGTTATTATCCAAAAACAGAATATCAAAACTCTTTTTACTTTGATTCACATTATATAAAAATAAAATAATGCATTTCCGATTACACTGCATTGGTTTGGCGTATGAAAATTATATGTATACAGTATAGCCATGATAGCACAAAATTGTCAACACGGTTCGGATTGTCACTCACCTCTAGAGATATTTGATGCAGATTTTGCAATTATTGTGAAGCAAGAAGTTGCTATATATGTACCACAAACTGTAAATTGTTGATTTTTAAGATTGGCTACAAAATGTAAAAGACAGGAGAGTGAAAATAAACGTGTTATTCCACTCGTGAGATTACCGCAATTTATCACAAAGTGGAATTCATATATATTGCACCTCTGTACTGAATTCATATATATTGCACCTCTGTACTGATTTCATACATGTATATATTGCACCTCTGTACTGATTTCATACATGTATATATTGCACCTCTGTACTGATTTCATACATGTATATATTGCACCTCTGTACTGAATCATACATTGCACCTCTGTACTTTATATGCAATAGAGAACGAATGTCATTTAATTTCATGATGTATTCATTTATCAGTTTAACAGTATGTTTAATTAATTAATCGGTTGTTGTTTTTGCACAACGTATATATTTTCATGTAATTATGCTATCTAAATAATCATAAGGATTAAACATATATGTGTACACTAAGTTATTTTTTGTCGGACTTTATTTGTTGTGTGAAGAGCCATTGTGAAGGAAGAGTGTCAAGTTGTATCTTACCTCCTATTCATTTCTAGGAATATGATTGGTTAAAAGCGTCCGCGTGGAGACTGTGTATATTCCATATTAGGTAAGTAGGGAGGCAGGGCTTATTTCAATACACGGATAGTAGTGGGGTTACGACTTGGGCACTATTTGATTGTTCTGTTTAATATTGTTATATCAAGGTTGTTGATTTTTAATTGTTATTATTGACATTATTTTTTTGTGTGCAGACCAACCGAATTAGGTTCTTAAAATTGGACACTTGAACACTTTAATATAAAAATAAGAAAATGTAGTGACTGCAAATGAAATAACTGTAGTCTAAATCTTCACTAGCCAAGTATTATGATACTGGAGAGGGGCGGACTATACATCATAACCCTTGGCTATAGAGAAGATGTAGTTTCTAAAGAAAAAGACTGAAAGAAAATAGTAAAACGAAACGTACGAAATCAACTTTTGAGCCTATAAAACTTACGACATACATGATTTCTATATAACTGCATTTTAAATCTGCGGAAGAAGTACCAGTTTGCATGAGCATCATCTTCTGCCAAAGTTGTGTACTTTTCTTCAGCTTCGGCTCCAAAGGAATGAAATTCTCCATTATGATCAAACAAGACACAAGTTGGTGTCTTCAGTGAAAGTCCAGCCGTCGACCCTAATGTCCAGGTGTATCCAGATATTTTTAACGGATCTTCTTGATAATCACCCTTAAAGGCAAATGCATATCCAGAAAAGGTAGTGCCAAAATCAATTGCGGCCACTAAAAGCGGATCTATAACCGTCTCCGCACAAGCCATGCCTGTTCCTGTTCTCACGTACCTTTACTGTGCGAAAAAGAATTGATGTTATATATATGTATTCAGATAAATAAAAAATATAGCATAAATTAATACAAGTAAGTTCTATTAATTCCTTTAATTACAAAAAGATGCATATTCTTTATTCAAAACTATTTATTGTATAGTCTGTATTGGTATTTGTCTAATTTAAGGCAGGGAAAATTACCAACGGTATACACCGAAGGATAGTTACATATTTTGTTTGCATAAATATGCAAAACAGATGAGACACAAGTTCTAATCATGTTAATAAATAAATTTGCGATAAAACTGATTCAATCGATATAAAAATGGGCGTATGACATTTACGCCGATTTTTTTAATTTTCCATTCTTTCATTTGTGCCGATTTCATTTTATCATTTGCGCCGATTTTATATTAAATGTTGCTTCTTATTGGATTTACAGGTAAGTTCTACTTGTAAGTGTTCTATACCTTGAAGGTATATTACGACAAATACAGAAGAGACAAAATCACAAGAAAGGAATACTTTAGCCTATAAATACTCGGCAAGAACAGATTTTAGATTGTAATATATTCCGTGTTTATGGATTTGAATGCTGTAATTACATTTTTAGGTTACAAGGCTCCGTATTGAAGGGCGTACCTTGACCTATAATGGTTTTCTTTTACAAATTGTTACTTGAATGGTGAGCTGTAATTTACCTGTTAAAAATAGGCGCAAATGAAATGCAGATCAGCGCAAATGCAAAACGCCCATAGTAATATATGGTAGTGAATGACAGTCAGTGGGAAAACATCTAGTTTTCTATAAAAAAAATAAATTTAAGTGCCAGTGTTTTTTAAATTATAATAACTGTGGTTTAAACCGAACGTGTTCGTACACTGATCCAAATTATTACGGTAGTTTGACGACATGTAGTTGATAACCGAATGATAGAGACGCAGATCGTTGCCTCAAAGTTGGTTTCCGTTCTCTAACTTTGGTTTGACTTTGCCTTAACCAAATGTTATAAAACTTATACACAATGTTTATTTTCCACAAAACACATATCGAGTTATAGAGGTATGCAACTTTAAAAATGGGAAAACTGCGGACTTTTTAGTTTCCGTTCTCTAATATTTAGAGTGTTCTCAACCAAACAAATATGAAAGTTATACATACTCACTGCTTATTACCACAAACATACGCTACAGTTATTTTGTGTCAAAAAAAACTATTATGTGTCAAATATTTAGAACATACTCACCCCTTCTCGTCCAATGAAAAGTCAGTTTTTTTCCCTCTAATTTTCATAGTACATGGTTTTCCATGCACTATGAAATGCTATACATGAATGACTTTTCATTGTCAGTTAATTATGAAAGTGAACTAATAATAACTGCACTAATGAAGTGTCCAACCACCTGAGGCATTTTCCCTTGGAAAACAGCCTAACTGATTAAAGATGAAAGAGCAAACATTAAAACAAATTATTTTGAATTTTGCAAATTTTTATAAATTTTCTAATGGTAAACATAATATAGAATAAACAAAATTAATGGGAATAAGGATGTAGGTAAAATAATATTTATTTGTTATAAACCGGGCATTTGAGGGATTTTTTTTCCCTCTAGAAAACAATTTCAGACTGCTGATATGTAAAGCAAAGGATTTTTTTTATGGAGAAACACAATACATATTAAGTTATCAATAAAAAAGTAAGCATTAAACGTTGAATGGTCTGAATTTAAATGCTTATACAGAGTTTTATATTTATAAAAAAAATCAAATTTTAAAAAGGGGATTTATGCTTTAAAAAAAATAATCTCAAACTTTATTAGTATTAAATTTTACCTGAAGCAGAAAAAAAAACCAATTTATCCATTCGGTCCTCACAAACTATGTCAGTGCTATTTCATTCCATCCATTGAAATAATTACCTATGCTTTACATTTGGTTTATTATAAAATGTGAACTCTTTTCAAGGTTTGAATATTACAATGGGAAAGGCTTATTTTGTAAGTTCACTCGAAAGTGTGAATATGTTCTAAATTGGTCAGACAATACTTGGTCATGTTTTATGAAGATTTAAGCCCTCGGCTTCGCCTTGGGCTTAAATCTTCATAAAACATGACCAAGTATTGTCGGCTTCGCCTTGGGCTTAAATCTTCATAAAACATGACCAAGTATTGTCTAACCTATAAATAATCACAATCCAATTTCAGACCCTTATCAACCGCGAATACTGTGTCTATTTATGTCCCAACTGTTCAGTGTTGGTCCGATCTCGGTGGTCGTATCCAGCTGCGCTCAGCGATGCATTTTGTTTAGGGGCATAACTCTCGGACGGTTTACGGGATGCCATTAAAAATTCAAACAAGTTCAGTATCTGTAGTCAAAGAACTTAGAATTTGTTATATGATTTGAATGTATTTCATTGTTTTGCTTTTATGCAACACAGTGGGCTGTTATGTTTTAACCCCTTTTTTTTTATAGCATTTTGCGTCTTTTACCTAACTTGACAGTACCCAAATTGCACCTAATTTGACAGTTTCTCCACCTACGTTTGTTTATGATCAAGGAGAAAATGTTCATACTGTGTTTATTTTGTTGCCCTATCCTTCTTTATTGTATAGGTACACCCATTTGATTTTTGATCCATATTGAGTCATACAAAAATGGGTTTGAATCAACCTCCAAACTACCCATGATTCTGTAACGAGGAGTACCCAAATTGCATCAATGCTTAAATTCACATCGTCAAAAGTCTTATAACCGAGCTTTTGTTTAATTTCTTCAAATATTTTGAACAATTGAATATTAGTCCATCCTTACTCCTCATATTTTACGAAATGGATTCTTATAATATATTGCATTTGCTAATTTTAAAAAGATGACATTTTGATGACGTCGCATGGTGACGTTTTCGTACATTTTGCTTTTTCAGGAAACAGTCCATCTGTTGATAAATACTGTGAACGTTTTGTATATATATATCTAAATATGTTTACCTATGTTGAAAGACGTGCATAGTATCAAATCATAAAAATACAAATTGTTTAGTCTCTAGAAAATGTTGTAAGATTTCCGATAGCTATCTTTATTTAATAGGAGCAATTTGGGTACTCGGTGCAATTTGGGTACCCTTACGTTAGAGTTGAAAGTAACATTAATTTCATAATATAAGATATCTACTGCCCCAAGGACACATTGCCCATTTGTTTTAACAAGGTTTAGTACCGTTTCTGTGTCTACAACCTGAAGATGAAAGTTACATTCAAAATATATGATACTTTGGCCAGGTTCATCAAATGTTCATATCTGTGACTAACTTAAGGTTACGGACACTTGCAGTGCTGAAATCGGGGCTTGACCCTTGGCCTTGCTGGTCCAGTATCCTAGCTACGACTTCAGACCATTTTTCAACAAAATGTAATACGATTTTAAAGTTCCTTTTTAGCATGTGTATGAGAATGATTAACTTATGTGCTATCTTTTATATTGCTATAAATTGTATAAATTTTATTGGATACTAGTTAATAACAGTCACAGTTACTTGGATAAACTATTTACTTTCGGTTTCCGTTTCCTTGAAGGCAATAACCCAATGCATGACCGTTATTATAATGTCAACCTGAACCGTTAAAGAAGAAAAAATATTAGCTAAATATTACCTCGAGGGATGGAGAACATATGTTTAGTAAAATACAGAACTGAAACTACAAAGGCCCCTTCGTGACACAATAAAATTGTTACGAATGGTCATAACGCGATCTTCACTTTTGATTAATCTCTCAGTGTTTTCAAATGTTTCCAAATGATAAGTGCTAACTAATAAATACTTACAAATCACATCCTAGTAAAGATTATTCTAACTGTGAATATTTTGAATCGATTCACCTTGATCACATACCATAAAATGCATAGATTTTAAATAAACACTTTAACACACACAATTGTGAAATAACAAACATTGATCACGTGATGTATATGTGTATTTATCTTCCGGGTTGCTATCGTAATCCAGTACACAGTATTATTCATTACGACAGGTATGTAAAACTTAAAGTTTATTTAAAACACATATTGGTCATTACCCATGATAGTTTTACATTTGTCTGAGTTCACCAGTTACTTGACCAATGTTTATAATGATCTGCTGTGACAGTACATCTTTCAACTGTTCGAGCTATTTGCTTACCCTCGACCCACGACTAGGACGTACCTTTTACGCATTATAAAGTCAATTATAATACAAAGATGTGTGTGCATAAACTTAAGTCACCACATATGATCAAACAACTATGACATTTACGGATATTGTACATGCATATATATAATAATGACAGTGTACTCCCCCCCCCCCCCCCTAATTAAGGGGGGGAATAGTTGATTATTTAGGGAATCTCTGAAGCATGACTTGATCAGGCCCCTCTCATGAAACCAGGTAGTAGGATATGGAAACATTTGGATCCGCCACTACATGTTTATCATGTTTATGCAAAAACAAATTATTTGTTTGGATATATCCGAAATCTGGATTGCCATTTAAGAACAAAATGTTACCAAAAAATGCATGGTTATATGTTCTTAAAGTTTCTTTAGTTTATATTTAATATGTTTCTTCCAAATTTGATTTTGTACATTTGATAACAAATTTTAACACGTGATACAAATGAATTCACGATCAAGTTTTGATAAAAAGGTGTCCGGTATTAGAAAAATGATAGAATACCAATATTCTTTAAAACCAAAGAAGATGCACCAGTATTATTGTAACGACGATTTCACTCATGGAGTTTTGATTAAATAGATGAAGAGGAAGATGATTTATTTTCATTCAAATAGGCACACCTGTTGGTGACATTCTGATGTCTGTTCTATGGTTATGTTGTTGTCTTTGATACATTCCCCTTTTCCAATTTCTCAATTTTGCACTTAGAGTTTACTGAACCACCGTTTCTTGTAGTGCATGACCCCTTCTGAAGGCCTGTGTATTATGAAATTTAATTTTCAAAGTGCAAAACATTTAGAACAAATTTAAAAGTGGCTGGTCATTTTTTGGCGGAAGTGAGGTGTTTACAACAATACTTTTTATTATGTTGTTTTATTTAAAAGGAAATAGATTCCTTTTGGCAAATCAAGCCAAGATTTTTACAGAAAATCCACTTACGTTTTTACAGTGATTCTCGTTTTAACATCTTAGAAAAAACGTTTATTGTTTATAAAAAATCTCAAACAGCCTTTACAGCACCCTTTACAATCCAACAAAACTCGTGCTGAGTCACTAGAGTATTAACCATCACCCCAGAAGGTGTACTTGGATAGTTCATATTAGTAAATGTTTTAACTCGTATCTTTATTTAAAGACGTATTTTAACAAATCATTGTCTCAGCACTAAATGGACCATTTCTCTATCTATGAAGTATAGAATTGTCAAATCTTAGTGTACAAGGAGAAAGACTGTAGTTTGACGACAAAATGTCCATTTGATTAGCATTTAACCAACAAAAGGGTACATACTCCTTCCTAAATGACAACAGTAACAGCTTTGTATTTGTCAATCACAGACGCCCGTGGAGCAGAACAATTACAGTTTGCATGGATTTAAAACTTTAATTTTTATAGCAACAAGCAACAACGAACACTCGAGTATATATTGATGAAACAGATTAGACTTACAAAATTATTGAACTGCCATTTCGATACGGTCCCTTTTTTCTGAATCAGTTTTATGAATCAGTTGCTTATCCGTGTTACACTACAAAAGTAGTGGTACTCCAGATAGAAGAGAAAAAAAATAAAGAAGAAGAAGATGGCCCCTCAACCATTTAACTTCTTCATCAAAATAAAAAAAAACAAGAGGGTTGGCTAGGGCATATAAATATGGTCAACTTATTAAATCAAATGATAAAGCAGTGTGTTCGTATCAATTAACAATTATGGGCCGTCGCATGATTTTCAACAACGAGAAAAATCCATAATATATAGTTACCTATAAAAGACCCTGACAGGGAAATCGTGAAAAACAAATTTAAAAAAGAAAACAGCCTATTTTACATACAATTACAATTCCGAAAAACAAATATGACCGACATGAATCAACGACAACTCTATATAATTATATATATATGTGGCACTCTTTTTTTCATACAGAATGCCTGCTTCTATTTGTTGTTTTTATTATCTTGTGCGTTTTAGTAACTGTTTTAATGAGTTTAGTCCTTTCCGACCGATTTTTCGCTTGTTCTTACTGTAAACCTTTTTAGTCGCTACCAAACATTTCAAACCTCGCTGCATTCTTTGTGTCCTTGTTTCAAAAGTGGGTAACATGTAATCAAGTGGTAGTTGGTGTCTTTGGTTGCTGTCAGTCGTACTTTGTGTGTGTTTTTTCGTGTTGATTATTTAAGTATAAACCACACCTGTGGTTTTGTTTTTTGAATTATCTTCTCGTTTTGTCATGGCTTTTATAACTTACTACATACATAATTGGTTTTTTTTTCAATGACGAAGACAGTACGGTGGGCTGTTGTTGTTTACATCTTTGTCCATTGATCCTTATGGATAGTGTTCTCACTGGCAGCCCTCCAATAGATAATGTTTTCACTGGCAGCCCTCCTATGGATAATCTTCTCACTGGCAGTCCTTCTATAGATAATGTTCTCACTGGCAGTCCTCCAATAGATAATGTTCTCACTGGCAGCCCTCCTATGGATAATCTTCTCACTGGCAGTCCTTCTATAGATAATGTTCTCACTGGCAGTCCTCCAATCTAATTAAAATATTGATCTCTGATTACGTTATATATACTACATATTTTAATTAGATTGGGCAGTCCTCCTATGGATAATGTTCTCACTGGCAGTCCTCCTATGGATAATGTTCTCACTGGCAGTCCTCCCATGTCTCTTTAATTGATTATATTACTTTCAGCTCAAGCATCTGTAAAGATACCACTGGTTTACATGGTTTAGAATGGCGTGTGGTGAGACAATTTCAGAATCTTTACTGGTGGCAGCTATCGACTTTGGTACAACATTTTCGGGATATGCATTTGCTATAAGAAATGACTACAAAGTTGATCCTACAAGAGTGTCTGGAAGCCATTGGCATACAGGTTCACAGCCAGGTCTTTCCCTTAAAACACCCACATGTATTTTGTTTAATCAAAATCAAGTATTTGAGTCGTTCGGCGGGGAAGCAGAAGATAAATACACAGAGCTAGCACAAGAGGAAGAGCATATGGACTGGTTCTTCTTTAAAAGATTTAAAATGCAACTATATGACAAAAAGGTTTGTTAACTTTTATCAGAATGTAATACATACAAGGTTTTGAATTGCCGGAAAGGATTTTTTTTTATTTAGATAACTGGTTGCTTAATTTCCATGGGAAAGGTTTCATGGATACCTACACATAACATCATTCAAATTATGTTTCTGTTGGACCATGTGGGATCATTGGCGATCAAACCACATCTCATCAATATGTTATAGTCAAGATAAAAAGCACCATTTTGAACAGTTTAAATTGAATTTCACGGGGAGATATCATTAACTAGACTGTTTTTCTTTTTTCTTTTCATTGCGATTCACTGTAACATTTTTAATGTTAGATTTTAATTTTGTGTATCTGCATTTAATACCAACAGGAAATATCGAGGGATTTTATGTTGGAGGGTGAGAATGGTTGTCTGATGCCAGCAATGAGAGTCTTTACAGAGAGCATTAAATTTCTCCGGATGCACCTAGAGGAGCACATTAGTAGTAAAACAGACGGTATAAAGCCACAGGAAATAGACTGGGTTCTAACGGTACCAGCTATCTGGTCAGATCCAGCCAAACAATTTATGAGGGAAGCTGCTAATAATGTATGTCAGATTTATATAATGTTAAAATTCTAACTTCGTCTTTATTAGCATTTTTAATTTTGTCATATTAGTTTTAAATAAAGAAATAAGTCATAAAATGTTTAAGATTCTCATAACCCCATAATGAAGCTGAGAAACTGCTATTGTTAGTACACATTTCATGAATTATTAAAAAAGCTTTAAAAGGCCAGTTATCGGATAAGATAACTTTACTATCCTCGCCGTAGCGGAACCCGAAGGAGCATTGAATTTTCACGTCGTCAGTCTGTACGTCCGTCCTTACAAACGCCTCAAAATTTGTTTCCGTTCCCTCACTTAGTTTGCCTTAACAAAATGTTAAATTATACACAATGATCATTACCACAAAACACAGCATAAATTAGAATGTTGGTAGCGTCACTATTACCGTTCTAGAGTATCAAGTACAAATTTGGTTAGTGTCACTTTTACTGTGCTTGACTTTCCTTTTATAACGTTATGTGCAAGCGGGGGGAGGGGGGCATTATCTGTGTCCCATGGACACATTTCCGATTTGTTGTAGTTAAAATTTGATGCATTTTCAGGGAGATTGTTAATAGGAATTAAGCATTACTCGTGTTCCTATTGGTCATCGACCATGTTATTGTCTTACAAACTGACTAATACATTTTCAGGGAGGAATTCCCAACAGTCGCCTGATCTTGGCGTTAGAACCAGAAGCTGCATCTATCTATTGTAAGAACTTACCTGTCGACAGAACGATCAGTTCTGGTGGGAGATCCACACTGGATGCTTTTGCGGCTGGAACAAAATATCTTATATTGGACGCTGGAGGTAATAACGTAGTAACATATATACATATGATCACAGTAATTATGTCTAAATGCAATAATTATGAGCATTTCTCTGTTATGGTACATGCTTTTTCACAATAAATGGAAAGATGACAAAACATTCAACCTACGGGTGATAATGATTAGCGTTAGTTTACCATTGTTTCTAATTTATGTATTAACTTATGGAAAATGTTAACTATAATGGTTTACTTTTATAGATTGTTATTTGGATAGAGAGTTGTCTCATTGGCACTCACACCACATCTTCCTATATCTATTCACATTCACGTTCCAGAAACATTATTTTCGTAAGTCAGCACGCAAAATAACCACGTGCACTATTCTAATGATATTGTTTAGTTAATTATTTTGCAATAATGTTTTACACAGGTGGTACAATTGACATCACTGTACAAGAAATTAAACCAGACGGTAATATTAAACAGATTTATATGGCGAATGGAGGGGATTGGGGTGGAGTCAAGGTCGACCAAGCCTTTGACGAATTTATGTTGGATATTGTCGGAATGGAAACAATGGACAAGTTCAGAAATGAGGACAAAGCAGAATATTTGAGCTTATGTAGGGAGTTCGAGGTGAAAAAGCGTGGCATTCGTCCAGACAGTACAGCAAAAATTACACTTCGAATTCCGTTGATTTTAAGTGAAAAATTTCAGGAGGTAAAAGGTGTTTCTTTAAAAGATTCTTTTAAATCAAACAAATCAATGTCGTGGATTGGTGATAAATTACGCGTTGATCCTGACACTGCTAAAGATTTCTATAGTGAAACTTGCCGCCAAATTACGCAGCACCTTAATGGTATATTCCAAGAACCAGCAGTTGTTGACACTGAAATAATTTTGATGGTGGGTGGCTTCTCAGAATCGCAAATGCTTCAGGAAGCAATTAAGTCTGCATACCATAACAAAACTGTGATAATTCCCGAAGAAGCCGGACTTGCCGTGTTGAAGGGAGCTGTTCAATTTGGATTCAACCCTAAAGTTATAAATCCCCGAATTAGTAGATTCACGTATGGCATAAGTACAAACAAACGTTTCCGTCCCCATACCGACCCGGAGGACAAGAAACAAATCGTCAATGATATCATGTACTGTCGTGATAGATTCGGCAAGCATGTCGAAAGAGGTCAGCCGATAGAGGTAGGGGAGGTCACCGATCAGAGAACTTATAATCCATTAAAAGGTGATCAGCGTAAAATACGCCTCCCTATTTATGCGTCTCGTGCAGTGGATCCAGAGTATATAGATGAGACGGAATGTTCTTACCTTGGCGATCTTGAGGTAGATATGTCGGACATTAGGGGAGGATGTGAACGGGAGGTCGTGGTAGGGATGAGATTCGGAGGGACCGATATTGCCGTTGAAGCTGTGGTGAAATCCACTGGGGAAAAAGTGGATGCACGTTTCAACTTTCTGCGTTAAAAAAGTGGATGCACGTTTCAACTTTCTGCGTTAACAGCCATATATTTGACACTACTGCTTATAATTTCTAATCTATTAAGGAAAATAATTAATAACCAATTATATACTATTCCTGTGTACATGATTTCCATAGTCAACACGTTTTAGTTTTCATACCAATGTGCTTTTTTTGTAATTTCGAATTGTCTGATTTTAAAGGAAGCTAATCATTGTAAAATGTTGAAAACAATTCATGAGGCGATTAGTGCACATAGTAATTTTATGAGGCATTCTTGTTTATTAGTACAGGTGATTTAATAAGATACAATGTCAAAATTAAACTCTATCTTGTAATTGTTTTCATTTTCATTAATCCGTTACTCGAAGAAATTGGTAATGTTGATTTGACAGCTAAAAACATTCATGACATTTTTTTTAGACGAATCAAGAAGTCATATATGCAAATCAACATTTTTGAAGAAATTTTAAATGACAAATTTCTTTAATTTGCAAACTGTACTAACTAATTCTGTTTACAGTATGTATACTACTTAAACTTATTTAAATTGCTACATTATATACTGTTTACATACCTTATTACTCGTCTAACAAAAACATTTATTTTATACGAATATTACGGATTGTCACAGACACCAACTGTATTTTATATGTCTCTCCTGTATACACTAACATGGTCTGACAGTAAGCTGCGGTAAAATCAGTTTTAAACAATGGTAAGACCATCAACTTTTAGAAAAGGAAGAGTTTCAAAAAGTAAAATCACAAAAATACTGAACTTAGAGGAAAATCAATTCGGAAAGTCCATTATCACATGGCTAAATCAAATAACATAACGCATCAAAAACGAATGGACAAGAACCGTCATTTTCCTGACTTGGTACAGGCATTTTCAGATGTAGAAAATGGTGGATTAAACCTGTTTCTATAGCGCTAACCCTCTCACTTTAATGACATTCTCATCAAATTCTGTTCTATTTACCTGATTAAAGAATATTTAATTATACGCCTGAAAATCTTTCTAATCTCAGGAAATTATTGATAATAAACTTTATATTGTTTCCTGTTGCTATCGTCTTGGACTATTGTACATATATAGGTCACCTTTTTCATAAACATATCAGTCTTAATTATTTGGGATCATTGTATAGGTTATGTTATTATTTATCAAAGGCACCAGGATTATAATTTTATACGCCAGACGCGCGTTTCGTCTACATAAGACTCATCAGTGACGCTCATATCTAAATATTTTATAAAGCCAAAAAAAATACAAAGTTGAAGAGCATTGAGGATCCAAAATTCCAAAAGGTAGTGCCAAATACGACTAAGGTAATCTATGCCTGGAATAAGAATAATTATCCTTAGTTTTTCGAAAAAATCAAAGTTTTGTAAACAGGAAATTTATTCAAATAACCACATTATTGGTATTCATGACAACATCACCAAAGTGTTGGCTCCTGGGCTGGTAATACCCTCGGCGAAGAAACGTCCACCAGCAGTGGCATCGACCCAGTGGTGTTATCTGTGTCAATTATACAGGCGTTATATATTATCTGGGTCTATTCGACAGGCATTGCCACTCAGAACATAAAATTTTATATTTATTGAATGGAATAGAATGAAAAATGCTTTATTCTCAGAGGCGGATTTAGGGGGGGGGGGGGGGGGGGCTTGAGAAAAATTTGGTTGCTTATATAGGGAATCACTGAAGCGTGACTGGAGCGGGCCCCCTCTTAGGCCAGTCAGTGTCCCCCCACTTATAAAAATTTCTGGATCCGCCCCTGATTCTAAATTAAAGGACACAAGGGGCGACGCGACATGAGATTATAGCATTACACAAAACGAATTATTTCATAGTGGATAATTATACGGGGAGGGGGGTCTCACTCGGGTATTAGTTCTTGTGAGATTAGTACTGTAAAGGCAGGTAGGTGTTAAATGTGCCCAACTTACATCTCCGTCAAAATTTTAATAAAATATGATGAGCGCCTAAAGAAATGTGACATATAATGCTAGACCCTTTTTTTTTTTATCCCTTTTGTAAAAATAGTTCAAAATTGACTTTTCAAAGCACCTGATGTTCAGTGGTTGTCGTGTGTTGATGTAGTTTATACATGTTTATCGTTTTATATAGATTAGACCGTTGGTTGTTCTGATTGGATGGTTTAACACGAGTAATTTGAGGCCCTTTATAGCGTGTTGAAGTCGGTACTTTGACCTAATATGGTTTACTTTTAAAAATTGTGGCTTGGTCTCGCAGCATTTTTTTCTTCATTTCAAACACTTGTGATTGTCATATAGGGGTAAGTGAAAACTCGTGGATTCCTATTGAAATGTGATTAAACTGAACCTGAAAAGAAAGCTAGGAATGATTGGTAAATTTCCAATTATTTTATCCTTGTTTGAATTTCTTATCAAATGAAAAAATAGAAGTTAAAAAAGTTGCGTTTCGTTTGGCACTCGCAGTATATTAAATATTCAATGATGGCAAATTAAGTAAAAATATATATGTCATATGACGAGCAAGGAGTTTCAATAAATTCGAATTTTATTCAGATTGGGAGTGACATTATGCCATTAAAAGGCAAATGTCATTTACAGTAATAATCATCCTCCTGACTATGATCTACTATCAACTATAATAGTTATCAAAGGTACCAGGGTGATAATTTAATACACCAGACGCGCGTTTCGTCTACATTAGACTCATCAGTGAAGCTCAGATCAAAATATTTATAAAGCCAAACAAGTACAAAGTGGAAGAGCATTGAGGACCCAACATTCCAAAAAATTGTGCCAAATACGGCTAAGGTAATCTATTACTAAAATAATAAAATCTCTAGGTTTTCGAAATTCAAAGTTTTGTAACAGGAAATTTATATAAATTATTGATATTCATGTCAACACGGACGTGCTAACTACTGGGCTGATGATTACCCTCGGGAACGAAACATCCACCAGAAGTGGCATCGATCCAGTGGTGTAAATAGTTATCAAAGGTACCAGGATTGTAATTTAATACGACAGACGTGTATTATTGTTTGTGTGTTTGTTAGATTTATTTTTATGTTTCTTGGACTTTTTGGGGTTAATTGTGTTGTATGTTTACACAGTTGTTGGCTGCTGGCTCCTATGAATTGTAGTATTAACTTAATATAATGTATTTTTTGGGTTGCTTACTAAATTTGGTCAATATCATGTAGAGCAATAAAACTTGAAAATACGACTTAAGGGCTTACGATACAGTTTTGATACCGTATTGAAATTTTGCTGACAATTTGCGTATAGGCTATTTTTTGCCTGATTAAATCAAATATTTGAAAGATAAACACAAGCTGTTTTTTTGTTAAATTATTTGTAAATTCTGTTTTTTATAAATGTCCCATAAATTTATGCAATTTATTGTTTTTTTTCAAATAACTCATATTTACCAAATGTTCACGAATGTAGGAAAAAACATAATTTTTGCGGTTTATCTTTTAAATTTAAAAAAAATTTGCCCTATTGACGATTTCATGAAAAAGCACACGTAATTTTCTTACGTAAATCAAACCAAAATTTATTTAAAAAAAAAGTGGTTCATGAACTTGTTTACAAGATAAATCAGTTGCTAAAGAGACAAAAAATTCTCCTTTGAGTACAAAAAACGTTGATGTATACCTCAACTTTAAAAGGTCATTGTACGGTATTTAACAAAAAGCGAAACCTATATGGTATACAGTAAGCTTTTATAAAAGACCCCAAGTTGACAAAATGCCGAATAATTTTTTTTAACAAAACACTGTTATCCAACCGAGTATAAATGCAGCGGATTTGAGCAACTCTGACAGTGGTGTAACAACACAAAGCAAGAAGAAATGTTAAGATCAGTTGGAAATGGCGCAAAGCACAATAAACTGCCAACACGAAACGCACAAAGCACGAAATTAGTCCTCTGCGATATCCGAGGCACTAATTATAACTATTAAATGTAATATCATGTTTCACTAGTGTAAGCAATTTTTGTTATTGGAGTAAACAATTCCGTCTAACTATCTTTACAACATAAAGACTTTTTTGCGATATATATTACTAAATATCAACAAGTTGATATCTAAAATTATTTCATAAATTCAAACCTATTTTAAAATCAAATTTCACATGATAACATGTCGTGTATAGATTTTCTGTTGTCATTAGTATATTGACATTTGTTATCAATACGCCTTTTTATCTCACATCAGTTGATGTGTGCACCTTTAAAGTCTACAACACCGCGAAAATACACAACAAATTTCTTCTAAAGCCTATAACGCTGATATAGTCCTCAAATGACCTCTGGAAACACCGTGCAAGTCCACACAATGTTTTTTTTTTTCAATCAAAAAAGTAATTCTCAATTCGCACCTTTTTTTATAATAAAAAGCATGCATGTACTATCGTTATTGGTAGTTATTTCTTATCAGGGTGAATTACATGTGTGATACATGAAATGATTACAGTATATTTAGTAGATTTGATCTTTGTATTGTGATTTTCTGTGAATCAAACCGGCAATATTACTGAAAAGGTATCTAGATATGGGTTTTTTTTTTGTATTTTTTAGTAACTATTTGTACCTCCACTAAAAAGACATAGCACTCTCTTCATTTATATGATAAAGACACTGGCATACCTTGCGCATCACCTTCACGGTAAGCCTTTCGTTTATACGGTGTATATTTTCAACTTGTAATTATTCAGATATTGTTAGGCCATTACACATTTGCAAACATTTGATATAATTCAGGGATGGTTTGACTACGTATACTTCTTTATTTATTGTCAAATCATCCTGTTGTCTATGGGATACCCTTTCCCTTTCACGAATGGTACCCACCGAATTAGACTATTTACAGGATTTGTAATAACATAATCAACACGAAGGGTGCCACATGTGGAGAAGGATCTGCTTTCTCTTCCGGAGCACCTGAGATCATACCAAGTTTTTGGTGGGGTTTGTGTTGCTTAGAATTTAGTTTTTTATGTTGTGTCTTCTGTACTATTTCTTGTCTGTCTGTCTTTTTATTAAAGCCATGGCGTTGTCAGTTTATTTTCTATCTATGAGTTTGACTCTCCCTCTGGTTACTTTCGTTCCTCTTTTTTTATATTAAGAAATATAGTGACATCAACGACTACTAGTATTATGACTACAAGAGTGTCTGGTAGTCATTGGCATACAAGTTCACAGCCAGGTTGTCCCCTCAAAAACAAAATGTATTTTGTTTAACCAAAATCAATTTTCTCTCATCCATCTCTTTAATTATATGTTAATTTTTGTATATTTCCTAAACTTAAAATTTTTCGAAAAAATAAGGATTTTCTTATCCCAGGAATAGATTACCTTAGCCGTTTTTGGAATTTTGGGTCTTCAATGCTCTTCAACTTTGTACTTGTTTGGCTTTTTTTTTTTATTTAAGTGTCACTGATGAGTCTTATGTAGACGAAAGCGCGTCTGGCGTATTAAATTATAATCCTGGTAACTTTAATAACTTTAAACTTTACAATGATTATATTAATTTCAGTCAAAGAATTTGAAACGATAACGCTCGTTTAAAATGGCGTGTGGTGAGACAATTTCAGAAGCGTTACTGGTAGCAGCTATAGATTTGGGCACAACATTTTCGGGATATGCATTTGCTATCAGAAATAACTACAAAGTTGATACTACAAGAGTGTCTGGTAGCCATTGGCATACAGGTTCACAGCCAGGTCTTTCCCTCAAAACACCAACATGTATTTTGTTTGATCAAAATCAAGTTTTTGATTCGTTCGGCGGGGAAGCAGAAGATAAATATACAGAGCTAGCACAAGAAGAAGAACATATGGACTGCTTCTTCTTTACACAATTTAATATGCAACTGTATGCCAAAAAGGTCTGTTAATTACATTAGAATATGATATACATCATCAGTTGAATTGTAAAGCAATGTATGTTGATTTATATATTTATATAATCATTTACTTAATCTCATTGGAAAATATTTCATGGATACACTGGTGCGATTCGAACGGGAGCACACATGACTCGTCTCTATTACTGTATTCATTACAATTCAGAAAGCTGGGTGCAACCACAAAAAATAACAAAAATAACGAACTCTGAGAAAATTTCAAAACAGAAAGTCCCTTATCAAATGACAAAATCAAAATCTCAAATACATCAAACAAATGAATAACATCTGGATACGGAAGTCAACATTGTGTTATAATCTTAACCCCTTTAAACCAAACTTATATGTAAACAACGATCGAAAAATAAAGTACAAGTGGGTGGGAGTCAGAATAGCTAGTCGTTTACGTTACAGTGACAGACCTTATTTCACTCGTCAACCTTTTTATTTGGCATATTAAACCCCAGATGTAAAAACATACATTTAATTTTATTCTCTGTGAAACAACATTTTTTTTCAACTTGTTCTCCCAATACTACAGTATATATATATATTAGTCTAATATATTGAAACCAACGACACTTTAAGTTTTCATAACAGTTGGATTTGGGAGCTTCAATCATCCAAATACGCCTCTAAAGAAACAATTAAAAAAAATCGGACATTATGTTTGTTAGTTACTCATGTTACTGTTTACAAAAGTTTGAATGTTTTGAAATACTAAGGCTTTTCTACCTCAGCCATAGATAACCTTAGCTGTATTTGGCAAAACTTTTAGGGTCTTTGGTCCTAAATGATCTTCAACTTAGTACTTTATTTGGCCTTTTTTTACTTTTTGGATTCGAGCGTCACTGATGAGTCTTTTGTAGACGAAACGCGCGTCTGGCGTATATATAAAATTTATTCCTGGTATCTATGATGAGTTTATTTAAAACATCTGGGTCGATGCCACTGCTGGTGGAGATTTATTTCCCCGAGGGTATCACAAGCCAAGTAGTCAGCACTTTTTGTGCTGACATGAATTATCATTGATATTTTTATATTTATAAATCAACTGTTTACAAAAGTTTGAACTTTTTGAAATACTTAGGCTTTTTTACCTCAGGCATAGATAACCTTAGCTGTATTTTGCAAAACGTTTAGGAACTTTGGTCCTCAATGCTTTTCAACTTCGTACTTTATTTGGCCTTTTTATTTTTTTTGGATTCGAGCGTCACTGATGAGTCTTTTGAAGACGAAACGCGCGTATGGCGTATATATACAATTTGGTCTGGTATCTATAATGAGTTTATTTACATCTCTTTAACTTTCTTGTGCGTTGTGTTAACCTTGGCCAAATCGTTCTTTGATGAGATTGAAATGGGTATTTAATGAGCTTCTATACAGGTCTTTTAAACCTAATGCTTTTTGTTATCTATTAATCATGTTTTTCTTTGTCTAATATGTTCTCCTATTTATTTGTATTGTAGTCCTGTAATATTATGTTGTCATTTCAATGTTATATTTATCTTTGCCATTCATATGCGAGGTATGGCATGCCACAAAACCAGGTTCAACCCACCACTTTTATTCCCCTTTAAAAGTGTCTTGTACTTAGTCAGGAAGATGGCCATTGTTATATTATTGTTCGTTTCTGTGTGTGTTGCATTTTAACGTTGAGTCGTTTGTGTTTTCTCTTATTTTTGAGATATTGAGATAAGACGTGGCACGGTACTTGTCTATCCCAAATTCATGTATTTGGTTTTTATGTTATATTTGTTATTCTCGTGGTGTTTTGTCTGATGCTTGTTCCGTTTCTGTGTGTGTTGCGTTTCTGTGTTGTGTCGTTGTTCTCCTCCTAAATTTAATGCGTTTCCCTCGGTTTTAGTTTGTTACCCCGATTTTGTTTTTTTGTCCATGGATTAATGAGTTTTGAACAGCGGTATACTACTGTTGCCTTTATTTATATTGGGTAAAAATTAATCTGACTTAAACATCACGTTCTAAAACCAATTATTTACATCATGTTGTGATCACATTCGACATGTCTTTTTCTTACATTAGTTTTTACGTTTACTTCAGTTCATGATGGTTGGCTTTCACCTGTTGCTTGAAGACGAAAAAAATAGAAACCCCTTAAACCTTTTGGTCAATCTAATAACTCGAGGCCGGCATTTGTTAATATAAATGAAAGTCAATTGAAACTAAGACAGTCCGAATATATCTCTTTTTCTAAGTAAAAATGCAGACTTTACCGTAAGTGAAGTGATTCAGTCTTCAAGGAATCGTTCTTATTTTCCAATGAAATATTTAATTTCAACCACAAGCACAAGAATGTGTCTATCTTTGAATTTGGTGTATATATTAGCGGCAATAAGTGAAATTAGGAATAAAGCTTAAATCGTAGGCAATAAGCTAACGCAGTAAGTCTATTGCCTAAATGATGTTAAGCATTAATCTTAAATCCTGAAAAATGTGTACATAAATGCGAGTAAATAAAAGACATGTATTCATTTAAATAGTAATATATTTGTTATATAAAACATTAAGAGAACTGGAGCCTGTTTATCGATACTATCCTTAGATCGGTCATACAAGAGATTCTTAAGACAGAAATTAGGATGAAGTTGGGAACGACTTTCGACATGTCTCAGATGCACATCGAAGCTATTTGGGGAATATTTTAGCTAGGACGTCCTAACAGCTGTCCTAAGTATTTATGTAAAAGAAAATAGCAAATGAAAAATTGAAATATTGTATCCAATTTAACCAACTGCTATAATTCAATAACCGATTCATTATTAGAAAATAATATTAAGTTTTAAATTAAAGGGTAATAAATAATTTTGATATAATCATATTTGTACATTTAAACTCTTTGAAACAAAAAATTAGTCAAAAAAATATAACTTTTATATATTAATAGTTATCAAAAGTACCAGGATTATAATTTTATACGCCAGACGCGCGTTTCGTCTACATAAGACTCATCAGTGACGCTCAGATCAAAATAGTTAAAAAAGCCAAATAAATACAAGGTTGAAGAGCATTAAGGACCCAAAATTCCAAAAAGTTGTGCCAAATACGGCTAAGGTAATCAATCTACTCCTGGGGTAAGAAAATCCTTAGTTTTTCGAAAAATTCAGTTTTATAAACAGTAAATTTATAAAAATGACCATATAATTGATATTCATGTCAACACCGAAGTGCTGACTACTGGGCTGGTGATACCCTCGGGGACGAAACGTCCCCAAGCAGTGGCGTCGACCCAGTGGTGTAAATAGTTATCAAAAGTACCAGGATTATAATTTTATACGCCAGACGCGCGTTTCGTCTACATAAGACTCATCAGTGACGCTCAGATCAAAATAGTTAAAAAAGCCAAATAAATACAAGGTTGAAGAGCATTAAGGACCCAAAATTCCAAAAAGTTGTGCCAAATACGGCTTGAACAAACTAATCGTAAATGGTTAAAAATTAAATAAATAATCGTGCATCTTTCATATAGATACTGAGTACTTCAAATATTGTATTTTATTACTGTAATAAACAGTTTGAATATGAGCAAAAGAAAAAAATATAATTTTACTGATGCAAAACTACAGGGTCTATAGCTTCATCCTAAATATATAAAAAAGAAGATGTGGTATGATTGTCAATGAGACAACTGTCCACAAAAGACCGGAAATAAAATCACAAATGAAATATGTTATTTGTATTCAAACGCATCAATCAATAATTTAAAAATATGAAGAACTTAATAGAAACTGTGTTCAAATCATTTTGTTATCACAAATTGTGGAAACGTTTTCAAAGAAAATGTACGTATCCAAAATGATGTGTGCAAAGTAATCATATCTTAATTTTGTCTACTTTTAACCAGTTCAAACCAGCTCGACTAATGAAGTGTATCATTTTCAAAAAAATAGTATAATTATTCTATAGAATCTCCCCCCAGCATTTTATTTTTTGTAAAACCTTAAAAACATGAAGAAAGTATGAGTTTTTGACTTTTAAAATTACTAAACAGTGGTCTCGTTAGCCCAATATAGAAAGGTGCCGCGCCCTGGGTGCCCTAAGCCGCGCCCTGTGTGCCCTCAGCCGCGCCTTTCTGCCCTGACGCCGTTTTCCGAAACAGATCTTCAAAAGTAAGTTTATTTAGTAAATAAACTTACTTTTAAAGATCTGTCAAATGAATGTATATTTATACATGCATTATTAGAAATATAATTAAGAAACGATTTTAGATCAAGAAGAAATCACCAAATATTCATCAATTCCAGAGTTTACTTATTGCGTAAAATTATGTTCGGCAAAAGGATGAATAATCATCATCAGATTTCCGGAAATAAGCTTAATGCCTGAAAATTTTAGGCAATAACTTAATGTCTAGGCGTTAGCTTATTGCCTAGGATTTAAGCTTTAGCTTTTTGTCGCCAACATAAACAATACTTAGCAATTAGAAAGGACGTTATATCTGAAAGTTTGTGTTTAATGTCGTAATTAAGGATTATCCTAAGTGTCAAATAGCAAACGGTTTTGATACTTTTCATTTTATATTTAAATTTTATCATCAACAGGAAATATCAAGAGATTTTATGATAGAGGGTGTCAGAGAATGGTCGTCTGATGTCAGCAATGAGGGTCTTCACAGAAAGCATTAAATTTCTCCGGATGCATCTAGAGGAGCACATTAGTAGTAAAACCGACGGTATAAAGCCACAGGAAATAGACTGGGTTCTAACGGTACCAGCTATCTGGTCAGATACAGCCAAACAATTTATGAGGGAGGCTGCTAATAATGTATGCTATATGTTACACCAATATATATAATTATACCCCCGCTTTAAAAAGGGGGGTATACTGTTTTACCTCTGTCTGTCCTTCCGTCAGTCCGTCCGTCCCATGAATATTTTTCGTCGCATTTTTCTCAGGAACAACAATACAAGGATTTCTGAAATTTTGTTTCAGGGTTTATCTAAGTCAGCTATACCGTGTGATGCGTTTTCAGATTGATCACTTGACAACTTCCTGTTCACCGAACACTTGTATGAGTTTACACATGATAGCCAAGTTGAAAATTTTCGTCACATTTTTCTCAGGAACTACAATACAAGGACTTCTGAAATTTGGTTTCAGGATTTATATAAGTCAGCTATACCGTGTGGTGCGTTTTCAGATTCATCACTCGACAAATTCCTGTTTACCGAACACTTGCATATTTTTACACTATTAATATTATCCACTTGCGGCGGGGTATCATCAGTGAGCAGTATTTCGCAGTTTCACTTGTTTTATTCGGATTCATTAAAATGTTATTATAACTTCGGCCAACTTAAAACTTCGCGCTGATCACACTGATTGAGATAGTAGATGATGAACTGAAATTTATTTGATAGAACTTTATAATAGCTAAATTATTCTTCAAAGTCTATAGATAATAAAAACAAATGATTTTTATGGCATTTTTTTTATTCGGAATCACTTTCTATTGTTGTAAATACATTACAGTCGATTTTTGTAAGGTGCAATAAATCTGCCAAGTTACACTTTATTTTGCTTTTAAAAGAAAGTATATGTCATGTAAATACATCGATACGATATTACAATATTTCAGTAAATGTCAAAGATAACATCATTTAATGGCAATATGCACAATTCTATGGTTTTTACTAATGAAATTTGGCACTTTAGGATATCGTCAACCAAGTGAATAAAAAATTTAAGACAATATATTGCATACATTCCAATATGATTTTATTTGTGGCTTAAGCGTTTTTCGTACGTAATATATTGATTAAGCTACCGCTATTTGTCAATATCTATGAAATCAGTACTAGCTATCAATATAAGCATCTTTAATTTGGTCATATTCTTAGGAATAAGTCATAAAATCGGTAGATTCTCAGAACGTTTTTGATTTTAACGAGAGAAATTTATGTACTACTGATTTTTTTTTACACCAGGGTTTATGCTATCACAAACTAGTCAAAACATTTAGTATATTTAATTTTATCATCGTTACAAGGTCATCATTCGTAAATATAAATAAAATGCAGACTTCTTATACGTTCGGATATTTCACATCCAATCTTTTATGGTAATATTCTTTACAAAGAACAAAGATGTCTGTATTCACCTCAGAAACTAACAAAACCTTTAAAGAGATTTATTAAAAAAGGATATAGTAACGATAATGTTGTCAGGTCATTAACGATTGCATATTTTGGCTATAATATTGATTCACTTATCGGGTCTTTGCATAGGAATTAAACACGTTTATTGAAAAACCAGTTGTTGTCAGCACACGGGTTATGTTCTCCTCATATATTTTATAATGGTATGATACTGAACCCCTAACGGGAGGGATTGTTCCGGTTATTCATATGATGAAGACACAATCTTTCAATCAGTTTAATTGAGGTATGGAGCTGGCATGTCAGTAACTGCTAGTAGTCTGTTGTTATATATGTACTATTGTCATTTTGGTTATTTTCTTTTGTTACCTCTTCTGACATCGGACTCGGATTTCTACTAAACAGAGGTTACTGTGCGTATTGTTACTTTTTCACATTGGTGAGAGGTATAGGGGAAGAGTTGAAATCTCAAAAACATGTTTATCCCCACCGCATTCAGGGCCACAGTCAGGAGCCTATGGCCTTTGTTAGTCTTGTATGATTTTTAATTTTAGTTTCTCGTGTATAATTTGGAGTTAAGTATGACGTCCATTATCATTTAACTAGTATATATATATTTGTTAAGGGGCAAGCTGAAGGACGCCTCCGGGTGCGGGAGTTTCTTGCTGCATTGAAGACTCATTGGTGACCCATTACATCTGCTGTTGTCTGTTCTATGGGCGGTTGTTGTCTCTTTGACACGTTGGCCATTTCCGTTCTCAATTTTATTACAATGCCATTATGTTATACATTTTTTTTAGTTGTTAACTGCCGTTGTTTCTGTAATATTCTCTAATATTTGATGCATTTCCCAAAAGATTGATTTTGTATATAAGAATTATGCATTAATCGTGTTCCTATTGTTCATCAATCATGTCATTGTCTTACATGATAAATAATCTTTTTAAGGGAGGGATTCCTAACAGTCGTCTCATCTTGGCGTTAGAACCAGAAGCTGCATCCATCTACTGTAAAAACCTACTTGTAGACAGAACCATAAGTTCTGGTGGCAGATCTACACTGGCTGCTTTTGCTGCTGGTACAAAATATCTTATATTGGATGCTGGAGGTAAAAATAAAGTAACATACCGATACAAAAATTACAGCAGTTTCAACTATATAATTATGCAACGTAATGCTAACATTCTTCGCTTAAGAACTATAGTTTATTAGCAAATTGGTGTTTTTCTGATAGGAAACTTATATTTCATTCCTGGTATCTATGATGAATAACAAGATTAACAGTAAGTTTTACATTGATTCTCATTTAAATATTTTCTTAGAGATAAAGATTTCACTACTGTAACAAGTGTGTTACGATTTTCTCCAATCTAGACAGTAAAATTGTAAATAACTTGAATTTAACTTTTGAGAATGGAGAAATATCGAAATAAACGAATTATAGTGGTGGAAAATGCTTCCCCTTCTTATTTTATCCATTTTTATTTTAGATATTTGCGGAAAGTTGTGGTCCATATGTTTGACGTCATCAGGAGTAGAGGCCTTTTTTAAAATATGACGTCACAATAGGAAATGTCAGAAGAAATCAAGAAGATTTGACGTGATAATTAAATTTCAACCAATCATTTGACTTTTTAACCTGTGAGGAGAAACATTTTTTACATACCGATCAGGAAATGCGAAATAGCACAAAATATCATTTTTTCTCATAAAATAACCCACTATCATAATACTTTTATTTAAGTTTATTATTTTGCAATACTGTTTTTACAAAGATGGTACAACTGACATCACTGTACAAGAAATCAAACCAGATGGTTATATCAAACAGATTTTTATAGTTCGTGGAGATTGGGGTGGAGTAAAAGTCGACCAAGCGTTTGACGAATTTATGTTAGATATTGTCGGAATGGAAACGATGGACAAGTTTCGGAATGAGAACAAGGCCGAATATTTAAGCCTATGTAGGGAGTTCGAGGTAAAAAGGCGCGGCATTCGTCCAGACAGTACAGCAAAAATTACACTTCGAATTCCTTTAGTTTTAAGTGAACAATTCCATGGGGTAAAAGGTGTTTCTTTGAAAGATTCTACGAAATCAAGCAAATCAATGGAATGGGTGGGTGATAAACTACGCATTGATCCAGATATTTTTAAAGACTTCTTTAGTAAATCTTGCCGCCAAATTACGCATCATCTCAATAGTATATTCCAGGAACCAGCAGTTGTTGACACTGACATAATTCTTATGGTGGGTGACTTCTCCGAAACCAAAATGCTTCAGGCAGCAATTAAGTCTGCATATCATAAAAAACTAGTGATAATTCCGGAGGAGCCCGGACTTGCAGTGCTAAAGGGAGCCGTTCAATTTGGGTTTAATCCTAAAATTATTAATCCCAGGATAAGTCGATTCACTTATGGTATAAGTACAATCAAACGGTCCCTTCCCCATATCGACCCTGAGAACAACAAAAAAACTGGTCAATGATATCAGGTACTGTTGTGAAAGATTCGGCAAGCTTGCCGAAAGAGATCAGCCGATAGATGTAGTGGCGGTCATCGATCAGAGAACTAATAATCCATTTAAAGGAGATCAGCGTAGAAAACACCTTCCTATTAATGCGTCTTTCTCAGTTGATTCTGAATATGTAGATGATACGGAAAATTCATACCTCGGCGATCTTACAGTAGATGTATCCGACATTCAGGGAGTATGTGAACGGGAAGTCGCAGTAGGGATGAGATTCGGATAGACCGATTTTGCTGTTGAAGCAGTGGTTAAATTCACTGGCGAAAAGGTGGATGCACGTTTCAACTTTCTGCGTTAACAGTCATATACTTAAAACTATTGCTTATAAGTTTTGATTGCAATGTTTATAATAATTCACGCATATTTATCCATATATGGAAGTTGATGTGACTGTCATACACGGGAGAGTTTTAGCTAGGTATAAAACTAGGTTCAAGCCAACATTTTTCTACATAAGAAAATACCTGTACAAAGACAGGAGTTATGTCTGTTATCCATTCGTTTGATGTGTTTTATCTTTTGATTTTGCCATTTGATTAAAGACTTTCCGTTTTGAGTTTTCCTCGGAGTGCAGTATTTTTGTGATTTTATTGTTTGTCCATCAATAACATATTTTTGTGTACATGATGTACATAGTCGTTCGTACCAATGCACTTTTTGCGGAATATCCAATTGTCTGGGTTTAATTAGTTATCAAAGGTACCAGGATTATAATTTAATACGCCAGACGCGTGATAAGGGCAAAAAGTTCTTTTATTAGGCATTAATATTGCTGCTTATTAGTAAAGGTGATATAAAAAAAATTACTTTAGAATTAAACTTTAACTTCAAATCATCTTCATTTACATTATTCAGTGACTCTAAAAGTTTGTAATGGTGTTGTGATTAATATTTTTGTTAGGAAAATGGTGAAGACATATATGTACATCAGCATCGTAAGAGCATTTTGAAATCGAATTTAACGTGCGTATTACAATATGTGTCTTTGCATAATGTATGCACACTACATGAACTTGTTTTCATTTTTTGTACATAAATATGGCCATCAGTTTTCTTTATTTCGTGGCCATTTATAGATGACTATGCGATATGAGCTTGGCCGAACGGTGACCTATTGTTGTCAAATTCGGTTATTTAAGGTTACAATGATTAAATACTATTTAATTGAACGCATGAACATGTTTCTAATCTCAAGAAATTGTTCATAGGAAAACAAACTGCTATTGTTTCCTGTTGCCTCCATAAGGAGCTATCCTACAGATGTTGGTTACTTCTATCATCTTGGCCTATTGTACATATATTTTGGTCACCTATTTCAGAGACATATATACCTGTATAATCCGGAATCATTATAAAGGTTTTAGTTCATTATATTATCTATTTAATAAGTATTGGTCTATTATATCATTTGAGACTATTACATACATATAAGAAGATGTGGTATGAGTACAAATAAGACAACGCTCAATCCAAGTCAGCATTTGTAAAAGTACACCTTAATAGGTCAAAGTATGGTCTTCATCACGAAGCTTTTTCTCACATCGAAAAACATTATACATGTATAGAGTAGAATTAATTATATACTTTTTTTTCAAAATAAAGGGCACACAAGGGGCTACATGAGATTATAACATTACTTAACTTTTGTCTATAATCAAAATTGTACATGAAGAGATTAAGAAATGTCACATATACTGTAATATTAATCAAGCCCCTTTTTTTATCCCTTTGGTAATGATATACAGAATTGACCTTTCAATGCAAATCTTAAACTTTTGTCAGAATGCTTATTTCACAGTTTGGTGTCGCAACATTCTTGTGTAGTTCAGAAACTTGTGATTAGTCCCATAGGAGTCAAATTTGATATTCATATTCAACACTCCAAAACACTCGTTTAAGATGTCAGGTTTGTTATTTTGTATACATGACGCGCGGTTAGTCTACATACGACCCATGCATGGCGTTCGATTAAGAGCAGTTGTAAGGACAATATGTATAAGCAAACTTTCTAGCTGAAAAGAGGAGATCCAAAAGTAGTGCCAAGTATTAGTAAGGTATTCTATAAATTAGGATATAAAATTCGGAGCACCTGAGATCACTCCCAGTTTTTGGTGGGGTTCGTGTTGCTCAGTCTTTAGTTTTCTATGTTGTTTCTGTGTACTATTATTGTTATGTTTGTCTTTTTCATTTTTAGCCATGGCGTTGTCCGTTTATTTTCGATTCATGAGTTTGACTGTTCCTCTGGTATCTTTCGCCCCTCTTTTGAAAAACAGTTCCATCACAAAAAATAAAGTTATGACTAATAATTTCATGTCTACACAAAAGTCTTCAGTGCTAACCAGTGCTACCTTCAGAGAGAGTGAGCAGAGGCATCAAACCACAAGGTGTAAAAACAAGTACAATCAAATATAATACTGAACTCAGAGAAGAATCCAATCGGAAAGTCCACAATCACATGGCAAAATCAAATGACAAAACTTATCAAAAACGATTGGACCAGAACTGTCATATTCCTGTCTTGGTACAGGCATTTTCAAATGTAGAAATGGTGGATTAAACGTGATTTTAAAGCGCTAAATCTTTCACTTTGATGACAGTCTCATCAAATTCCGTTATATTTACAATGATGTATAAACTATCACAAAGATTATAAGTTTATATATGCCAGACACGCGTTCCGCTGAGTTAAACTTATCATTGGCAATCAAATTAAAACAGTTTTAAGGACAAATCACGAATAAGATGTTGTAGATCCTTAAACACTTGAATTCCGTAAAGGTATTAGAAATATGGCAAAGACAATCTATACTTTGGTTAAAACATCTTAACGTGTGAATAATTCAACATTTTATTTACAGTCGATTATCCAAAATGAATTGAACATTAATGTTTATTATTAACACTAGAGTGCTAAATACTTAGCTGGTTAAACCCTCCACAACTAAGTGGCATCGACTCATACATGGTTGTGATACTTAGAAGATATCAGGTGTTTGCACACCATGCGTGAGCTCATTTTGCATCAGAATAATCTGTGATTGGTTGCATAGTGATCTTGCTACGATTCGTTTTGTTAAACATTTATAAAATTAGAAACATTTCTATGCTCTTTATGTAACGATAAAGCGTTTAAAATATTTTGGAATTACAGGTGTCGCTTGTCGATTAATATAGCTCCTTAAACTGAAATAAACTACTAGTATTCCCCGAACTATCTATCAAATAGTATTGTATTTATTTCTACATACCTATTATATAGGATTGTTTTCGGATTATGGATTATCGCTTTTTCCCATTTGCTTTTCCTTTGATTTTTTTTTTAGGGGGGAGGGGTTATAACTTTTCATCTCCGGCTACTGGCTTCATATAAAAAATATCGTTAGAATCATTTTAGTTTTACATTGTTTATGATTTAATACTAAAATTTGTATATTTACTTATTGTATAGGTTTACACAATTTCGTTCAAATGTTATTTTTCCTGATAGCCAATTCGCAAAACAACCACCTATTCTAATGGTATTGTCTTAGATAACGACTTTACAATGATACACAATTATTGACATCACTGCATTTGCACTGTACATGAAATCAAGCCAGAAAGTGAAAAAAACACTATTCAACAGCTTTCAAATGAAGCGGATTTAATACATTATGTATGGTCGCTGTAAATATGTTTGTTAGCACTCAACTCCACCCCTGACATAGGACAGTGGTGTAATAGTTCATAAGAACAAATTGGAAAAATCAGTTGAGATAATTCATAACATAAGTATACATGACTATCACAGGGACAACAAACTTAATATTACACTCATAAAATAGTCATTACATGGTTTATTATACCGAAAAACCTTTCTACACTACTTGGAAAACAATAGTAACATAAACATTCAAAGGATGAACTATCATGGTTACGTTTGCCCGATGGTATTTGTCGATGTTACAGCTGAAAAGCAATAGCAGATTAATATATTATATTAAAGTTCGGGGAATGTGTGTTGTATACTTATTGAATGGGTATGAGTGAAATTGTCGGTTTGTTGTCCCCCGATTTGCAACTGTTGTCCTGAGGCGCAGCTTTTTTTGTTATCATTATTGTTATCGATTGTTTTCCAAAACTTTTTTATGGTGTTTCTCAGCTCAGTGAGATTTTATTGACGAGCGACAGTTCTGAGACGTTGTAAACAAAGCACGTTTGTATTGTCTTTTTAGATCTGACAATTCTACAACTGTTTGAATTGATCTTGCAATGGCAACCTAAGGGCATTTTTAACCATATACGTTAACAAAACATTTAGAAATCCCAATATTTGAAAAACCACATTCATCCAATAAATTCTTATCCTTAGTTATATATAATATAAGGAAAAATGTAAATACATTATGAACAGTAAAAAGTGTTTTTAATGGTGTATATGCGATAGAAGATAGCTTAGTCTCTATTGCAGATACTAATCTAATTCGATATCAGTGTCCAAATTATATCTTCACAGTCCCCCATATTCCATTTAACAAATGTTGAAATTAACCACCTGAACTTATAAATTATAATTATTTATAGCGTCGTCCAGGAAGAAAGTTAATTACTGTGGAGTTTCTAAATACAGTACAGGTACAGATTTCTTTTGACAATTTTAAAACATTTAAATGTAAACAGATATGTAAATTGCCATAAACAAGTCAGGGCAACTTTCTCCAGTATATATTTTTAACGCAGGACCATTTGAAGAACCAACTGCACGATATTACAGATCATGTGATTGACTTTGAAGTCCCTGTATTAAAAACATACATCTCATTAATTTGGTCAATTTACCTGTATTTTGTGTTGTTTGTTTTGTATACCTTTAAATATTAAAATAAAAAAAATAACGAACTCCGAGGAAACTTCTAATCAAATGGGAAAATCCAAAAATTAAACACATCAAACGAATCGATAAAAACTCTCAGTTTCCTGACTATTGTGACAATACTATTAATATTTCAATATCAGAACTCAGTCAGAATTAATTTAGATATACCTGCACAACCAAAATGTATTAATAGATTGCTGACGTAGCATGCGCACACACTCTCTTGTTATCATGTAGCTAATTAAATATGTAGACTGAAACTTCCTTTGTGTTCATCGCCTCACACCATTCCGAAACATGGTGTCAGATGTGCTAAAAGAAGCGAAGTAATGAGAAAAGACAATAGTCCGACGTTTGGACAGAACTAAATAAATCAGGGAGTACATATATATCCAAAACACTGCCCATCGCAATTGACCTCGTTCGTTTCCTTTGTCTATAAAACGTAAACAATGGAGAAACTGAGAGCCCCAGAAAGATTTAACTTAGACGCTCATGATCTTGCCGATGCATGGAAGAAATGGAAGGAAGAGTTAAATCTATATATCGATTTGGTAATGGACAGCGAGGATGAGCAAGCAAAGGTTAAACTATTTCAGTATTTAGTCGGTACGAGAGGCCGTGAGATCTACCTTACAATGGCATTCGAGCAAGAACATTGAAAGAGCTTGATATTAACCAATTACAGAAAACAAGTCAAATACTGACAATGTACAACAATACCACAATAAAACCGATAGGAACATGCATTCTAAAATTGGTGAATCCAAAGAACAATGATAAGTTCAAGGCAGAATTTGTAGTAGTAAAAGATGGCACTTTGACTCCGTTGTTAGGTAGCAAAGCAGTGCAAGCTATGAATTTGGTAACTGTAAATTATGAAAACATTAAAGCAGTGAGACAGGGTGCACTTTTTAAACCCCTTTCAAAAGAAACCGTTATGAAGGAATATGCAGACATATTTGAAGGGACTGGTAAATTGCAAGGAAAATATCATTTAGAATTGGACAATACTGCAAATCCTGTAGTACATCCGCCAAGAAAAGTACCTGTCGCTATTAAAGAGAAGCTTAAATCCGAATTGGAAAGACTGACAAAGTTAGAAATTATAAAACCAGTTTCAACGCCAACTCCGTGGGTTTCAAGTTTGGTTACTGTCGTAAAACCAGACAAACTTCGGATATGCATTGATCCGAAGCATTTGAACCAGCAGTTGAAAAGAAGTCATTATCCGCTACCAACTATCGATGATTTACTACCAGAACTGAGTAGAGCGAAGGTTTTAGTGTCGTTGATGCTAAGAATGGATTTTGGCACGTAGAATTGGACGAAGAAAGCTCGTTGTTGACAACATTCAACACACCGTTCGGACGCTACAGATGGTTGCGAATGCCGTTCGGTTTATCTTCTGCACCAGAAGAATATCAAAGAAGGCAAGACCAAACGGTTGAAGGTTTGCCAGGTGTACGAAGCATAGTAAATGATATTCTTATCTATGGCGAAGGCGATACAGAAGAAGAAGCCATTGATGACCACGATAGGAAATTTCGGGCTTTAATGGAACGTTGTCGGGAAAGAAACTTAAAACTTAACAAAGAAAAGTTTAAGTTAAAATTGAAGGAAGTTCGATTTATAGGACATTTAGTAACCAGCGAAGGTTTGAAGCCGGATCCAGAAAAGATTCGAGCCGTAATTGATATGCCGAAACCGACAGATGTTTCCGGAGTAAGAAGAATTATTGGATTTGTAACATATCTAAGTAAGTTCTTACCAAAACTTAGCGACATTTGCGAGCCACTTCGAAAGCTAACTTTGAAGGACTCCGAATTTTGTTGGATTGAAAATCATGATAAAGCACTTGAAGAAATCAAAAGGCTAGTGACTGCTGAGCCAGTTTTAAAATATTATGATCCTAAACTACAGTTAACAGTTCAAAGCGATGCTTCACAAACTGGACTTGGTGCTGCAGTTATGCAAGAAGACAGACCAGTTGCATATGCGAGTAGAGCTCTCACTGATACCGAAACAAGGTATGCTCAGATAGAGAAGGAACTATTATCAGTCATTTTCGGACTTGAAAAATTTCACTCGTATACATATGGTAGAACAGTAAATGTAATATCTGATCATAAACCTCTCGAATCAATCATGAAAAAGCCACTTCATGCTGCACCAAAGCGTTTACAACGTATGCTTTTACGTTTACAAAAGTACGACATAATCCTGCAATACAGACCAGGAAAGGAGATGCACTTAGCCGATACTTTAAGTAGAGCGTACTTAAAAGAGACTTCAGATTCAAGTAACACAACAGACGAAATCGAAAGTATCAACATGATAGATGAGTTGCCGATATCTGAAGAGCGAATTTCTGAACTTCAAGAACATACTAGGAAGGATCAACAAATGCAAGAACTGAAAGAAGTTATTCAGGAAGGATGGCCGAGTAACAAATGGAATGTACCATCGAATGTATCAATATATTTCGACATTCGAGATGAACTGACATTACAAAATGGTCTATTATTCAAAGGAGAGAGAGTTATTATTCCTAAATCTCTAAGAACTGTTATGATTAAAAAGATTCATTCATCACATATAGGAATAGAAGGTTGCTTACGTAGAGCACGTGAAAGTCTTTATTGGCCGGGAATGAACACCGAAGTAAAAGATTATATACAGAGATGCGAAACATGTCGAACATTCGAACGTAAACAACAGAAAGAGACACTTATATCACACGAAATACCAAGTCGTCCATGGTCAAAAGTAGGAATCGATCTAATGACATTTCAAAGTAAGAACTATCTAGTGACAGTAGATTATTATTCTAACTACTGGGAAGTCGATTATCTTGAAGATACTCTTGCGCTAACAGTAATCAGAAAACTCAGAGCTCAGTTTGCAAGGCACGGTATACCCGATGTGTGTTTTACAGACAACGGTCCACAATTTGACTGTGGAGAGTTTAGAAAATTTAGCAGACTTTGGGAATTTAAACATGACACTTCTTCTCCATTGTATGCTCAAAGCAATGGAAAAGTGGAACAAACAGTACAAACAGTAAAAAGGTTAATGAAGAAATCAAAATTTGACAAAAAGGATCCATATGTAGCATTTCTCGATTTTAGAAATACACCAACCGAGGGTTTTGACAATAGTCCAGCTGAAAAACTTATGAACAGAAAGACTAGAACACTTTTACCAACGAAAGAAAGTCTTCTGAAACCGAAAGTGATTACTCTGAATAAAGTACAAACAGAATTAACAAAACAAAAACAGAAGCAACAATTCTATTACAATCAAGGAACAAAAGATTTACCGATGTTAAAGAATGGAGATACCGTAAGAATACAACCGTCAAACTTCAACAAAGAGTGGAAGAAAGGAACTATCAAACAACAGGTCAACATCAGATCGTACGAAGTTCGTGTTGGAACGCGAACCATACGTAGAAATCGTCGTCAACTTAAACACACACTAGAAGAAGATAACAATAAACCTATAGAAATTGAAAGAGACAATTCCAACTTTGAACATGGAGAAATAAACAATCAAGACAATCTTGAAAATGCGACAGAAATCGAAAATGCGAAAGAAACACCGATTATGACATGATCAGGAAGAGTTGTAAAACCACCAGCACGATTTAAGGATTTTGTGTGTGATTAGATCACAAGTGCGCGCAGGGCATAATAATCCCTGAAGTGATCTCGTGTAAATAATGTAACATAATTATATACCCGTCTATTAGAGAAGTAGTGTTTTCAAACAATCGCTAGGATATGTTTTATGTATACAAAACAATCATTATGACAATATCTTTGACTTTAACTTCGCATTTAGACATTAAATTTCCTAAGTGTTGAATATGATTTTATTTGGTAAAACAAATTTTATGTATGACTTTAATTGGTAAAATAACTTTTATGTAATTATTTTTATTTAAAGAAGAAGGGATATGACAATACTATTAATATTTCAATATCAGAACTCAGTCAGAATTAATTTAGATATACCTGCACAACCAAAATGTATTAATAGATTGCTGACGTAGCATGCGCACACACTCTCTTGTTATCATGTAGCTAATTAAATATGTAGACTGAAACTGCCTTTGTGTTCATCGCCTCACACCATTCCGAAACAACTATGTTATCGGCGGAGATGGATGATGGATAATCTGGTTTGATCCCTTGCACTATTACTTTCACAAATTAAGGTTTGTTTTTTGTAATTCCTGTTATATTGTCTCTAAAACAGGTTTCATAAATATAAATTGACAATATTCGAAAATTAAGATCTCTTAGCTATGGATTAGGTCAATGTTTACTTTTTTCTTGTTTTAGAACTTCTGAGCTCGAGAGGAAATAAACGTAACTAAATTTTTATTTAAACATACGACTCATAATTTTCTCAAACTGTATTTTGAACCAGGTTAGTGAAATATGAGGTAAACGGACAGAAAGTCACAGCACCAAAAGTCACAGGACATAAAGTCACAAATTTGATAGGACAAAAAATCACAGGAAAAAAGTCACAAATATTGGTTTGAATATATAAGAGAAAAATCTTGAAATATTTTCTTTTTATCGTATACATTCACTTTTAAGTTAAGGAAATCCTTAATAGTCCTTGATAATTCAAAATTTATTAAATGTTAATCATGCAAAGGATATATTTCTTGGCACAATGAAGCCATAGAAGTACCAAGTCACTTTGTTTTTTTTTGTTTTCATAACAACTGTAATATAAATAAAGGCAACAGTAGTATACCAAGGTTCAAAACTCATAAATCGATAAACAAAAACAAATCCGGGTCAAAAAACAAAACCGAGGGAAACGCATTAAATGCAAGAAAATGACGACACAACAGAAGTTGAAAGGTATTCGGCCCAGTAGTTTCAGAGGAGAACATTATTTAAATAGTTTACGACGACAGATGACGACGGTCGCCAAGAGATGGCGTAAGTTCACATGGGGCCATTTTGGACCCGGTTAGCCAATAAGGTAAGATGTACCATCCATATCCTATGATAAACCTAATTTTCAATCATTTACAGAAGTGATATTCACCCCTGATGGCATGTGGGGAGATTATTACAGAGCCGCTAATGGTCGCAGCGATTGATTTAGGAACAACATTCTCAAGTTACGCTTTCGCCACCAGAGGTGATTTCAAAGATGATCCAACAAAAATATCCTCTTATGCATGGTTTACTGGCTCACAGCCGGGACTGTCACTCAAAACACCCACCTGCATTCTGTTTGACAAAGTTCAAAATTTCTTTGCATTTGGTGCTGAAGCAGAAGATAAATACACAGAGCTAGCACAAGAGGAAGACCACATACACTGGTCATTCTTTAGAAGGTTCAAAATGCAGCTATATGACAAACAGGTGAGTCTTTCATGTAAACAGTTTACAAATCAGGATTTGTAGGGAAACAGTTTGCCTATGCTTTTATGTTATCAATTTAAACTTGATCACATAGACATGTAAATGTTTACATGTAAGGTAGGTCTATTCTTATTAAGGTTTATGACCCCTTCATGAACCCTTCTGTAGCCATTTTTGTACGCACTTTTCAAACTTCCATTGTATAAAAAATACAGATAAAATGTATTATAGATATATACCATTTTGTATACATACCAAGTGGAAACTTGAAGTAAAGCATTATTTGCTGTTTCATTGCATTTAATAGAAAGTGAGTACTTTGTGGCAAATAAACCAAGATTTTTATAGAAAATCCACAGCTTTTAATACAGAGATTTTTGTTACAAAATTTGAAACATAGGTTACTTACTTGCTTTTCTATGATGTGCTAGTGTTTATTTTTTACAAAAAGTTCTAACTTACGTGTAAACTTAAAAATACCTCGTGCTGAGTTACTAAAGTCGAGCGCAACCTAAAAGGTATACTTGATTTGGTTCATACTGTTGTTTGTTTTAACCAACAACTACATTAAATAAACTTGTTTTAAGGAAATCAATGCTAGCATTGCATGCAATCATTCCATATCTACCAGTCATCAAATTGCCAAATATTAGAGTACAAGGATAAAGGCTGTGTTTTTTCTATAAAATTCCCAGATGTTTAACATTGAACCAACACAAAGGGTACATAATCCTTATCAAGGTATTAAATCGAAGTGAAAAGATCTCAGTTTATGGATGTATTAATATAGAAATATTATATTATTAATGAAAATTGATGAACAATATAGTCTTCAAACTGATATGAAATGATAATAAGGTAACTTTATAGAAATGTCATACCAAACTAACTAATGCAGAAAATTTAACATTGAAAGGTTCTTAATAATTGAATGTCACTGGACAATGACCTAACGGCCAAGTCATCAAAATAGTCGTCAGACTATATCTAACGGCAGTAATGCAATTGTTTTGAAATTGTCGTTGACCTATCACAAGTAGTACATATCAAATGAACTTAGGAGTAAACTCAACAATGAACATTGCTTCCTAATTTAAAGTCACTGGCCAGATTTTAGATGAATCAGTAGCCAAAACATTGTTGGTTTATTTCTTTTACTTGAAATAAATTCGACTCAGCGATTCGGTCAATAATTAAATCATAATCAACCTGTGCAAAAGACACTTCAAATAGATGTTTATATACAAAAATTTTAATGTAACAAAGTAGACGAAATTCGAACATTTGTGTTTTACATTTACAGGAAATATCTAGGGATTTTATGTTGGTAAGTGAGAATGGTTGTCTTATACCAGCAATGAAGGTCTTCTCAGAGAGTATTAAGTATCTTAAAACACACTTAGAGAATCACATCAACAGTAAAACATTGTGTTTTAAACCACAGGAGATAGAATGGGTGCTAACGATCCCAGCTATTTGGACAGATCCTGCAAAGCAGTTTATGAGAGAGGCTGCTAATATTGTAAGTTATTTTGCTTGTTCCATCGTCTTTTATTTGAATTTATTAACTATCATTGGGGGAAAAGGACGAGGGGCGATAATTTAAAAGTAATTGTAACGAGATCAACCATCAGCATTTGTACGTTTCTCTGTTTCTTGAAAGCTTCTAGATGCTATTTTTCGACGACAAGTTACAATGTTTATTACTTTTAGAAAGAACTCGGGAAGAAAGTCGTATTTTTTACGATTTTCTACTTGACAAAAATTCAAACTTCATAAGAAAAAAGATGAAATTTTGAATTTTTTCCAAAATTCTGGTTTATTTTTCATGCTAGTCGGCTTAAAATTGTTGTCAATGAAAGCTTTCCCAGAAACATGACCATGACACTAAAAACTGGTATCATATATTTGTTTTAACACACATGAAAAGATTAACATTTACAGTAATAGATACGCTTTAATCTGGAACTCCTATCATAGATTTAGAGTCAAACTATTATAAAATCATTGGTTTTTCCCATTCATTGCATAATGATGTTTTGATTTTATCGATCTTTATGGACTTTCCCTATAATATTATCTTTCTAATTTGAATGCCAAATTAGACTTTTGACCCCAAATTCACGGTCCACTGAACATAGAAAATGAGATAGTGCACGTTTCAGGTTAAAGTTGTTGGTCAAGGTAGTTTTTGATGAAGTTGAAGTCCAATCAACTTCAAACTTAGTACACATGTTCCCTTTAATATGATCTTTCTAATTTTATTGCCAAAGTAGACTTTTGAACCCAATTTCACGGTCCACTGAACATAAAAAATGATAATGCGAGTGGGGCATTCGTGTACTTTGGACACATTCTTGTTTATTATACTTTTTAGATAAATATATCGAAGATAGTTACTGGTCATATTTTGTTCATTTATATATATTATTACATTCTACAGGCAGGTATACCCAACAGCCGCCTTATACTGGCGTTAGAACCAGAGGCTGCTTCCGTCTACTGTAAGAACTTACCTGTAGATAGAACAGTATGTTCGGAACGGAAATCTGTTCTTGAAGTTTTTTCACCTGGTACCAAGTATCTTATACTGGACGCGGGAGGTAATGTTAAACAAATATTTTTAATTCAACAATTGCGAAAAAGAGAAAAAAAACCACTATTAATACGTAAACAACTAGTTTACAAAAAAAAAAACAGTTGTAAAAAAGCAATACTGAGCGTCTCGAACCCTTTACAAGACAAAATGATACCAGATGACCCGGTAGGGTAAGCAGAACCTGCTTTATATTTGGTACCGATCGACTGTTCATGAAAATGTGGTACGTTGTATTCGTTGTAAAATACTACGCATTTTTAAAATATCAAAGAGGGACGAAAGATACCCGAGAGAGAGTCAAACGACAAACAATAGTACACATGACACAACATATTAAATAAAAGACTCAGCAACACGAACCCCTCCAAAAACTGATGGTGATCTCAGGTGCTCCGGAAGGGTAAGTAGTTCCTGCTCTACATGTGGCACCCGTCGTACTGCATGAGGTATGCTGACACGATTGTGATTCTGTTCATATTCTTGATAAAAGGTAATCCAGTTTTATCATCGATTACAAATATCTAGATTACAGTTTTAAATACTATTGGAATAATAATAATAAAAAAAAAAGAATTCAAGTGTCCTGTCGATGTTAACGGTTGTATCCTTTGAGTTTCGTTTGTAGCACAAGCCTGATTACTTTGATATTGTTATTTCCGAATATATTCAACTTACTAAATTATAAACCTTCACGATGCAAAAGTACTCCCTGGTTTGTTTCATCTGGAGTTTGTTGTTTGTATCGTTGTAATACGACTGTTTCAAAGACACAATGGTTCGTAATTGATCATCTGGTTCACATATTGTGATTAGCGCTAGTCTCATACCTGTTTCAATATGTATCGACAAAGACAAACTAACATTTGAGTTCTAACTAGTATTTTATTTTGTTGACAGGTGGTACTATTGACATCACTGTACAAGAAATCAAACCAGACGGTAATATCAAACAGATTTATATGGCCAATGGAGGTGATTGGGGTGGAGTCAAAGTCGACCAAGCATTCGAAGAATTCCTGACGGATATAGTAGGAATAGAGACAATGGAAGAGTTCCGCGAGGAAGATAAATTAGAATACTTGAGCCTCTGCAGGGAATTTGAAATGAAAAAGCGTGATATTCGTCCAGACAGCAAAGCAAAGTGTACAATACGTGTACCAGTTTGTTTAATCGAGAGGCTGCAGAACGTCAAAGGAATGTCTTTGAAAGAAATATCAAATTCTAACAAATCGATAGTATGGGTTGGTGATAAATTACGCCTCGATTCGGAAACTGCTAAATCCTTCTTTACTGAGGCTTCCAGACAAATAATTGACCATATAAGTGGCATCTTTGAAGAATCAGCAGTCGTAGGTACGGAAGCTATAGTGATGGTCGGAGATTTCTCAGAATCTCCAATGCTTCAGGAGGCAATAAAGACAGCATTTCCAAACATGACTGTGATAATTCCAGAGGAAGCTGGTGTGGCGGTACTAAAAGGTGCTGTCCAGTTCGGATTCAATCCACAAGTAATCAGTCCTCGCATCGGTCGATTTACATATGGAATAAGTACAAACAAACGCTTTCGTCCACATACAGATCCGGAGGATAAAAAGCAAATCGTCAATGGTATAATGTATTGCCGTAAAAGATTTGGCAAACATGTTGAGAGAGGTCAATCCATTGAACAAGGAGAAGTAAGCGAACAACAAACATACAACCCTTTAACAGCTGACCAGAACCGAATTATACTTCCTATATATGTTTCACTATCAATAGATCCCCAGTATGTTGATGAAGAAGACTGTACATACCTCGGTGATCTTGAGGTGGATATGTCGGATATTCAGGGAGGGTGTGAACGGGAAGTCATTGTAGGGATGAGATTTGGAGGGCCCGATATTGCTGTGGAGGCCATTGTGAAATCAACAGGAGAAACTGTTGATGCCCGTTTTAACTGCTTGCGTTAATTTCGTGTACTGAATGATTTCCTTTTTTAACATAACACTACATTATATATTTTCTGTGATACAAAATACTTCTCTACTCGATTTTTATTTTATCATTTAAATATGTTCTTCTGGTGGGGCATGGGTACACAATGTAATTGCATCATGTGCAAGATTTCACAATAGACACCTTCCACTAGATATCGAAAAAAAATCAAAATATAATTTAACTAAAACACTGTAATTACATTTACCTAATTTTGTAGACTCTTGTAATTGTGTATTCCACAATTGTATTAAATTGGTCTTGGTATTGAACTTTAGTGCATTTTTAACCATGTAACGTTACAAACGTTTTTTTTTAGAAATCCCGATATTTGAAAAAACACATTCCTCCAATAAATTTGTATCTTTCCTTAAAAAATATAAACGTACATTAATAACAGTAAATAGTGTTTTAATGGTGAACATGCGATAGAAGATAACTAAGTCTCTGTAGCAGATACTGATTTGATTCAATATCAATGTCCAAATTATATATACCAAGTTCTCCATATACCATTTACCAAATGTTGAAATTAACCACCTGAACTTATAGTTAATACAATTGGATCTGTACTTTTGTGTCTTGATGCAAAAGTTTATGCTGTCGGGATTTCAATACGACATGTCACATTGTGTGTGGTTTTTTTTTATATATATATTCTAGTACATGAGAACTTTTTAATTAAATATAACATAAGATGATATGATCACCAATGACTGAGTAGGTCCACACTGTAAAGGTAGACATCTCCAAGTGTAGTCAATTGTAGATGCATCCAACACGGACAATCATTTAAAAAAAAATATTCTTGTTCAAACTTACAAAGTAAAGAAAGCAGAATACAATGTTTCAAGCATGTGTCCAGCTGATGACATAGATGTATTGTCAAGAAAGTTTACATCAAACATATATTTTCGTATTCTTATATCATGGTGTTAAGGGGTAAAGATTTGTTTTTAAAACTCAGCAACCTGATGCATAATGTACATTTTCCTTTTTGGAGTATGATCAAACATTTAAAAACAATCGTGTTTCTCTTTTGCTCTTTATGACTGTTGTATAAATATGCAAAAATGAGATATGAAAACAAACATCTAGAATGACATCAAACTGCGAAACATTCTTTATAATGGTAATTCTTAGAATAAAGATGAGGCGTATCTTTATTGACAAGCAATGAAGCAATTAATTATAGCATGATTTGTATGTGAAGGTTCTCCAAAAATGAAACACTCTTAAACATTGAGAATATATAAGTCACATCAAACTTTTCTTTTATTTAAAAGTAAACTTGAATTGCCTATAATTTCTATGTGTTTCCATTATACAGAATTCTTTTTCACGCTATTTGTAATATTTATAAGATAAGAGACAAAAATAAAAAAGAAATTGGTATTGGTTTAAAAACTCCTATAAGAATTAGTCTGATTTGTTAAATGTAAACAGACAGTATGAAGTTCTAAACATATTGAACATTTCTGCATTTGTTAGATTTTCTCTTTCTATAGAGGTTTTCAAAATAACAGCCATAAATTGCATTTAACCCTTATTCCTTTCTGTAGACATATTGGTGGGCACAATCATTAGACACATTTATTACACAAGATACTCAAATATTGATAGTTTTCAAGTCAGATTCCAATGGTCAAGTAGTTTTAGAGAAGATTTTTTTCAAGAATTAACAGCCATTTGGACAAGGTGACAGAAAAAACACAAAAGCAATTTTTTCTGAGTTTGGATTTTATTACAATATCTGTATACTTTAGAATATCTTTGAAGACAAATATACATAAAATACCGGTAACATTTATCACAGTGTATATCACAAATATCTTGGTAGTCTGAGTCAATCAGAAAAATGTGTCCAACCTTATACATGTAATTTTGGTAGCTTATACACAATTATTATTTTGTTTATCCAGTATTATATAAAAACATCTCACTGAAGAGGAAGACACAACATTATCAAATTTTCAAACCATCTACAAAATGACAACTGGACATCAATTAGTGGGTCCCTTCTCTCTCGTGGAATTTGTTTAGTTTCAATGGCTATGGCATTTGTCAATACATTAACCAAAACAAAGGTTGATATAAAAATGTAATTCTAGCCAACTTCACAGCGATTTGAATTTTACATTTCCATCTGAAATTGGTGCAGTCAAATAATGAAAGTTTTTACATATTCTCATTATTTTTCTGATCACAAAAGTAGATGAAAAAAATACTTGTGATTAATTATTCTAAAGATATTCAAAAGTTAATAGTGTTTCAATTATAATCAGATCAAAATAGCAATGGAAAATTTAATATTCATAGTAGGTGGGAGATAAGTTGAAAGCCTCTCTAGATATAACACTATGATCTACATGTATTTTTGTAGGGATTGACATAGAGAAACCAATCATAAATACACTCATGATAATAAAACAATACAAAAATATATTATAACAATATCTATACATAATTCACAAGATATGCTTATGTTGTAATTTGTGACACATAATCAACGTTTTTATAAAATGATCAACAGTAAATAGAATAGAAGAAATTTGATTGCAGTGATGTACTCTACTCTATTCTAGAAAACTTTGAAATCAAAATGATATTATTGTGCTATTTTGGTCCCTGTCTTAATTTTCTTTACAATAGTTAACATTTTACATGACATTAATGAATATGACATTAAGATACAACATACCTACTATATATAATAATATAAAAGTTTTAAACTCTCTTGATTAATTCATATTCTAATTGTTTCTTATACTACTATGGAGATGTTTAGTGACCTTGACTTCAAATGAGGGTCTTACAGGGTCAGTGATTGTCCTCTCATTTCATATTTTCAATCATTTACTGTGGATTCATTTATTTGTGTGGCTACATCAGTACCAATTTTCATGGATTGATGAAAGTAACTTGTATTTTCATGGACATTTAATTTCAAAGTTTTGCCCAAGTGTTTATAAAACCTGATGGAACATTTGTAATTCTTTGAACATTTAAATTCATGGGTCATCTTCACCCAAGAAATCCTAGAAAGTTTGTATCCAACAAATGATAAAAAATCCACAGTGCCTCCTTCTTACTTGATAGGAAAACTTTAACTATTGGAACTTCAATGTCAATAGGAATAAAATGATTTCTGACATCAATAAGAGACACCCAATGACATAACCATAAGACATCTATATGCAGTATGGTAGCTATAGTTTTGTCTTATTTCTTATACACTTACCAAAGATAAGTCATCATGATTGGTTCATAGGAAATAATATCAAATATGATAATCAATAAATGGTACTCATGTTTGTATGAAATATATCAAATGATTAAAAATGTATATGCATATAAGATTTTTTTATTAAATTGTTATGAAAGTGATCATACTATAAAATTAAACAAATATATTTTTTATAAAGAAAAATGTGGTCCCTTTCATAGTGCAGATATCTGGAATAAACATCCAACATAAAAAAAAAAGGTGAACAGCCAAGTTTTAATTATCAATATTGCTGTAGTTATAAACAAGGACATAATATTCTGAATTTAATTAGATAGTTAGAAGTGTGATTTAAGGAGAACAACTTTTTAAAATAAAACTAAACTGGATTTAGTGAACTGCTGATTTCAAACTTACATAAAAATAACAAATGAGCACCAGAAACAAACATATATGAAAATAATCTTAATACAATAAATCTACAGGTTTACTCAATCTTTAGTTTCAGTCAAAGTAAACATTCTTTTTGTTAAGTCATTGAGAATGTACATAATATAAATATAAATAGAATATAACATATCTTAAATTAGCACTAGTTCTGAACATGTAAAAAGTTATTTTACAAGAAGTTTTTACAACTTTGTATTTTGATCACAGTCTTCATCATCTTCATTGTTTTCCAACAGACTGGTGTGATCTACTGATTGAGGTTTACGTTTTCCACTGAGTCGAGAGAGTAAGCTCCCTTGTGTACTTCCTTCTCTACTGGTTCCCTCATAACCTATGCCTCTCTGTACTGATATTTCAAGTGACTGGTCCTTGACAAATTGCATATGATATTCCTGTGTCAGCAATTTCTCTTTCTTTGGCTTCTTAAACCTATAGACAAAAATAATAAATAGATAGTTGCACTTTTATATATATGTATATATTTATATATATCTGGAAATAAACCATTTTTGAAAATAAAAAGTAATGACATGGATGGATAACATTAATGATTTTGAATGAATCTTTATTGCATTAGCAACAACATTGCTTTAGCATAAAACAAAGTATATACAAATATGAATAAAGTAACTTGTTGTGACTCAAATGAGATCTAAAAGCACAAGTTTAGCCAAAAAAATTATCTATTGCTACACAGTCATTAAGAATAGAATTTGAAGTCTTATACCTCATATTTTAAAAATTATAACCCAGTGATTAAATTCATTTCTAACGCAGTATTACTGAACATGTGTACTTTGTTATTCTATAAATATTTAAGCTATACAAATTATGCAGACTATTAATGGGAAGTAATGGTTTAAACTTACAATTTAAGAAGCAGTGATGATGTCACAACAGAGACAGAGGACATTGCCATGGCAGCAGAGGCCATCCAAGGTTTCAAGGTCAAACCAAGTGGTGAGAACACACCTGTAAACAAAGGAATCAAACATGTATAATAAGACTAAACATGTACCAGCAGATATCATAAATCTATGTAATAAAGGATGAAGTTACAGTAAAGAAAAGCTTACCAGAAGTTGCCACAATAGTTTGTATTCTGTATTTTAGATGAAAATTCAAGTTCAAAAGAAGGTTATAACAACATGTAGCTTAATGGTAAAAAACCCACAAACAACATAACATGATTCTACATCAACTGATAACAGTCTCCATCTTTAACAAGGTTGCTTGAACCAAAAAAGAGGTTCCAAAGAGCTTTAATCGCTCACCTGGTAAAAAAATATGCCATTTTGTTTTCTTTCTTGGCAATAAATCCTATTACCAGTGGCCATATTAAGGTAGATCATAGTATATATTTTTTGAGACAGATTTTTCTTATAATTTGCTAAAATGAAGATTTGACTATGCTCTTTTCAAAAATTTAATAAAAAGTATGGGTCATCGTGCTATTTTTCAAGCTATGAGTCATTGAAAATTGACAAAATTTGGTTACTTTGATCATGAAAAAACACATTAGTGTGCATAAAAAAAATTGGCAGATTTAGGCAAATAACTAGACCGATTTTGTACTGTTATTGTACAATCCAAGATGGCGGTATATCATGAATCTACCTTAACTCACTACAGATCTGATTTTGCTGATCATTATAGCTTTTAAATTTTAGTGGAGTTCTTGTTGCTTCTTATTTATTATTTATAACTGTTGGTGTAAATGTCCCTTGGTTTTGTGAGTCTTTGTTTACTCCTGGGTTTTGATTGTTATTGTTTTTGTCTCTTATATAGTATTTTAAAACAAACAAGAATGTGTCCACAGTACACTGATGCCCAACTCCCACTATCATTTTCTATGTTAAGTGGACCGTGAAATTAGAATAAAATTAGAAAGAGCATATCATAGGGCACATGTATACTAAGTTTCAAGTTGATTGGACTTCAACTTCATCAAAAACTACCTTGACCAAAAACTTAAACCTGAAGCGGGACAGACAGACAAACGAATGGATGGACGTACGTACGGACACAAGAACAAACGGAGGGACGAACAAACGGACGAACGAACAAACATACGGACGCGAAGACCAGAAAACATAATGCCCCTCAACTATCGTAGGTGGGGCATAAAAATGCAAAAATCATCATTCAGGAGAAAAATAAAAATCACATGACAATGAGAATCAAAATAAATTTGAGGGTGAGATCAAGATTCTGATGAGATCTGAACCGTACCTGCAGCTATAGGTATCCCTATTAGGTTGTAGACAGAAGCAGCTACAAAATTGATTCTGATTCTTCTTACTGTCATCTTGGATAATTTAATGGCAGCCACTACATCAAGTAAATCATTCTGAAATATAAATAGCAAATACAGATTAGAGTTAACATGTATCACTCACGTATTTGAGGTTAGTTTGATTAAATAGAAATCATATTACATCTGTACCTGTACCTATAGCTATATCAACATCAGCCTTGGCTAGCGCTGGCGAGACAATATACATACCTTGATAAGGACAATATCAGCTGCTTCAACTGCTACATCTGTGCCTGTACCAATAGCTATACCAACATCAGCCTGGGCTAGCGCTGGTGGGTCATTATACATACCTTGATAAGAACAATATCAGCTGCTTCAACTGCTACATCTGTGCCTGTACCTATAGCTATACCAACATCAGCCTGGGCTAGCGCTGGCGAGTCGTTCACTCCATCACCAACCATTGCTACTTTCTGACCACTGCTCTGTAACTGTTTTATTTTCTTCACTTTGTGTGATGGTAAAACCTCAGCAAAAACTTTCTGTATTCCCACCTGTAAACAAAAAGACAATGTATTAACCTATTAGCAAACATTCTTTAGGAAAATTCAAATGTATTACTATAAAATTCAACATACTACCAAAAGAGTAGGTTGCAAATTATATATTTACTTATTTTTTGCAATTTTTGTGTTAGAACCCTTGATGTATAGCACTTACGTTTTTTGCTCTTTTTTCACTTGTATGTGTTTAAAGAAAACATTTACTCTTTAAACATCTACATAATATAAATATGTACCCTGTTTTGAATGAGCCCAACACATTATTTTTACCAATTTTAAGTCATATTTTTAACATGCTCATTAACAAATTAAAAGGTATGTTTAACAGGAATATAAGTCACGATATACTGATAGATTATTCTGTCTGAACTGACCCGTCTTTGCCTTTTCTCCTAAATACTGAGTGCTAGCAGAGCTGCCTTTGATTTGACTAAGCCCCGGGTTCAAACCCGCAAACTCCCAAACTAAGCAGCTTAAGGCAATATTGTAACTGCAAGGCCACTGAGGCAAGTGGTTACATATAGATATTATGTTTACAAAAAGCTATAGCTACGTATGCTTATACTAATTTTCTTGGAGAATGGGTATAAAAATGTTGACTGATGATATCTCTATGTTTTGATGAAGAAATTTTGATCAAATGTTAAACATTTTATACTCATTGCATATTTTTCAAATAAACATTTTTCAAGTACCAAATGCTTCCCTGTAAAAGATGCCTTGTGTATCTGGTTGACTTTAAGACTCCAGTTATAACTTAAGGTAACCATACCTGTCTGGCAATGTGTATCTGGTTGACTTTAAGACTCCAGTTATAACTTAAGGTAACCATACCTGTCTGGCAATGTGTATCTGGTTGACTTTAAGACTCCAGTTATAACTTAAGGTAACCATACCTGTCTGGCAATGTGTATCTGGTTGCCTTTAAGACTCCAGTTATAACTTAAGGTAACCATACCTGTCTGGCAATGTGTATCTGGTTGACTTTAAGACTCCAGTTATAACTTAAGGTAACCATACCTGTCTGGCAATAGCCCTGGCTGTTTTCTGATTATCCCCAGTCAGTAAGATAACTTGTAATCCCATCTCCCTAAGTGTAGTTATGGCAAGGTGGGCCTCTGATTTCACAGTATCTGCTACAGCTAACATGGCTACCAAAATACCTAGTAAATAGATAATGTCATTGTCCATATGATTTGTAAGTGTTGGTCTTCAGAGGTAAAGCTATGTACACCCTCTTCTGGGTAAATGGGTATAAAATGACTTTTGTTTAGCATGAATTCTTTATATATTTAGTTCTATGATTTATTTCACAAATGTTAATTATATCTTTTGAAGTATGAATGATACATTTGAATTTTTGTTTGCAATTCAGATGAAGTTTCTCACATGCAAAATTTCAGAAAATTCCCTTTTACATATTAGGCTGAATTACTAAAAAGACATACACCCCACAATGTACTTTTTGTACGTGTAATCAACTGTTAAGCTTCCTTCTTGTATCAAATTTAAAGAACTATCCAGCAGTTATATTTGTTAAATTCTTTGAATAAAATTACCATCGATTGCACATAAAACAGCTGTGTGACCCTGATCTTCATGTTCTGACATGGTGTTGTCCATTAGATCTGTGACGATCAGTCCATTGCGCTGCATCCATTCTCTGTTACCAATCAACACCTGATACGGCTGAGGTGCTGAGGCTCCCATAAGTTCTATATCTATTGATGTAGGAATATTGGATTATAAATTGTAATAAGAAAGTAAAAGTATTGTTTTCACACTTTTAATTGCATGATCAATGGAAAAATATTTTTTTGTTCTCTTCAGAACAGAAGAAAATACTTGAACAATCATGAAGGCCTTCTAAGCATGTTGATCTTGTCTCATAATAAAATTTGTAACTCATGATGAGATGTGAATGCAGATACATTACACCCTTTTGAAGCAAGTAATATAAGGCAAAGTTCGGAGCAGACTTCATAAGTAGGGTTTACTTGTGTCCAATCCATTTTACTTTGAGTAAATTAAATATGTGTTAACTAAACAAAGCTAAACAAAGGTCAATTTGGTAATATTATGAACTGCTGACTTTATAAACAAAGTTCTGTTTAATATAATAACTTGTTGATAGCATTAATAAGCTTTTAATGTGAGCTTTCCATGTATTATATACCTATAGGTTTTATTACAATTGATTTTATTTAACCTACCCTCTATATGTATAGCAGTATTGCCATCATTCAAAACATTTTCAGTTTTGATACGGAGGCTCCCGACTTCATTTTTACGATTGTTGATTTGCTCTAGATCTAAGTTTGTAAGTAGAGGTTCTATCTGAGATACGGTACATTTAAGGCCACATCCAGGAACTGCTTGGAAATCACTGACTTTACCAAGGTTATCTGCATTTAATGTCTGAAATCAAATTCAATGAATCAATTATAAAGATCATTCCTGTAATAGCTAGAAAGATACAGCTTATCAGCACAGTGTGGATTAATCTATTTCCTTGGATAAAGGAAAACTTTTATGTTCATGGATATTTAACTTTGTGGTTTTGCCAAGGTGTGCATACAAGTCAATATACCATCTATCATTCATTGAATATTCAATTTTGTGGTTAACCTGTACCCAGGAAAAATAAACATTAGGATTCATGAAAACTAACTTGAGCTAGAGATCATCAGAAACGTGATTTTTTTTGGAATGAATGAATGAATGAATGGAATGAATAGTTTGTATAGTCATCAAAACTAAGACAATGTAAGATGCATCATGATTATTTTTTTATTCAAATTCAAATAGTCTGGTATGGATTTGTTAAAATATACCGATGAGACATGCTTAGAAAGATGGACGAACAGACTATATAATGATTGATTTTTGGTGTTTTAACGCCACTTTCAAGCAAAGCATTTAGATTTTTCTAGACTATTGTGGAGGTTAGTTTTTATTGGTGGAGGAAGCCAGATTATCAGAGAAAACAACCGACCTTCGATAGGAAAAATGACAATCATAGTCATTTAAGATTGGACTCTATTGTACCAGCAAGAGCACTGTTTGAATTCACAACCTCAGTGTTGACTGGCTAGTGATTACAGTAATAACTTCTTAGACCACTAGGCCACCAAGGCCCCATCTGTATAATGTACCTGTTTTGTATATTTGACAATAGCTGATGCTATTGGATGTTCACTGCTGGCTTCAGCTGTTCCTGCGATGGCTAACAGCTTCATTAATGAGCAAACTTTGTCATCAACAAACTTGGCAACTCGTGATACTTTAGGTACACCATGAGTCACTGTCCCAGTCTTGTCAAAAACAATACTCTTTATCTGGGGAAATATAAAAAAGTCATGTAGATATAACAACTTTATATTGTTTTCTATTTCTATGAAATACATTCTTATGAAATAAATAAATTTGGTGTATTTACTGTCTTCTGATTGGTTAAAATTATTAGTTTTATTTTCAATGTTGTCAATTTTGATGGCGACACGCCCACTCTGACGTTGTGTATTCATACGCTTACATGTGCGTACGTTGTTATTGTCAAGATAAATAATATAAAAAGTTCTTTGACTGCGGCATTATTTTTAATGGAAATTTATTTATAATGAATGGCAATAATTTATTTTGATTTTATTGAACCATAAAACTAATTTTTGACTGTTCACATTTAACATAATCGGCTTCGCGGATTATTCAATGTGAAGAGTCAAAAATTAGTTTTATGGTTCAATAAAATCAAAATAAATAAAAGCCATTCATTAAATACTTTGTGTTTTTATTTTTTTGTTGTGCATGAATTATTGGTACTTGGTGCATTAACTTGCATAAAGAAACATTGTAGTAGTACGTTGAATTAGAACTTGACTTTCAATAAAGATTCTTGTCTATTATGAAGACCAAATGTTGACCTCTTCCTTTTTGTTTGCTTTCAATATTGTTAAGTTGCTGCTAATCAAAAATCTATCCAAAATCTGTTTCCATATGATTATTATTTCCTACCTCTGTAATTAACTTGAAAGGTGTATATATTTAATGAAACATGTTGATGTCTACAAGGGCTATGTTTTCCATAGACTAAAACTGGATTGTAGTATTTCATACTGTTAACCAACTTATTTTCGTGAGTAGAAAATAATAACAAATATATGTAAAACTTGGATCTTTCCTAATTTTACTACACCAAATAATTTAGAAAAATTAAGAAATCAAATTGCTGTGAAGAAGACTACAAAGTGAAAAAATTAAAGTAACATCGAAAATAAGTTAGTTGTTGAAGGCTGTATGTTTACCTATAGTTGTTAATGTTTGTGTCATTTTGGTCTTTTGTGGATAGTTGTCTCATTGGTAATAATACCAAATATTCTTTTTTATAATTAAAAGATATAGGTTAGATCTCTTATCAATGGACAAACAACTTATTAACATTATCACATTTAATCACATTCTAACCTTGTGTGTTGTCTCTAGTGGTTCTCCTCCCTTAATTAATATTCCATTTGTAGCTCCTACCCCAGTGCCCACCATGACAGCTGTGGGTGTGGCCAGTCCCAGGGCACATGGGCAGGCTATACTCAGTACAGTGATAGCAAACTGGAAAGCTTTCTGGAAAATCAGTTCATGTCTTGTGATACCCTCATTCTCCTGAAAGTAAAGATGATGTTATGTATTCAATGACTATAATGGTGATTTTGAAACATTTCTGTTCAAAATTGGTAAAAAATGCATAGAATCATATTCAAAACAGTGTGGTCCTGGCCATTGATTGACGACCTAAATTATCCAATTGACTGGGACAGATTAGGTGAACGTTCGTTGGTAACAATCACTGCTCACTATGTACTTGTTAAAGACACTGAATCTGTGGGGTCACCAAAGGTTCTCAACACCTAAATAAAGCAATTCGAAAAACCAATCCTGAATAATACAATGTGTTGATTTATATCAATAATATAAATCAAAACATAAAGGTTATTCCTGAATAATTTTTCGAATTATTTTATTATTAAAGGCGTTGAGAACCTTTGGTGACCCCACAGTTTAAATTCTATAATAAGTTAGAAGTGAGCAATGGTTGTTACAGACAAAGGTTCACCTAATCTGTCCCAGTCAATGGGATAATTTAGGTCGTCAAACAATGGCCAGAACCACACTGTTTTGAATATGATTCTATATCTGAAAGCAACAAAAAAATATTTTGATCATTGTTCTAAATCATATATCAACCTCTATCGTTATTTTTGTTGCAGTGAATATAACGGTTTAAGATCTCTTTTCAAAGAGAATTTCTTATGCTTTTAGACAAAGAGACAACAGAAAAACTATGGTAATATAATAAATATCTCAATTTATGTAGCTGAACAATATCTATCTGTGTGTAAATATTTAAATTAAAGTTGAATAATCATAAAGCTGTGGCCAATACTGCCGAAAATCATGTTACTTTTACAAGCCATCTCAATTAAAACAAATTTACAGGACTGAAGGGTATTTGCTTTTAATGCTATACTGGAAGGTTTTCTTTTGATATATCATTACCTTATATTTTAATAGAATTTGTAATAATTATGCAGATTACACTTTAGTTTGAAAAAAACTTACATCAAACTCAGGATCAATGTTGTAAATACTTTCATATCCCACAATCACCCAGGCAACCAAGGTCAAGGTCGACAGAGAGCAGACGATAGGAACAAAGTATCCAGCAATGGTGTCTGCCAACTGTTGAATTGGAGCTTTAGATGTCTGAGCCTCCTCCACCAGTTTGACAATCTGTGAGAGAGTGGTTTCTGATCCTACATGTGTGGCCTGTACTAACAACATACCATTCTGGTTAATAGAGCCTCCTATCACATCACTACCTGGTAATCACGGAAGATTTATAATAATTAATTAAATGATTACATCACTGCCTGGTAAACACAGAAGATTTAATAATTAATTAAATGGGAATAAGATTGGGTCAAAGGACAGCAATTATTACTAATACCAGACATATATAGACCACACAATTAACTTTTTTTTATGTTATTTGCTACATTATATGTTTAAGTTTAAATCTCCTTATTTCAATAACTGTGAAAATGTAAATTTTCAACAAATCTTGGTGAGAAAACTAGTTCTTAAGTTTTATTGACATAATATTGTTGGTAGCAACTTATTTTGATTATTTTTATGGTCACACCATACTAGACAAAATATATTATTCAAAAATTCTCAAATACTATTTCTTTTTATCTTTTGAGAGTTCTTTCAAAATAACCAATTGTTGCAATACTGAAATTAATACCTTTTTCAGACTCACTTAATAAATGGCAAAGTTTGAAAACACAGAATTATCTATAAATTTACAACACTGTCTAACAAATGTAATATACATGGTAGTTAATCATCTATTAGAATGGATTTTGTTCTTGTCTGCAATACAAAATTCAACTCAGACAAACATGTTTTACTGTGTGTATTGCTATGTGTTTCTTTATTTTATCTTGGCTAGAGGTTTAGGAGGGTTGAGATCTCACAAAAGATGTTAAATCCTGCTGTATTTTTGCACCTGTCCCAAGTCAGGAGCCTATACCCTTTGTTAAAGTAACTTTTTTATATTTTAGTATATTCATGTTTTGGAGTTTAATGTGATGTCCATTTTAAAACACTAAACTTGTACACAATTTTATTAAGGAGCCAGCTGAGGACCACCTGCAGGTGCTGGATTATTTCCCTGTGTTTAAAACCCATTGGTGCCCCTGGCTGTTGTCTGCTCTTTGCTCAGGTTGTTGTCTCTTTGACATATTTCGCATTTCCATTCTCAATTTTATTCAAAATAAGGAGCACCAGTTACCTGTGGTTTTAACAACAGGCATAGCTTCTCCTGTAATCAGAGATTCATCACACGTTGATGTTCCTTCTATAACTCTGGCATCTACTGGGATCTTTTCACCAGGTACAACCTTCAAACAGAACAAGCATCAAAAAGTTATAGATATTTGGAAATCAATACAACATTATAAGTATGTTTACTAGGTTTTCTGAATACTGAATACAATATATGCTTTAATTATATTCTGAAATTATATTTATGACACAGGACTTACCAAAATGTGTCTGTTGACAAAAAAATACAATTTTCTATTTTTTTCACATGTATTTCTTGGTTATCTCCCTTATATCATAATTTACAAAATTATGCTTCATGAACTTGATCAGTTGGAAATGTAACAGCATTGTTTTTTAATATATACATGTATACGGGGACTTGCTTAATTTTGCTATTTTTACATAGTTAATATTGCTTTCAAAACACCTTAAATACTAGACTAATCAGGGTAAAAAAAGTATCAGATCTAATGAACAATATATTTGTGATCATTACATTATAATATTCCTTTTTAATTCATTCTCTAAACAAAACCTGAACTACTACTAAGTGTTAAAATTCCTTCTCAGATATCTTAGAAACATTCATATATTCATTGTAGTGGTTATACATAAGTAAAACACACACACTACATTGCCTCTATAGGCATTGTCTTTAGAGGCAATGGCTGCACTGACTGTCCCTTTTAGTTATAAAATCTCCTCTGTGTCTAGATCTATACTCAGTTTAATATGTATAATGTATCTCCTTTTTGGACCAGATTTAAATAAACATAAATACAAGCAATAAATACCTTTAAAACATCCCCTCTCTGGACCAGATCTACACTGATTGTGGATTCCTTCAAGATGTTGTTCTCTTTGTCTACCTCACATAATACAGCCTCTGAAGCTTGAAGTGACATCAGTTTGGCTAAAGCTTCTGATGTCTTACCCTGTCAAATATAAAACATAATGTTAATGTGCCAGACTTTCTCATTTTTCATTTAAAAAAAAAATAACAATTTTAAAAATTTATTTGTTACTGTTTATACAATGTAATTCGAAAGTATTCCTCCTTGATACGAAAGTTTGAAATTAAGTTCACTTGGTCTTCCTACACCGCAATATACAACTCAAATAAAGTACAGTGAAGGATTGTGCTTTGCTAGTATAAGTGTAAAACAGTCCAATTAACTACTATAAACCAATTAATTTATTACAAGCCATTGATCATCCCCCCTTACATATGTAGAAAAATTACAGGAAAAATAAATTGTCTTGTATATGTTTTACTAGGAACTACTTGACTCATAAATAGATCTGCAAAGTAAAAAATTGTGAAAATAAATCATCTCTTAGAATCCTTGAAAATAAGTCGGTTAACAGTATAGGGAGGAGAAAATCACAATTTGATACAGAAATAAACAGTATATTATAGTTCAGGATAAATGATTGCAATTAACTGGTTATTTAAGTTGCAGTTGCACACACCTGTTTGTAGACGGATAATGACATCCAGTGACATAGAATTTTTTTTTTTTCATAATAACTATCTTTTTAATAAGATAATGATGATTTTAATTAGATATAGTGATATATAATCATATTGCTCTGCCTCCAATCATAAGTTTTTAACTGGCCATGGCTTTTTGCATAAAATAAAAAGTATACCTTTGCGACATGTTCTAACCATCTTCCAAGAGAAATGAAAACCATCAACATTGGCGTTGTCTCAAAAAATGTAACAGGACTCATTGGTTCACGGAGTATCATAGCAACAATGACAACTATTATGGAGTAAGTGTAAGATATGGATGTTGCCAAGACAACCAATACATCCATGTTAGCAGCTTTATGTTTGACTGCTTTCCAAGCTTGTATATAGAAATATTTACCACCAAGAAACTGAAATAGATAAATTCAATAACATGTTTATTAGTATCAATGTTTTCAATTTCCACTGCTTTTCTCAAGTTTTTAAAGATATTAGAGAACCCATTTCAATTTCTCACTGCTACTATCAATAATGCAGATCAAAATGATCCCAATAGCATAAATGAAAACTTTATTAAACAGATATATGGCCTGGGCTTAAAAATCAGATTCTGATCGTAAGTGGAGGAAATTTAATAATGAATAACAATTTTATTTTAGGTACCCCAAGAATGATTATGGTTAACTTTAGTTTTATTCTAATTGACAAAGAAATAAAAAAAAAAGATTTTTCTAAAAGTTAAGGGAAAAGAGGAGATAACAAGATGACAAATGCAAAAAGGAGAGAGAATAAAGAATGTGTTGATGGAGAAATAACACAAATGATATTGAGTAAATGATGAAACTTTGATTAAATGATTGCATTGATTGGTGTTTCATCCCACTTACAGCACTATAGGTTCAAGTACACAGTTATTTCATAGTGCATTTCTTTAAGACAATAAATGAAAATTTAAAAAATCCCACCTGTGCTTTCTCCATTATATTTTTTAAGTGTGTTGTACTTCTTTTGAGACAAATTATATCAGAATTATATAAAACTTCATCGGCTCAAACTCAAAATATGGACAATTTTATGTTAAAGGGGTCTTGAAATCTTTTGACAGCTTCCGAAGTGCTAATTTTTAGCCTTTTTCAGCTGGACCAAATCACTACTTTATTTTAAAATTCATGACCCAACTTTTTTTACAGTATTATTTCAACCCCCTACTTGCTATTTGAGGCATAAGACATGGAGAAATCAATTTGAAAGGGGTATAAAATAAAATTGGCAAGTATCACACTGTACACACTAGGGACTATATTTGTGGACAACGAAAATCAAAGGACGATAGCTGTGTACTCAGACCTATTGTGGTATTTTTATGGGGGTCAGTTTTTATTGGTGGAGGAAGACAGAGTGTCAACTCTCTGTCAACTCAATGGATATATGTAAAACCAATATCCTAGGAGTGAGAACCTAATTACCATAGCACAATTCTTGATATATACTTGATTCTAATTTTCTGATTTACCTGAACAGGTGTTGCCAATAAAAACATCAGAAGGTTATTTAACCACAGTCCAGGCCTTGAGGTCATATAACTTTCGAAATCAGTTTTTTGTACTCATACTCAAAAAGCAACCAATCAAAATGCTGGATTTCATGTTTTGAGCATGATTTTTGTGCTCCAAGCACTGAGCAAAGTTTTATGACTTCAACCATAGGTGTCAACATTATTATTTTCATGTGACCATTATATTTACCTGAACAGGTGTTGCCAATAAGAACATTAGTAGGTTATCTAACGACAGTCCAGGTGTCAACATTATTTGGTACATGTGACCATTATATTTAGGTTTAGGTGTTGTCATGTTCCCCGTTATATTGCTATGATCTGCATGGTCATCGTCAGGGGGTTCCACAAACATAAAGTACATCATTATAGACATGGCTGGCACACCAAATATCAACGACCATAAGAATGAGTTCCTCCATCTAAAAATAGAATAATAAAAAATAGAATTTTGATATTTCTGACTGATTAAGTGCATTATAAATAGTAGCACAGGTAAATGGTAGAAAGTTCTGTTTATGTGATACAATTTTCCATTAATTGTTTGGATATATTCTATTAACCAAACAATGTCTGATTTAAGAATAACTATATATCCATAATGGGATACACGGACAGACAGATGGACAGATGGATTACATCTATGCCCCTCAACATTTATTGTGGGGCATAAAAATAGTTCTGTGTAAATCCACCTTTATATACAATTGGAAAGAACACAGACATGCAAAACATAGATTATTGATGTTTTTAAAACAAGAGGGTGCATCTCAGCTTCATACTCAATTAAGTATCATTAGTACCTTGCCTATTTATATTCAATTTACTCTAATGAGACTTCTAACCATCCATGTAGTTAATATGTTGAAAAATCTGTACAGCCTAGCTACAAAGATCATTCATTTCTATGTATGTTTTTCCTTGTCAATATGAGAAGAATATTATGTAAATTTATGACAGTATTTTTTTTTTGTATTTCCAACCTACCAAATAAATATAAGTACATTGTTGTATTTACATACCTCCTTATTGCATGTCTATGGTCATATCTAGAAGCATTTTTATCATCATCAGTAAACAAATCTGCATTGAATCCCAATGCCTAAAGTAATAAATATAATATACATGTAAAAATATTGAAAATACATATACAGTGCCTTCTTCTAATTGACATCACATTTATACTAATTTTATAAAACAATTACTTTTGTTTGAATTTTCGGTTTGGACATAAAACAGTTCTATGTGTTTTCCTTGTTTGCTTATCAATTTTGATAAAATAGCAAGTTAAGTGCACAATATACAAAAATCCCATCAATTATATATTAGAAATGTTTTCTTCAATGGAATAAACTTTTTCATTTATCTTTAATCTATGTCATATCTTTAAAAGATGAATGAATAATATTGTGGTAGCCTAAGACAAGTTTCAGTTTGATAGTCCTTTAAAATAAGGTAGTTTAGGCTGTCTTACTTTAAGTATCAAGATAATTATCTTAAAACTTCCCTACACAATAGACTTTTGTATCGTAGGCACATAGCCCATAATGCTTCAACAGATTTCCCTTAATATGTTCCTTATGCTTTTCTTGTATCACAATTTCTATAATTAGCTCTCTGACAAAAATAGTGATACAGGAGATGGGAATTACTTTGACCACTTGCCTATAGATGCCCCCTAAATTAATGTATGCAGTACACACTAAAACACTCAGTACCTTAATTTTGTCTATTATGTCTCTTGGTCCTGTGATCTCTGTATCAAAGGTAAACCTTCCTTTATTGGTTGCCAAGGCAACAGAAGCCGTTAAAACTCCCTTTTCCTTTACCAGTGTAGATTCTATCAAGTGTACACATGACGAACATGTCATGCCAGTTATCTGTTAAATAGAAATATCATAATAGTTTTACTTTTGGTAACCCTAAAACAATCTTTACATACATAAAGTCATTTATTTAACATTAATTTGGAATAATACAATTATTAAGTATAAGAGGCCGGGATAAGGTACCGGTACTTGATGTTTTAAACTAACAAATGTACAGATTTCATTAAAATATGATAAATTTAAAAAAAAAAAAACAACAAGTATAAGAATCAGAAACAGGTGAATTGTGAAGCTTATTGATCATTTAGCTATCACCATGTTGTCATTTTAATGTCAATTTCATTAGCAAGGCCACATGTCCTCTTAGTTTCTACCAATAATTTTCATATCACTTGACTCTGCTTAGAAAGGAAATCATCGGTCAGCAAGAACAAAGGAAAATTCCGTAAAGTAGCAGTTTTGACATCATCATGGATAGAGGTTTTGATATCATCATGGATTGCTGATACAGCAAGATTACCATTTATTGTAATACCCATTAAATTGAGAATAGAAATGGGGAATATTTCAAAGAGACAACAACCCGACCAAAGAGCAGATAACAGCCTAAGGCCTCTAATTGGTCTTCAATGCAGCAAGAAAAATTCTGTATCTGAAGGTGGACCTCATCTGGCCCCTAAATAAAAATGTGTACCAGTTCAGTGGAAATGGACGACATACTAAATCTACTTGTAATAACTATTAAGTATGTAATAAAAAGAATTATACAATCAATTCAAATTAAATGCCACAGCTGCAGTATAAATAAACATGATATTTTGTAAAAGGCAACAAATATTCTCAGTGAGCCTTTTACATGATTTAATCAATGTTAATGAGCATACTATTGCATTGTAGTTACATGAACATTAAATAGTCATCCTACCACAAAGACTTTAACATGGAATTTTAGATAACTAACCTATCACAGATTGGACAAAACACATCATGTATATTTACAGAAGAAGTAGAAGAAAAAGAAGAATGTATTTCCAATAAATGGCAATCAAAGAGCATTAACGTTTGACAAAACAATAACATCAATAATTTAAAATCATAAAACAATTCAAAATCTAGCTTGCAATTAAAGCAAAGAGTACAGATATTTCAAATCTTCAATAGCTTGCAAGTAACATTTGAGTACTTTGCCAAGGGACTCTGACTCAATAACAGTGACATGGTAACCAAGGGGATTGATACTGTTAGTTGTCGGTTTAAATAATACTAAGACACAAAATTTCTTAAATAAGTTGTAATTGGCTTTGAAGTAGCTGTCAGTAGTTGTGAGTTCTTTCAGATCTGTACTTTGTGTCTTTTTTGTTGTTGTGGGGATGTATGAGTACCGTACCACATCCACTCTGTGATTTTGTTTGATGTTTTCTGCTTTATATCCATCTGATGGTTTGGTTTAATGTTGTGCTACAAAACCACTGTCCCGGGTTAGGGGAGGGTTGAGCCCTCACTCACATATATATCCCTGGCCCATTCTTTGTATGCATATCCCAGGAGCCTCAAGTTCAGTGGTTATTATTGGTTCATGTCTGTCATATTTTTTTTTCATAAATTATTTTGTTAAAAATTAGGTGGTTACTTTTCTCAATTGATTAGTTTTATATTTTCATGATGGGCCTTTTATACTGGCATGGAGTATGGGTTTTTCTCGTAGTTGTCTATAATTGATTATATCCTCTTCATTTAATCTTTGGGGGAAAGTTGTCTCATTAACAATTATACCACATCTCCTTATTTTTCAATTATAACGTTAACTTACAAGTAACTCAACCGTGCCTTTTCCAAGGGATTCTGATTCCATAACAGTGGCATGGAACCCAAGGTCATTGACCCTGTTAGCTATCTGATTGGATAATATATATTCTGGATCATATTTGATTTCAGCTTTCTGTGCCATAAGTGCTACCAGCACATGTTTTATACCTGCAAATATAATCATATCTTATCATAATCCATTGGTTTATATCATTAGCTTTTATTTTGTAACAATTCATTTCAGCATAAATATTGTTGGGCCATTTATGAGTAATGTGTAAAGATAATACTATATGTAGCTAAGATCTGTTCTGTGGTCTTTGAGGGACATTTTTTTAAGGCAATATATCATACCACCTTTTGTGTTATATACATAATACTAATTTTTCTTAAACTCAGTTTGCACTCTTTGCTAATAAATTGCATATCTTCAAGTTATTAATTTTTGCTATACGTTAATAAATTACCACTTTTTCTTTTTTTAGTATTCTTTGGGGAGATTCTTTTTGCAAACAAGAGCTAGAAACAATTGTGGGGAAGGCAACTGTTTGAATCACTGAAACATGTGGAACTTATGTATTAATGGATATTCAAAATTGAAATACTTTACAGAAAATCATATATATAACTTATAAGGACATATTTTACCCATTCTCACCTTCAACTTTTTTGAGATTTTTTTCTATAGAACTGACACATGATGAACATGTCATCCCTGTAATATGTAGAAAACATTTCTCCAAGTCTTCATCATCATCATCATCTTTTACACCCTTTTTAAACTGCACAGATCCCTTTAAAACATCCACCTTCAGACTACCAGTACCACTGAGTTTAGAGGCCTGACTAGCAGATCTAGTAATAGTTACTGTAGGTACTTCTAAGTCATTGTGTATTACTACAATTTAAAAGAATTCAATCATCATATAAAAGAAAACTAGAAATAAATGTGTATCTGTGAAATTATTTTTCCAGCAAATGACAATTTTATCATTTTTTTAAATTTAATGCTTTTATGTGTTATTCTAATATTATATGACATGTATGAAAGTAGTATATATTGCCACCCGGTTATCTTGCTAATATCCGGAGCAAACAGTGATATTCAAAGTATTGTGATCACTCTATTTTGTTGTGTCTATCATGTCTACTAACTGTACCATGAACTCATACATATCAATTTCTTATGTATTGCCATTGAATAATTTGGGCCCATAATTTGAATATGTATTGCACTTGGCATTTAATTTACTTCAAAAGAAGCCAAAAAAAGATTTTCATTTATCAAATTGAATGAAGTGATTTCTTAATTGTCTCCTCCACATTTAATGTTGAACAATGACTTATTTTCCATAAGTCTGTGTGTTTGTCTGTCACACAAATCTGCACTAACAACAACATTAAAGCTTCCATTTTTTCATTCTATAATTCTAATGAAATAAAACTTAACACTATATTATATAAAATTATGTTGTGGTAAGGAACAAGGGCTTTAATATAAAACATGTAACTATTAATTTATTCTATTGATCATACTCATTTGTCATGTTAGTGCCATTAAAAAAAACTTAAACATTCCCCTACTGGCCCCTTAGTAATGTAGTGACTTTATGTATTTCCACATTTACTTAGTGATCAGGTTATTTGGGACTGGTTTTTATATATAATATGTGTCCTTTCAAAATTTCCGTTGACCAGTATTAGCCAGTGTTTACTTGTTTTTACCTGGTCTGGTCAGTACTAGCATAGACAGTTTTTTTTGACAACCTTTCAGTCACATCACAGTCATTAAAGCCAAACATATGCTAGGTCAGCTCATTCTTATCCTCAATTATTAATGAGATTTTCTCTCATTTTTGAAGACCTTCATCTTGCAGTGAGATTTTTAGCTGTTAATTTTAATTTAATTCATTGATAACTAATCTACACTTTATCTGTAGTAACTGAACTGTTTACAAGACAGACAAAGTTTTAAATTGTGATCCATTAAATTTTTCATCTGTTTTTATACAGGCATACCTATGTCTCTATAACAATGTAAATACTTTGATGTGGTATGTGGGGCAGACAATATGTTATCATGGATGTAACATACCTTAAGTATGTCTATATATTTAAGTAGTACAAGATAAATAAAGAACATATTTTCTATTTGGTAATTTTAAAAACTTTCCCTCTATGTAAATACAAAGTAATTAATTAGGTTTAGATTTAACATTAAAAAAAACTCCTTAAATGCTGTGTTAAATGATGACTAAAATCAATCTTAAGTACCAAACTTCCTACTGAATTTGAGTGTTACCAGAAAAAGGACTTAGGAGATTTGCCTGTACAAGGAATTTTTCTTCAATCAAATTTCACTGGAATAGCATACAAGTATATAGGTTTGGGACAAGTTTAAGCTTGAATGCATCAGAGCTTCATGAGAAACTACAAAACTATTTTTCCCAGATTCTCTGCCTATTTCTCGTACAAGTGTTATGCAAATATACAACAGTCATAGAAAACCATGGCCAAACATCCTCTTTAAACATGAGACACCACTTGAAATTATAGACAAAAGATGGGACACATTTGCAAAGTATCATGAAGACATAAAAAATGTGAGTCTCCATTCTCATATCACACTCCATGAATAGTTTTGTAACTATAATATGAAAGTTCATGGCATCCATCAACATCTACACATTTTTCAAATTTCAAATCTTTACCTGGTAGTGAGGCTTCAAATCCCATATCATCTATAGCATCACATAACATCTGTGGGGTGACTCTGTTCTTCAGGTATTCTATTACACCATTTTGATCGGCCAGGGACACCTTGATAGACTTTACCCCAGGATTCTTTGAGATATTCCCCTCTATATTATTGACACATGAATGACATGTCATTCCTCTGATGTCAACTGTGACTGTCTCAGTATCTGACCCTGTATCCCCTGCTACTTTGGCATCAAACCCCATATCATCAATCATGTCTGCTATCCTCTCTGGTGTTGTAACTAGCTTGTTGTACTTGACCATTCCATTTTCTTTTTCTAGACTGACGCTGATTGAAAAGATCCCAGATTTATCCTTTATATTACTTTCAATATTTCTTACACATGATTGACACGTCATGCCTACGATAGAAATTTCACATTCAGATTCCGGGCCTCCTGATCGTGTTGAACTTCTCTCTGCAAGACGGTCAAATTCTTTATCAACAGATGACTGTCTGGGTAAAGAGGCATCAAAACCCATGTCATCAATAGCCTCTCTCAGTACCTCTGGATTTGTATGGTCTGGGTTATAAATAATAAAGGCTTCTTTGTCAGCAAGAGAAACTCTAATCTCATCAACGCCAGCTTTGGTTTTTAGGTTTGACTCAATGTTTCTAACACAAGACTGACAGGTCATTCCTTCAACAGTTATTCTTGTTATTAAAGATTTTGGCTGTTTCACAACATTTGCTTCAAATCCCATATCATCGATTGCTTCTGCAATCTGATTTGGAGATATTTTCACTGAATCGTACATGACTGTAGCTTTTTCGTTTTCTAATGAAACAGAAATCTGGTTTACTCCATTTACTCGTGATATGCTACTTTCTATATTCCTGACACATGACATGCAGGTCATCCCCTTCACACTAATTTCCACGCTATTTTCGGAGTTGTCTACTCTGGCATCTGTAGTAGCTGGATGGACAGTTTTCACTCTGGCTGGGAAACCCATTTCATCAATCTTTTCAGCAATGATGGGTGGTGATATTTCTGTAGGACTGTACTTTATCACAGCCTCTTTTTTCTCTAAAATAACCTGTAAATATAGGAAAAGGCATCTTTTATTAGATGGATATACACCAATAGAATTTGTTATTAGACTTTCACATGTTTTATCTTACTTTCAACAAAACAAACAGCTAAGAATTACCTCTACATAAAGTTGTATATAAATGGATCATTTATTTTTTCAACTACTAAAATGAAAAATTAAAAAGATGTAAGTTATCTAGATCTATTAATATATTTATATCTATCTCCCTTTTTAAACCTAAACCTAAGATTTAATCAGCGTCACAATGTCAATGGCGTCATTTGACATGCCCAGTTTTTTTTTGTCATACTAAAAACGACTGATACTTTATGAATGAACATATTATTACATAATATTAGAATATTTAAAAAAAATATTAAAGATACTACCTTCATTTTCATGGTTTTTAAATGAAATCCTTCCAAAAATATTAAAAAACTTGTATCATATTTGTCCTTTCAAAAAAATAAAATAAGAAAACCACCAGGTTCATCATGTTCATGGGAAATTTATTGTGGAAGAAATAAAGTGATGACAAATGTCAATCTATATGTAAATTTGATAGAAGTAAAGAAAACATGATGTTTTACAGGTAGGAACCTAGTCAGAGTCTGTGCCCCAGGCTTTTTCTATGTCTTGTCAATCTAATGTCATATCTAAGGGGTCAGATCTAAAAGACAAAAACATTCAAAGGAAATGAAATTTGATTTTAATAATCTTTGATGTTCTATTTTTAATCCAACATATAAGTCAAATGAACAGTGAATGTGAATACATGTACTATGCAATGCATTCTTTCATCTAAGGTAAAGATTTAATTTTGACATCAATGTTTCGAACCATAAAAAGATGTAGTTTTTATTTACTAGTTATAGTACTCATGGTACTAGTGGACTTACTGACAAACTTTACTATACCAGTGTATATCTATGTTTTGTTCCCATCAGAAACATTCTAATTCAAATTAATTGTGCCCTATTAACTACTAACCACTGATTAGCACCCATGAGCCTTCATAACCTTCAACATGCAACTTTTCTACATTGGTTAGAGGTATAGGGGGAGGGTTGAGATCTCAAAAACATGTTTAACACCGCCGCATTTTTGCGCCTGTCCCAAGTCAGGAGCCTCTGGCCTTTGTTAGTCTTGTATTATTTTAATTTTAGTTTCTTGTGTACAATTTGGAAATTAGTATGGCGTTCATTATCACTGAACTAGTATATATTTGTTTAAGGGCCAGCTGAAGGACGCCTCCGGGTGCGGGAATTTCTCGCTACATTGAAGACCTGTTGGTGACCTTCTGCTGTTGTTTTTTTATTTGGTCGGGTTGTTGTTTCTTTGACACATTCCCCATTTCCATTCTCAATTTTATAACATTTTATTTAAGATCAGAATTATTTCCCTGTTACAAAAACATTTTAATATTCCTTTTAAAACTAATGAAATGTTGACATTTTCAAAATCACTCAAGTCTTAATTAAAAGTAAAACAAAATCAATTTAGAATTAGGATGTTTAGGATGTTCAGAATATAACTAACAACTCTCTCCTAGGTAATATATTAAACCTTATTGTCTAGAGACCTTTATATTTCCATTTAACTTTATTTTTTTTCCATGCACCATGTGCAGAGAGTTAAAAAGACTTATTTTCTCACAATTTCTTTTTAAGATAGACATATCAAGTTTCTCTATACATTTTCTGTTTCTATGTTATCTACTGAAAATATCAAAACAATGTTTTATTAGATTTCTACAGGAAATATCTTGGTATAAATGATTATCAAATGTAACATTATTCCTGAGGTGCATTTGTACTTTGTTTTTTCTCTATTATTAGGATGAAGCCCAGAGGTTTACAGATGAAATGCAAAGATTGGAGTAGGACTTGGAAAAATTCTATGCATTAACCATATAGGAGGGTTGGCATCACCTAAATCTGGGGCCTGTCAATATCATAATGACAGTTTCTACGCCAAAACAGAGGCTGAGATTAGCTATATTTCTAAACTTAAGGTGAATGTCTTACATTGAGGTAACTGTCAATATACTCTGACCCTTACAATTGTATAAACTGAATACTTCAAATCTGACATAGATGACATTCAGCACATTTGTATAGACTCATTGAAAAGCATAGTACAAATATTGATTCAATCAATTATGATATATATATGAAGGGATGCAAATAGGTCCACTTTTTCTCAAGGAGATTTTAAGAAGTATGTAATAACATGTTGTCTCACAGTTTTTTTAGAAGTATGTAATAACATGTTGCACCCTTTTTTAACAATGAGAGAATTGAGACAAATTGGTAAATCCTGTTTCAGTTTGTTTATAAAACAGAACAGATCATCCTATAACAGGTATAAATTTAGACAAGAAATCATTTAAGTCACAAATGACACAATAAATTATAACATACAGTACCAGGTAACATCAAATCTATTTTTACAAACTTTAGAAATAAGATCTACAGACAATCTACATATCTTAACATGGATAAACACAAAAATTATCATATTAATTGCTTTTCCCATGGACCATATGAGATCAAGTTCAGAAGAAAAAAAACATCAACATTTTTGTATATGGCATTTAGAAAGTAAAAGAAGAGCAGGTTTACAGAGTCCTTCAACAGTTTGGTGCCAAAAACAAAAAAGTCATATTTTTTAGACATTGACCAGCTAAAAATGGCAATTATAGTTTTTACAAATATAAAACTTATTTTCTATCCCTAAACGAAGCCCCAGATTGTTTGAGAGTGTAACGTTACATGAAATAGACATTGCACTTAATACCACTTTGTAGAGAGTCTTATAACAACACTTTGTTTACTATATTTAGTAGATAAGGACAACAGGAAGTGCTCTAGCTTCAGAATAGGTGACTGAATTAATTAAGTTTATGCGTATAAAATACTGTTATATTGAAACTTAAAGGGTTGGTCGCTGGAAAACTAACATTCTGTTAGAACTTTTGTGACCAGGGAAATGAGAATTTTATACTATATCAAACAATAAAATGAAACATCTTATCCCTGGTAACACTCATTTTTACTCATGTTACTGTGGATTCATAATTTTGAATGGGGAACAAATTTCCTGGATTATTGGCATAGCAATTTTCCTGGTTTCATGGGGTACCATTTATTTTTTTGTGGTTTCAAAGGGTACAAGTTTTCTTGGATTACATTGGTATATACCGTAGTTAAACCAAAAATTTGAATGTTCAATGAAGCATAAATACTAAATAAAGGCACACAGACTTTGACAAATCCATGAAATCAAATATCCATTTCTACCTCAGGATTAAATAACCTAAGCTGTATTTGGCAAAAATTTTAGGAATTTTGTTCCTCAATGCTCTTCAACTTCGTACTTTATTTGGCCTTTATAATACTTTTTTGGATTCAAGCATCACTGATGAGTCTTTTGTAGATGAAACGAGCGTCTGGCGTATATAATAAATTTAGTCCTGGTATCTATGATGAGTTTATTATCCATATCTAACACACAAAAATTGGTACAGATGAAAATAAATATTCCACAGTAGTGACAGTACCAGTGGTGGATCCATAAATTTTCCTAAAAAGGGGGGGAGGGGGGCACTACAGTCATGTTTCAATATTTCCCTATAAAATCAACCAAATTCTTTCCACAAAAGGGTCCCCCCCCTGGATCCACCTATGAGTACCATAAAAATTACTGTGGCAAAGTTTGGTCCTACTTATAATTGGTTCTGTGGATCTCAGAATACATTATCCAAAATTATGAAGTTTTTGATAGGATTTGACAACTGTTTGATGGGTTGACTGGCAGATGTACTATAAACCTAGCCACAACAATAAATGTCCCAGTCATATAATAGCTTTACCAGGTACACAAAACCTAAACAATAAAATCGTCATTTCATCCATACATAATAACACTTTTATCTGTGAGAAAGGTTTCTATTGATTTTCAGTACTGTATTAGCATGATCAGAGGCATTTGTGCAATTTACAAGTTAAATAGCCATGTATTAAAAACACCAGTTTAATGCAAGGTGCTCATTGATTAATAATTAGAATGGACAAGTATTTTTGATCTGCAGGAATTTTTCTGTTGACATGCAGTGCTAAAAAAATGCCAAAAATACATGTAAAAAATTTAAAAAAATATATGTATGAATAAATAGACTGTACTTTGACCTATAAACATGATAAAGGTTTAGTTTAACAAATTATGACTTGAACGGAGAGTTGTCTCATTGGCACTCTTACCACATCTTCTTATATCTATATATCTTTCATCATGATCATGTCTATAGACATGATAGAATACTGTAACTGATCAATTATTTTAAGTCAAATAATAATTTAATTTTAATGAGCCTGTAGTAGGATTGTTGATATAAAAAATAACTGCCATTAACAAATCATTTTTTTTTAAACAAGACAAATATAAAGTAGAATTTACCGGAAGTTTACTATATCCTGATTTAATTTTAAATGCCATGTTGTTGATATTAATCCACCTTTCTCAAAGAAATCCAGATATCCGCTGTATGATAGGTAAAAACAATGATCAGTGGTTATAAGTGATGATTACACGTCAGGAAATGATGTATCTGTTCATACTAATCACATGTATTACAGATAAATACTCCTGTACATAACTGATCACTTAATTGTCAACTTTTTAACTGTAATTTTCACTTTTATCTTGCCAAGGTATGTTACACTTAATATCTGTTAATTTTACTTCCAAAACATCCTCACAAAAATGTGAAATATAACAAAACTCGAAATGTCAATAAATTACGGTAATGATAAATCCAATCTTTGACATTTTTGAACAATATGTCCTTATAAAGAGAAGTATTTTATCAAGTGTGTAAAGTCCTATAAACAAATCTTATCTGCCCTTAGATAACGTTTAGCTACGTCATTTTACATGTAAAAACTTTGTATTACACCATTAATAACACTGTTTACTGTTAGATGCCTTTGAAGGTAAGGTGTTTCTTAGAATTACTTAATCCAGGATATCAAACGACATATTATTTTTCATGTTATAAAATATGTTTTGATAAGACGGCTGTTGATGTTCTCTTATATATCCTCTTAATATTTAGTTCTCAGGAAAAACTTTTATTACTTATTAATTTTACTCTAAAATATTTCAACAGATTTCTTAGGTGCACATTTCATGCATATTTCAAATCAAACTTAAAAAGTTTCACAAATAAAATCAACACTTGTAACAGATTTTCTGACTAATTAGCATAATTTCTATTAACCCAAAAAAGGTAAATGTCAGTGAAACATGATTATTAATTTTTCAAATAAAAATAAAATCTTTAATTTTCACAATTTGACATGTTTAATATATGTTATATAACATTTCTTATTTCCTGAAAACATCCTGTGAATTCCCTTGAGGTTTAACATGGTAAAATGTACATTATAATGAATGTAAAACATGAAATAAAGCATAACATCACCTCGCGTCAGGTATTACTGACGGTAACAACCTAATATGTGAGAAATTAATATCCAGTAAACGTGGTTAATAACACATTAAAAGTACAATATTTTATTTTTCTAAACAAAACAGGAGGTGACAGGAGTTAAAGGTAAAGATTTAAGTAGTCTCGATAATTACAACCCTTTATTTTACAAAAATCATATATTCACCTACAGGTCCTTAATCTGGCCTATATTTACCCTATAGAACCTGTTGGACTTACCAACTGTTTTGTTTTTTTTGCATCTTGAAAATCCTAATATACTACTTTTTTTTCTCAATATCATGATTATAAACACTTTTAGGGACTGCATAAATTCTCATATTCCTATAAGACTTATAAAAGAGTCCCTGGTTCCATACTCAACCCAGAGGGAACTTTTACTTCTCATTGGGCATAATTTATTATATCTAACTTACAATGTGTGCATTCTTTATTGTTATGTGTTCAATTGTCCGTCAGGATGACTGCTATTGTTACAGGAATATGGTATTTCAATCCTTTTCAGAAGAACATGTTTTGTGATTTAAAGAAACATGAATACTGAAAGATTTTCTTTTTTATATGGTTTTAAGGGATAAGACACATGACTATAAATCTGTACTTGTTAAAATATATCATGTTTGTTTTTACCTTTAACATTTCAAATTTCACATTTCTGAACAAGGCCTTTTTATCTAACCTTTGATACATGGGCAGAACATATCTATAAAATTTAAAGTCAGTCTTATCTTTTACCTGTTACACTTTGTACAGGTAAACATTGATTACATTACAGGTGCATTCCTTCTAGTTTGTATGTAAGTCAACAACAAGGATCTAAAACTTGTACAGAAAATATAGAAAGAATGCACTGAGATATTAAAATGATTTATAGTTGTGATTTTTTACTGTTTTATCTTATTTTGTCTGTACCACATAAATTCAAATTTGAAATTTAATGTTAGGTCAAAATAAGCATTGATTTTTAATTATGAATATTGATAAAAAAAAATATTGTCATTTCTATCAAATATAAAAAAAAGCCTAACCCACACAAAATCTTTATTATAATTGGGAAATGTAGGAAAAATCTTAATTTCAGCCTAGTATAAAATTATAAAAAGCAAATTTTAAACCTCTAATTGCTAAAAGCAATAGAAACAAAATAAAATTTTGAGATTTTGTAGAAAATTACTTTAAAATAAACCAGATGCTCCGCAGGGCGCAGCTTTATACGACCGCAGAGGTTGAACCCTGAACGGTTGGGGCAAGTATGGACACAACATTCAAGCTGGATTCAGCTCTAAATATGGATTGTGATTAAATACTTGACACAGCATAGGTTTCTGACACAGAATGAATGTGGTCTAATGAACTTAAAATATTTTTTTTTGCCTTTGAGCAATTCACTATGCTGTTGACTATTACCCCATAGAAAATATCAATGGAATTCCAGTGGAATACCAGTTGATTCCACTGGAATTCCACTGGTTTACAGTGACTCATTTGAATTCCACTGGTAAATCATTTAAAACTAAAAATTCCAGTGGAATTTGATTGGTGATTCCACTGGAATGACATTTGAAAATTTTACCACTGTAATTCCACTGGAATAATGACATTTGAAAATTTTACCACTGTAATTCCACTGGAATACATTGTTGGGTTGCATGATTTATCATTTAGATACTGATGGCCATTTTTGGGGTAGAAAAAGTATTTATATTATATTCTAATGACTATTCTCAGTACAATTCATTTGTACCTAGTCAAAATAATTATGATGTCTTAATTGAAAGGCAATTTAATTGTTGCTTTAATGACAACTTCTGCAGCAACGTGCAAAGAAAAAAAATTAAATTGCCATTCTGTTCAAAAATGTTTTAATGCATCACCCTTATTTATTTCTTATATATTGAAATTTATCTGAATACAGCCTCTCCCACCATACCGGCCAAATTAAGAAGACCCAGCAGATTTGCATTATATTAAATGGTTATTCCTTGAAATCGGATACTAGCCGGTATTGTTGTATTTAAATAATTATATCATTATAACTCATTCTCGAAAAATGGGCCTTGTCATCTGAAATGATTTAAAATTACTACAAATTGTTCGGTCAATTAAATTCAATTAGGTCACCTAATAGTCCGAGGCTGTAATATCTGTTCACCTGTCAATTTCGTTTCATAACTCTCCTTTTTTATTGCGTTATGACAAGGTGTAACACTTATAACTCACAGCACACGTATAAATGAGTTTCATAGGAACCGTTTCGACCATTCAGAGTAGAACATTTTATCTAATTATTCGTGAAATATCATAAATGTATGGTGTTTTTATTTTTTTATTCCTGCAAAATAAAAAAATAAAATAAGATGAAATAGAAGTTGTAACTGTATTTTAAGATAGATATTATATACAAAACTAAAATTTAAAAAGGAAAACGTATATTTTAATGAAAGTGAAATACATTTTCAAAACATTCTCAAACACCCATATTAAGGGACGTAACTCTTGTGATTTAAAATTTCTACAAACCGGCAAACCCCGCAAATCGGCTGTTTCCGTAGTCCAACGGACGACCGGTTTTGAGAAGTTCACTGAAATACCATTACAGGGACGAATGAACTTTGGGCCGATATTATATGGGACGAGATTGACACCTTGACTTAAACGCACTTGCAAATATGACGTCATATGATTACGCTGGATAACAAAAATGGAGAATCCAAACGCAGATGTTTTCAGATAAGTATTTGATTTAACATATAATGATTATGAAATACAATTTGTTGAGGCAATATAAAACATTTAGGATTTTAATAAATTAATGAAGAATGATAAATTGATATATTGTTGTCACATTCATAACAGACATATCGTAATCTGACTTGTAAATGGTACATGGGTATATATATGATAATCTAATATGTAGAAATTAAATTGTGTGAATAATATTCATCGTAAATTAACTTGGTGAAACGTTAATAATAATTTAAGTCGCCAGTTTTATCTTCAAGGGTTAAAGGGGGGGTACTAAATTTGAGTTTAACTTAAACTTCCAATGCAATTTAAGATGCATAATGCTGTTTCTATTGAATTTATTGCTTCATACAATCATTACCTCTTGAACAATTGATTCTTTGTGGATATTTTTGTACTTTTAGGGGATTAAATATGAGCTGCCAGCAATGATATGAAACAGATTTTATGCAGACTCCATTTTAATACCTTTATTCAGCAATTATAGTTGGAAGTATAGAGACAGCAAGTTTTGAATTACAGAAAGGAAGAGAAGTTTATATATCACACATAATTTTTATATTAGTTAATCAGTTTGTGGGTACGGTTTAAGCTGACCATATAGACACTGTTTTTATTCTACTTATACAAACCATGCAGGACATTTTTCTGTTCATGGATAGGATGTTAAAAATGTTATTTATTTGAATATGATCAGATCAATCATATGATGAATCACTATATTTTGTGTTTCTCAGAAGTAGTGATATTAAGGCCAGCAATAGGGCGTATATGTCAGAGTATCAATTCCACTGGAACTGTAGTTATTCCACTGGAGTTGCAGCAAAAATACCACTGGAATTACATTCGCATTCCACTGGAATAATTTGGCTGGAATTCCACTGGAATACAAGTGAAATAACACTGTAATTTCCACTGGAATTCCAGTGATTATCAGTGGAATAATTTGGCTGGAATCCAGTGAAATAACACTGGAATTTTCACTGTAATTCCAGTGGAAAGCCAATGTAGTTCCAGTGGAATTCCAGCCAAATTATTCCATTGATAATTACTGGAATTCCAGTGGAAATTACAATGGAATATCAGTGGTATTCCAGTGTAATTCCACTGATTTTTTTCTCTAGGGTAATCCTCTCAAAAAAATGTTTGAAGAAATTTTCTTTTTATTTATGAAATCTGAAATGAAAAAAATTGACCCCCCAATTTTTTTTTCACATCCCCCTTTCCCTTATTTCAAAACTGATCTCAATTCAAATTTCTAATGAAGTTTGCAACAATAACCACTCAATTAAATACATCATAAAATATTAAAATGTAAAAAAAAGTGCTTGACATGTTATCACTGAATGGTAAAGATTGTTTTAATCTATCAGTTGGTAGTAACAGTGAATATACATTGTATATTGTATAAAACAATGATTTAAGTTGATTCAACTACTATTCTGGACAAAGAAAGATAACTCCAATTAAAATCCAATTGGAATTTCTTGCTATTGCACAATATTATGCAATTAAATATTTCTTGCTAATGTGCAATACTGTGCAATTGAAAATATTTGCTATTGCACAATACTGTGCAATTGAAGATTTCTTGCTATTGCACAATACTGTGCAATTGAAGATTTCTTGCTATTGCTGAATACTGTGCAATTGAAAATTTCTTGCTATTGCACAATACTTAATATAATAATTTTGGATCCTGATTTGGACCAACTTGAAAACTGGGCCCATAATCAAAAATCTAAGTACATGTTTAGATTCAGCATATCAAAGAGGCCTAAGAATTCAATTTTTGTTAAAATCAAACTTAGTTTAATTTTGGACCCTTTGGACTTTAATGTAGACCAATTTTAAAACGGGACCAAAAATTAAGAATCTACATACACAGTTAGATTTGGCATATCAAAGAACCCCAATTATTCAATTTTTGATGAAATCAAACAAAGTTTAAATTTGGACCCCAATTTGGACCAACTTGAAAACTGGGCCCATAATCAAAAATCTAAGTACATGTTTAGATTCAGCATATCAAAGAGGCCTAAGAATTCAATTTTTGTTAAAATCAAACTTAGTTTAATTTTGGACCCTTTGGACTTTAATGTAGACCAATTTTAAAACGGGACCAATAATTAAGAATCTACATACACAGTTAGATTTGGCATATCAAAGAACCCCAATTATTCAATTTTTGATGAAATCAAACAAAGTTTAAATTTGGACCCCAATTTGGACCAACTTGAAAACTGGGCCAATAATAAAAAATCTAAGTACATTTTTATATTCAGCATATCAAAAAAACCCAAGGATTCAATTTTTGTTAAAATCAAACTAAGTTTAATTTCGGACCCTTTGGACCTTAATGTAGACCAATTTGAAAACGGAACCGAAAATTAAGAATCTACATACATAGTTAGCGTCGGCATATCAAATAACCCAAATTATTCAATTTTTGATGAAATCAAACAAAGTTTAATTTTGGACCCTTTGGGCCCTTTATTCCTAAACTGTTTGGACCAAAACTCCTAAAATCAATACCAACCTTCCTTTTATGGTCATAAACCTTGTGTTTAAATTTCATAGATTTCTATTTACTTATACTAAAGTTATGGTGTGAAAACCAAGAAAAATGCTTATTTGGGTCCCTTTTTGGCCCCTAATTCCTAAACTGTTGGGACCTAAACTCCCAAAATCAATATAAAAATTCCTTTTGTGGTCATAAACATTGTGTTTAAATTTCATTGATTTCTATTTACTTAAACTAAAGTTATTGTGCGAAAACCAAAAATAATGCTTATTTGGGCCCTTTTTTGGCCCCCAATTCCTAAACTGTTGGAACCAAAACTCCCAAAATCAATCCCAACCTTTCTTTTGTGGTCATAAACCATGTGTCAAAATTTCATAGATTTCTATTAACTTAAACTAAAGTTAGAGTGCAAAAACCAAAAAAATGCTTATTTGGGCCCTTTTTGGCCCCTAATTCCTAAAATGATGGGACCAAAACTCCCAAAATCAATCCCCACCTTCCTTTTGTGGTCATAAACCTTGTGTTAAAATTTCATAGATTTCTATTCACTTTTACTAAAGTTAGAGTGCGAAAACTAAAAGTATTCGGACGACGACGACAACGTGATAGCAATATACGACGAAAAATTTTTCAAAATTTGCGGTCGTATAAAAATCAAAGGAAAAATAGTTGCATAAATCATCACTTCATCTTTGAATACCAATAAAACTACATAAATGTAGCACAACTTAAAGGAAAACCATATACATTTAAATATGTAATGGGAGGTAACTCTATCATATATCTCAAATATTACAGAGTTATCTCCCATGCATAAAATAGATGGATATTTACTTTAGACAATCAAATAAATGATAATGCCCAACTTTGAACTTGAAAATCAATTTTTATAAATATTGTTTTGCAAAAGAAGATAGTATGAGTGATTATAATTTACCTGGACTTAATTGAATACAATTGTTTTGGGCTCATGAAAAAATGGTATAAAAAATTCTAATTTTCACCAAAATCTTACATGTGCAAGCTGTAAGCTGAATTAGTCTTTCTGTTGTCAACTATATAATTCAAACCCTCCAAGATAACCTATCTCGAAACTATTAATTCCTTTCTCTCCAGCCAGGCCAGCTTTGATGTTATACCTATATCTCCAAACTGAAAATCCCTTTCTCTTATAATGTATAGATTTTAAACCCTCAAAAATAACCTACCTCTAAACTGAAAATCCCTTTCTCTTATAATGTATAGATTTTAAACCCTCAAAAATAACCTACCTCTAAACTGTAAATTCCTTTCTCCTCAGCCAGACCAGCCTTTATATTTTTCACACAACTCTGACATGTCATTCCATCTATCTCTAACACTGCTGTCTTTTCCATTTCATCTGTATCTGAAATATGCAAAATGATATGTATTAACTTAGATTTACCTAACATATGCAAAATGATGAGTAATAAAGAACTATCTAAAATATGCTAATGTTATAAGTTATAACATTTACCTAAAATATGCAAAATGAAATAAATATTAAACTCATCTACATCATCGTTACCATGGTTACAGGGTTGCCACTCACATTTGCTTCATGACAAGTTGACAGAACTGTGTAAGTCAAACTGTAACAATGTAACATTATACTTATACTTCAGAGAGTCTTCAAAACAATTTCAAAGGAGGAACTATTTTAAGACTAAATTAAGAGTCTGCATGCTCATCAAATAAAGGTCAGATAAACAATGTTCTCATCAGAACTGTCAAGAAACAGAAGTAGAACTCTCTCAATTGTAATGCAACACAATTGAGAAACTCCCTAAGTTCTATTTCAATTATATTAGGTATCCATAAAACAAATGATGTCATTTTTTCCTTTTTTTAGTTTCCATCAGTTCAATATATATATTTCAGTAAGGCTCAACTTTAAGTCAACTAAATTAACATAGATGTACAATATTATATTACAGCGGAACAATCTATAATTGCAAATTTCAGCCAAATCTCACACACAAAAAACTTCAACATGGTACCCTCAACTCTAGCAAAGGGGAGTATGAAATTTCAGTCAACTCCAGCTATTTAAATGTATTGATTGTAAAAACCAAGAACAACCAATTTGTTGGTCATTTGGACTAAAATTAAAGGAATGTCAGAAATTTCCCAATGTTACTAGCAGTCCTACATGACTTTTTTTTGTTTAATCAGATTGCATTACAATACATATAATCAATTTGACTGAGATTTTAGAGTTAACAACTTTCCATTCATAAGAGATTTTAATAGTCTATTAACTAAACCATGTAAAAATCCTAGGCCTACATAATTTACTCTTGCATGCAAGTCATCTTCATTTATTACTCCATATATTAGAGCACACTCTTGTTAGATCTTTATCAATCAACATTTTCATTAAAATTACAATATAATTATGACCAAAACATTTTACCTTCTTTTACTCTGAACAATAAATCAACTTAATCTCTGTAATATATAAACAACACTTATTTATAATATATATATGCGCATCCAGAATATTCTATTCTCTATCTGTGATGTAATTGTTCTCTTTCAAATTTTGTAATATCATCACATCCTGGTTTAAGTTGTGTGTCTGGTTTCTGTTACTTAAAATACTCTTTTTTAATAAATATTACCTACCTAGCAGTATATTCTCAGGTAAAAATAAATAAACGTAACATGCTAATTTAAAACCTCTAATTTTGAATGGTCATGATGACAAATGGATGATAGAGTTTTGAAAATCAACGGAAACTACTTCTTTTATTTTTCTTACAGATTTTAAGTCAGACAAAATCTCAGTTGAAAATATTTACCTGACAAAAATGATATTCCATATATTTATAAGGAGATGTGATATGATAGCCAATGATACGGTCTATTAATCTAAAATATCTAATATAAACCACTTAATGTATAAAGCCTGAAATAATAATATTTGTTCCTTCTACCTATACCTGTCTTCTTAAGATTTAAATATATTTGTTTATCTTTAATATGTAAACTCATTCATATACATAAATATATATATATATATATATATTGGTCTGTTTACACAATATACGCCAAAAAAAATTAGAAACAATTAATATTACGGTCTTCATTATACTTGTATATAATTGCGCAAATAATAAACATAATAAAAGGAACAAATAAAACATCCAGGACTTGATATTTGATTCTGAATCAAACAGGTAAAATGGTATCCTCGTTCAATATTCATTTGTACTTGACGTAAACATTTCATATGACTAGAAAAAGATGTGGGTGCCCCGGGGTACATTGTAAATGTCAGTAGTGACACAATAATCTGAATACATTGTTATACACTTTTTACACACAGTCAAAACTACGAGCCCCCATCCCTGTGATGCCTGATGGGACAACTTAGTTTCCTTACCTGAATCCATTGTTAATGTATGATTCTATTTATTATAAACCTCTATCACATTACACACCAATGTATTCCTATGCATGTCTTGCTTCAATAAACATTTAATTCTGTCACGTTAATGTACTGTCAATAAATTTGTTATACTTATTTAAAAGTAACCATCATGTTACTGGTATAAGTATTTTATGAGTTTTATATTTTTCAATAACTTGGAAAATTGAAATGCTGACTATAGACATGCTAGATATGTGTGACATCACAAATAATATTCTTATAATTTTTAACAGTTTGCGCATATCTAACATAACTTATTGAATTCCTTACTGATTGGGATAAATATGATAGAGGCTAACAGTTTTAATCCCTACTGCTTTGTCTAATTTCAAGGAAAAGAAAATCATACAATATACAATTATTAAAAACTCTCAAAAATTGAAAAACGTTAAAAAGTTTAAAGAAAAGTCTACAAAGTACTAAACATTTGACTTGCCTTACCAGTCCTTTTCCCATATAAATATATTAAATTTGATCTGATTACAATTGACCCAAAACCTAAAAATCAATAACGGAAAAACAAAAATAATGTGCGTGGTGATAAACAGTGATAAGAAACTATAAGACACACAGTATTAATATATAAATTAAATTTCATATTAGAGATATAAATATGTTATAACTGTCATGTTATAAACTCATTCTGAGGAAATGGCTGTATTTAATGCAGTTTTGACAATCATATGATTTATAACAGATTGATGTAAACTCATTTCTTTTCTTGGTCTTTTATAGCTTATAATGTTGTTCACATCACCTACCCTCTTCATGCGTGTGGTCATTTAACAATGTTGTTAATGTAATGAAATTGATTAAGGTTCCACCAATTTCATATGAATAAACTAAAGTATCTCCAATCAAACAAAAAAAAGAGGGAAAAATACTTGCATAAAATATCTTCAACCAAAAACAAACATGAAAAAGAAGAGAGATAAATACTTGCAAAGATACTAATGTGTACATCTTAATTTTAATAGATTCAAATATTAACAATTTTGTATTAAAGTATTTTAGTGTTGTTTTTTTATTGTTTTCCATATACCGATATAATAGACATGATAGAACTTGTAACTTTACTCAGCACACTAGTTTCAGTAATATAAACTGATATTTTCTCAACAGCATGCAAAAACTTCTAATGTTAATTCATTATACTATATTTTTAAAATCCAAAATCAAGTTTGTACACATTCAGTTAAACGTTAATTCCCACAGAGAAGTAAAAGACAAAATCCCAAAGAAAAGAAAAAAAATATGCAGCTGAAAAAGTCTCACCTATAATTTTGTCTGTCATTTTTAATGAATTCACAAACTGAAAAACACAATCTATAAGTACATATACTTTGCTTAGTCAGCTTACATAAATTTACATTTTCTGGTCATTAACTCCTTGTATGCTTACAATTAAATCAATAAAAATTCATATTAAATTTGTTACATCTACACAGAGTACAAAATGTAACAGGCTATTATTTCAACTTGGAATTATTTTAATTATGGAATTTGCATAATTTTTCACTGTACTTGACATTTTTTTAATAAATTCCATGTTTACTCTGCAAATATACACAGTAAAAAAGTCTCACAAAATCTAACTTGAGGAAAACTGAAATATTATTTTTTTTTTGCACATTTTTGGCTTGTGACCATTTTGAAAAAATAATGTGAATATTTGGTATTGTTTATATTTTTCTAAAGTTAGATTCTACATTTTCAATGTGACTTTTTCTGTGTATATGTTGGTTACAATGCTAAAGATTAAAACTTAAAAATCTTCTGTTGCAATTACTCTTAGGTTAGGGTCAAATTTATGCTAGATTGACTGGACTAAAGGTACAGTACATTCTATTGAAAATGATAATTCTAAATAAGTTACACAGGACTGATGTTAAACTTAGTTTTACCAGAGCTCATCATTGATCTACTGGGATTTTATCTGAACAGGAACATACAGATAAATATGATAAACATAAAATTCTGATGATTATTTTAAAATTTTACTTTAAACCACTGTATCAACAGTGAGCAATAAGTGTTGTGTTTTGTTATGTTGGCAATATGGAAAACTCTAATTGTTACAAAGCTGATTTATTAAAGCAAGCAACAATATTAATACAAACAACCTTTTTTAGTTGAATGAAGTTCAATATCAAATTTCCTTAAAGGTAACCTTATTGGTATGGGCTTTGCTTAATGCTGAAGGCTGTACGGTGAACTATAGTTGTTAATTTTTGTGTCATTTTGGTCTTTTGTGGATAGTTGTCTCCTTGGCAATCATACCACATCTTCTTTTTTATATTATTGGAACAACCCCACTTACAACAAAAGTTATCTGATGGAAATAGTCTCATTCCAGAACTATTCTAGCATGTTAATACTAACAATGACCACTGCCCTTTCCTCGATCTTGATATCTATATCACTAACGGAAAGCTTAATATTAAAATTTATGATAAAAGAGATGACTTTTCTTTTCTGATTGCTAATTATCCATTTTTAGATGGTGACGTTCCCTTGTCACCATCTTACGTGTTTATATATCTCAACTTGTACGATTTGCTCGTGTATGTAACAATGTTTTAGATTTTAACGAGAGAAATTTATGTATTACTGAAAAATTATTACACCAGGGTTTTAGATATCACAAACTAGTCAAAACATTTACTAAATTTTATCATCGGTATAAGGACATCATTCCTAAATATAGCTCAACATGCAGACTTCTTATACGTTCAGGTATTTCACATCCAATTTGTTATGGAAATATTCTTTATAAAGCACAAAAATGTCAGTATTCACCTCAGAAACTAACAAAACCTTTAAAAGACTTATCAAGAAGGGATATAGTTACGATACTAAGGTCATTAAAGATTGCTTATTTTGGCGTTAATTTTGATTCACTTCTAGGGTCTTTGCATCGGAACTAAACACATTTATTAAAAAAACAGTTGTTGGCATGACACGGGTTATGTTCTTCTCATATATGTTATGATGGTATGATACTAAACGGGAAGGATTGTGCCTGATATTCATATATATATATATGATGAAATCATAATCTTTCAATCAGTTTTACTGAAGTCTGGAGCTGGCATGTCAGTTAACTGCTAGTATGTCGGGATTTATTAGTACCCGGCCACGTCCACTTTTTTTTTTGTCTATCTGATGAGTTAAGCCTTTTTCAACTGATTTTTATAGTTCGTTCTTATGTTGTACTGTTATACCACTGTCCCAGGTTAGGGGGAGGGTTTGTATCCCACTAACATGTTTAACCCCGCCACATTATTTATGTTTGTGCCTGTCCCAAGTCAGGAGTCTGTAATTCAGCATGTTCAGTGGTTGTACTTTGTTTATGTGTTACATATTTGTTTTTCGTTCATTTTTTTAAAATAATCCAAAAACTTTAACCTGAAGTGGGACAGAGGGACGAACATACGGACGAATGAATGGACAGACAGACGGACGGACGAACGAACAGACAGAAGGACGAACTGACGCACAGACCAGAAAACATAATGCCCCTCTACTATTGTAGATGGGGCATAAAAATTTAGGTCCATAATTTTAAAGGAAAGTAGTGATTTGGTCCAGCTGAAAAAGGTTGAAAATTAGTACTTCGGAAGCTGTCAAAAGATTTCAAGAGGCTCTCAACATAAAATTGTCCATATTTTGAGTTAAAACCGATGAAGTTTTCTACCAATTTGATATAATTTGTCCCAAAGGTAGTACAACACACTGTAAAAGTTTCTTTGAGAAAAAGCGCAGGTGGGATTTTTTTTTATTTTCATTTATGTTCTAAAAGAAATGCACTACAAAATAATTATGGTCTCAGACCGACTGGAAACACCATTTTTTAATCTTTCAAGAACCATAACTCCTGAACGATAAAAGTCAAAATAGTTATTATTGAACTTGACCTTCGTTTTGTTGTCAGTAACAACATATGAAAATTTCAAGAGTAAATGCATGGACAACATTTGGTTGCCGCTCGCACGACCTCCTGATTGCACGCCGTACATCCCCAAATCAATAACCGACATTTTTGTCACAAAAATCTGATTAAAAAGGAAATTTCTTCAAACATTTTTTTGAGAGGATTAATATTCAACAGCATAGTGAATTGATCAAAGTCAAAACAAAATTTTTAAGTTCATTAGACCACATTCATTCTGTATCAGAAACCTAGTATGCTGTGTCAACTTTTTAATCACAATCCAAATTTAGATCTGAATCCAGCTTGAATGTTGTTTCCATATTTGCCCCAACCGTTGATCAGGGTTCAACCTCTAAGGTCGAATAAAGCTGAGCCCTGCTTAACATCTGGTTAAATCATGTAAATAGTGATAAGGAGTGTAGTTTCGATGACATTATTATGGCAGATCAATCTCAGGTCAACTTGTGTAGAGCTAATTCAGAAAAATAACAAAGAAATTTAAACCCCAAAATTGTTCAAACAAATATGGGTATTTATAAAAAAAAAAACACAAACAGTGCAAACTTCAGTGAAATTGTTTGCCTTAAATTAGTGGAGAATAAAGGCTTTATCCCCTGGAGAAGAATCCCAATTTGAGAAAATAACGGCTTAAAATTATTCCCAAAAGGACAACTTTTTTCCCAAACAGTGCAGTCTCAGTAATTGTGCATGAATTCAAACTGAAAAACACTCATTTAAACAATTTTCTCACCTAAAATGACTATATGTGCACATTTGAGGGTCTATTTATGTATCATCACTCACAAAATGGAGTCTTATTTTAAAGCAGGGTTTGACTATTGAAAATGGGTCTGTAAATTAAATTTTCACTCAAATTCATGGTCTATTTTAAATTTCCCAATTTGATGAAAATGACCCATATTTTCCCAATAAAAAAGGGTAGAAGTAGTTTTGAATAAAGACAACAATATCACTGCAAACTCTGTCTGTGATTGTTTGCATTGTTTCTACATTGTTCTATATCATGTATATCATGTATATAAAAATATCACAATATTCTGTAATCACAGTAATGTTTAATGTCCTATGGATGATGATTGACCTAATGAAATTACGCATGAAACTGTTGTTTACCTGATTCAGTTTTCTTTAAAAAAAAATGTCTTTGATGTCAAGTGATGTCAAGTGATGTTTAGGCTAACGTCTATTGGATGACAATTGGCTTGGTCAGCTGGTGAATTAATTAACTTCTAACTATTGTTTACCTGATTCAGTTTTCTGAAAAATGTATTTTTTATCTCTACAAATATTTGACACAAATAATTTTTCCCCGTCAACAGGAACTGAATTCTTCAGGATAAGATTCGAAGTCAAGGACGTACTTGATGAAGCAATTGTTCCGAAGACATTAATTTCATTAAAAGAGAAAACACTGAGTATCTCTTAGATTTGCTTATTCAAGTATGTCATATGATAATCTTCAATACACAAATCAGTATACCGAAAGCTATTTTTAAGATTTTTTTTGCACGTTCTTTAGTTGAATATAATTCCGTTTTGGGTCGTATCCGGAAATCGTTCTAATTTTACTCTCATTTCAGACGATTTGGGATGTTTTTGTTTTTTGAATTGTGAGCAGAGAGCTTTTGTGAGAATTATACTACTCTACCAGAGAATGGCAGATTCTTATTCATTTGTAAAAGGCGGAAAACTGAAGTTAAAGGGACACAAAGATAAGAAGTATAACGTATTAACTGTTCAAAAGTTGCTTTTATAAACCATGTTACCTTTTTCTGGTTCTACTATCCCAAAATATTTTTTTTATCGGTACATATAAAAAATCAATTCGGCACCTATAAAAAAAAGTCAAATCGGCACCTAAAGAAAAAGTTAAATCAGCACCTGGTCAAACCTTAGTCTGAGATTACTCTGACGTCCAACGACTGTTATGCCAGACAAGCTCGGGCCGTGGCAAATCAGCGCTTGGATGTCTAAGTAATCTTGGACTAGTCAAACCTCACCCATACGGCCATAGAAAACTTGAAATTTAGCACCTGGTCAAATTGAATTATTCTGCATCTATCTCCTATAGCACATGATAGCATGTCAATGACAATGTATATATAGCAATGTTCAGTTCAGTGTATAGCCTAGTCCAAATAATTATGACGTCTTGAAAGGCTATTATAATTTTTTTTCTTTTGACGCCTTAAGTCGAAGTAAGGCGTCAAAGAAACCAATTATAATAGCCTTTCAAGACGTCATAATTATTTGGACTATGTATAGCCATGCATAGGAAAAGTCAAATCGACACCAGGTCAGCATGGTCAGCTTAGAGACATATCAGTGATTTTCCTAGTGCTATGGGGAAATGCCAAAGGCCCATACAATTTGAAATGTTGTTTGTGAAATGAAAAACAAATGATTGCTTTTGTGAAAAAATGTTAGTCTTTTTAAAAGAGGGCACTTGCTATTGGGGTTCAGAGACATGGCCCCTTCCTGCATTCTGAGAAGGAATAACTGCATGAGCTGCATGAATTTGCAAACAAGATTGAAGAGATTTGTATACAAAAAACAATGATACAGCAGCAACAAAATCTTGCAGGAATGTTAGTAACAGTCTATAAACTTCTATAAATTGACCCAAAATGAGGTTTGGAAAATCTCTGCACATACATATACACATGTCATATCAACACTTGAACAACATTCTGATAATAAAGTGATGAGCACTGAGTGAAGTCACCATGTTCCTTGTACTATGTATTTGAAACAATAGCCTGTTTATAGTGTTTACTATTTTCTGGTAGTGTTTGGTCTTTTATAATTTTAAAAACTTGATTTTTTTCTAGATAACATTTTTGTTCATTATGATTGAGAATCTGTATATCCTCCATTTATTGAGATTCCCATGGGGACTAACTGTTCTCTTATTCATGTTATTGTGGACATGTTTCTGTATTGTTTTGAGTGACAATGTATGACTAAAATCAGCAACCCATCAAAACAACATCTGATTAAAAAATTGACATGATAGATAACACTTTTAGACATTTGTATATTTGGATGCTCTCAATAATGATGACTTCAGTTTGTATACAAAAGAGATTAATGTATCCTGCCAAACTGACTTTAAATAAATGAATTGTACTAGTAATAAAGTACATTTGTATTTATTATAACTATTACATGAATAAATGGTTTATTACAAAGTAATGGATATAACACTTTAGTCTTTTTAATTATAATTGTAGTACATCATGTTTATAGATATAGGAAGATGAGGTACGAGTACCAATGAGACAACACAATGTTTAATAGTAAACCATTAAAGGTCAAAGTAGGGTCTTCAACACAGAGCTTTAGCTCACAACAAACAGCACGCTATATGTATGTTGGGGTAAAAACATGTTTGATATTAATACTGCACTAATTATATAATGTGTACATTGTTAAATTTCATCATGTTCATAGTTCGACATTAAGGTCATGAAGGTGGTATCTAACACTACAGGGAGATAACTCTGTAATATCAGCTAAACGTTTTAATAACGTTGCCTTGTGAAGGCAATATAAAGCTTCACAATGATCAAAATAAGTGTTTGTCAAACTGCTATATAACTATTGTAATTTTTCTGACAAAACGGTTGGTTAAAAATTTTAGAAATTTTTATATTTTTGTTAAACATGTGTTTGGTACCACCTTAATCCATATTTTTATGTTAGAATATTTGAATTTTAATATATTTTTTTTTCTTTTTGCAGACACAAGAAGCACAAGAAAAGGAAACATGATGAAATTGACACAGATACACCCAAACCAGAAAAAGGAGATAGTGAAAAACATGGTAAAATGAATACTGCCCCCTTCCCTGGGTGAAAAACAACAACAAAAACACAAATAAACAAAGTGTCTTTAAACAGTCACAAAAGCAAAAAACAGGACTTTGAAAATTACTTAATTAACAGTTCAAAATAATACTAGCAATTGTCTTTGATCTGCAGGAGTAGGAGATTTCATTTCAGAATAAGGACAAAATTACCAAAAATATAATTTGATTACACATACATGTTTCATGGGATTGTGTGATAAATAAAAAAAACATAGGTAAACAAGGCTTTCAATACATTTGATAGTACATGTTGCTCTTTTAGGTTGTTTTGCAGGCATTTACTCACATATTTATAAATAAATGAAACTTTTCAATGAAGACAGTAAAGTAACAGGCATAAAACTAGCGTCTATTGTCCAGATTTCAAATTTAATAATAAATTATTAGTCTTATGACAAATGAACACATTGGCGGATCTAGCCCCTGGGACAGGCAGCACTATGAACAAAAGACTTTTATAAAACATTAAAGACAGATTCCCAAAAACATTACACAGAATACTATTGATAAGAAACTAAATGAGGGTATAAACTTAGAATTTGATATATATATTTCAGGTGGCTGGTGGATAGCTAAGAAGTTTGATGACATATCTGGTAACACAGCTATAGAGATGGATGATATGAGATATCTGGCTGCTCAAGATAATGGACGATTTAAACTGGGACCACCTAGGGATGAAGGTAAGATAAAGGACGATTTTAACTTGGACCACCTAGGGATGAAGGTAAGATAATGGACGATTTAAACTGGGGCCACCTAGGGATAAAGGTAAGATAATGGACGATTTAAACTGCGGCCACCTAGGGATAAAGGTAAGATAATGGACGATTTAAACTGGAGCCATCTAGGGATAAAGGTAAGATAATGGACGATTTAAACTGGGACCACCTAGGGATAAAGGTAAGATAATGGACGATTTAAACTGGGACCACCTAGGGATGAAGGTAAGATAATGGACGATTTAAACTGGGACCACCTAGGGATAAAGGTAAGATAATGGACGATTTAAACTGGGGCCACCTAGGGATAAAGGTAAGATAATGGACAATTTAAACTGGGGCCACCTAGGGATAAAGGTAAGATAATGGACGATTTAAACTGGGACCACCTAGGGATGAAGGTAAGATAATGGACGATTTAAACTGGGACCACCTAGGGATAAAGGTAAGATAATGGACAATTTAAACTGGGGCCACCTAGGGATAAAGGTAAGATAATGGACGATTTAAACTGGGGCCACCTAGGGATAAAGGTAAGATAATGGACGATTTAAACTGGGACCACCTAGGGATGAAGGTAAGATAATGGACGCTTTAAACTGGGACCACCTAGGGATAAAGGTAAGATAATGGACGATTTAAACTGGGACCACCTAGGGATAAAGGTAAGATAATGGACGATTTAAACTGGGACCACCTAGGGATGAAGGTAAGATAATGGACGATTTAAACTGGGACCACCTAGGGATGAAGGTAAGATAATGGACGATTTAAACTGGGACCACCTAGGGATGAAGGTAAGATAATGGACGATTTAAACTGGGGCCACCTAGGGATGAAGGTTGGTACTTACAGCTTGGCGATGAAGTTGATTAAAACTTCAACATTTGACTTTACTATAACATAGTATAGAGATAGACTGATAGATACCCATAAACAATTTTCAGTAAAATAAAAAATATGACTAACATTTCTTTTTTGATTACAGTATAATCAGATGGTTACTTTTATTTAGAAAAGTAAAATAGTTCTTAATTGTTTAAATAACAACAAAGTCACTTTGAATATAAAAAATGAAGATGTGGTATATTGCCAATGAGATACATTTTAACTCTCCACAAGAGACCAAAATGACACAGAAATTAACAACTATTGGTCACTATACAGCATTCAACAATGGACAAAGTCCATACCACAATGTAAAACAATTCAAACGAGAAAACTAACAGCTTAGTTATGTACAAAAAATGAACAAAAAACAAGTTTGCTCTCAAAACACTGGAATATATTTTTACGCACAATGTAATTACTCTTGACAGAACCTGAATAAAGTATTATGATGCAAATTGAGGCCTTTTCTTTATCTAAATGTGTAAAAGCATATATCATACTACACAATCAAAATTTGATGGCATTACTATAGATTTCTTTCAAAGGTTATTCCATTAAAACGAATGTTAAAGAGAGGAAGGATTGTTTATTTTTTGGATATATGTGTAATGTATGGTCATTTGCTATATGATTATTAACTGAAAAATGAAAACTTACGAATTCCCTTCTTACGCTTCCATATTTAGATATATTTATTTAACTGTAAACAATTAAGATATTGTGGTACAGCCTTTCGATCTGATACATTGAGAGGATAGTTTCATAAATAGCCACACTCAAATACAATGAAAAGACAAATTTTCTGGAAATTTATGAAAGCCTGCTTCATTCTATATGACATTGATGTCAACAATACATGTACATGCGCAAAAATAATAAAAATCAGAAATGTAATAAGAACAATGAGAATTCTTTTTCTGGTTCCCAAATTCATTTTGACATTATCGTTTCAGGAGAGGAACCAGATCCAATAGAAATACTGACAGCTGTAAAAGTTAATGAGACAAAAATAGCCATTAAATCTGGTTATGGAAAATACCTTAGTATTGACCCAGATGATGGTGTAATTGGACGATCTGAAGCTATAGGAGCAAGGGAACAGTGGGAACCAGTTTTTCAAGAGGTTGGTCTGAATTTGTACGTTACAACCAAAATTATAATAGACAAATTAAAATCAGATTTCTAATTTCAAAATACAGAAATGAAGAATAAGCTTAGAATGTATAGTACTTAGGAACAAAAAGGGCATCTTATCATGCTTAGCATTGTAACAAACTTTGTAAGACTGTTCTCCACATAATAAATACGACTGTTTGGTTTGCTGCACATTGATTTTTCTATAGCCACAATTTCAACCTAATTTGCTTAGTAAGCCCTGTTAAAATGCTTCACATTGTGTCTATTTGCTGATACTTTACCCACTGTCAATCAGATAACCTGTTCATCGTGCCATTCCTGGTTTCCACCTAGATTGTTTTAATACTTGGTTGTCCCAACAATCCCAGGCTTGATAAGATCTTCTGTCATATTGTCATGTTACAAATAAAGTCTGCTCAGTTTAAAATTTATTATATTAAAACTAGATATTGATAAGAAATAATCCTTTTCTCTTATTTCAGGGTAGGATGGCATTGAATGGCAGTAATAATTGTTTTTTATCATATGACGATGATGGAGATATTGTTTGTAACAGTAAGAAAGCTGGGGAAAGTGAAATGCTTAAAGTAAGTTAGAAACAGTTATTCTACCTCAGTATGTTATTTCTTTGTAAATAAAGGCAACATTAGTATACAGCTGTTTCAAATTCAAAAATCGATTGAAAAAAAACATATCTGGGTTACAAACTAAAACTGAGGGAAACATATTAATTATAAGAGAACTATGACACAACAGAAACTCAACATTAAAATGTTATACACACAGAAACGAACTATTATATATATATATATATATATAACAATGGCTATTTTCCTGCCTTGGTACAGGAAAAATCTTTGACAAATAAATTTATTTTATTTAAGAAATTGTCTAAAACTGACTATTTCAAGTTGATAGTTCTTTAACTGTTTACATGTTATTTCCATTTCCTGGATGCAAAAAAGACTATATACTGGTTGATAGTTTCAACAAGTAATTAGGGACGACATCAAAAGTTCAATGAAGGATAAAAAACTTAATTCACATAGTTTTTTCACTGACCCCCCCCCCTACCCCCCTCTTAACTTAACTTAACTTGGGAAAATTGATTGACCAATAGGGATACATTTAGACTAACAAAACTTTCAGCAATGTTGCCCCCCCCCACCCTCAAACTATTTTGATTTAAGTTTTTTATCCTACATCGATCTTTTGATGTTGTCCCTTACTGGGTATGAGCAATCCTTTACCCATATTTTCTATATCATTTGAATTGACTCCTCTCCTAAACTTCTGAATTATTGGTTATTCTGCAACTGTGTTATATATTTGCTCAGTCAAATCATATTAACCTACATTTATATATGATAAATTGTCATTGATGGCCTTGATTAGGAAGTAAATAATGTGTCTCTGTATAGTTTTACTAATGACACATTGTATCAATACAAAATATAAAGGTTCTGGAAAACTTTATAACATACTCCAATTTAAAGTTTGTGGTTTATCCAAGATACTTCATTTGAAGCCATTGTGAAACTTGTAATAAAGAAAGATTGATGTTACTACAAACAATGTCTAAAAATACAAGTAATGTATGTACCAGTTTCTTACTGAATAGTAAAACACTGACTTTCTTACTATGGGGAGACTAGCAAGAGTATTTTCCCTGGAGACACCAATTATTTCCATAAGATAAAAGCAGTGGTGGATCCAGGGGAAGGGTTCTGGGGGTTGGAGCCCCCTTTTTTTTTAACGATCAATGCATTTGAATAATGACTTATAGTTGGAACACACCCCCCCCCCCCCCCCCCCCTTTTTGGCCTTGGTTGGGACCCCCCTTTTAAAATGTTGGATCTGCCCCTGATAAAAGTTTATATTATTTAATTCTGCAAATGTGGACAGCCCTCAAACTTTTACATTTAAACACAAAATAAATTGTATTTAACGTGTGAATAGTGAGTTTGCCTTGATAGTTTTTTTTACTAGCCTGGAACTAACATTAAGTGAACTACACAATAAAGAATTCAAATGAAAAAATAATTACAATATTTTATATTATATTATAGCTTTTATCTTTGAATAATTTCTGTATGTATGTGTCTAGAAATTCAGTGTTTGAATTATTGATAATATGATATGTTTGCAGTCTAGGGGAGATAATTCACATTTTTATTTAAAAATAATGAAAATAAACTTCATTGCAGATCAGACTTAATGCAAATATAGAAACAGATCCATTTGCAAACATACCTGTGGAGGAGAGAGGCAAAATAAAAGATGCAGAAATAAATTATGTGTAAGTTTATCAGATAGAAAAGTCAGTATTACATTTCAAAAGGTCCTATTTAAAAGATTAAAAACTGTACAATAGGAATTTACTGTAAAAACTTTGTATGACCATGGTGACAGACTTTACACACAATCCATCCAGTTAAAGTTATAGCAACCTACTCAATGCACAAAAAGTGTCATATTTTGTAATTTTAATGTCTATTATCCATATACTATTAATGTGCTACATTTTAAATTGTTCAATATTGAGAAATTAAAATTGAGAATGGAATCTCATCTGCAATGAAAGTTAAGAGACCACAAATGTATCACTTATGCTATTAAGTCAATGTAGTTATTAGTTTGATGGTTTAAGGCCTAAAAAAAAATGTTGTGTTTTCCGGTCACCCGACTGACCGTCCTTCAGACCTCCCGACTCAAAAGTTTTTACAGCTGATGTGGGAAAAAAAATAATTTGTATACCTACAGACCGTTTTTTCTGAAAGAAAATAAAAGATTCTAAGTCCCTGGATCTCTTTATCGCCCTAAAAGAAAACAACCCCTAATTTTAAAGCGGAGTATGCTTGTATCCGAAATGCCAAATGACAGAGTCAAATATCATGGCGGATATAAATGCCAAATGACAGAGTCAAATAACATCGATAGAACAGATCAGGAAATCCCTGAAGAAAGATGAACGTCTGTAATCCACATACAACATACTGAATTTTGATTTATTCTAATAAAAATTATTTGTCTAGTGTCATATGTGTTATTTTATTTTGTTTCTTTTAATAAAGATTATAAACATTTTGTTTTAGTTTATTTGCATTCCGACTTTCCTTTACCTGGGATATGAAAATAAACTGTTCTAAAAATAGATTTGTTTCTATGACATAATATGTACACTGTACATTGCTATGCTTTGATTAAAATAAGCTTTTATACAATACTTCACAGTTTATAATTATTTTAACAGTAGATATGTAATGAATTGCCTTTGATATGAAGTTTGACAGTGAAGTAACACCTCGTTAGTTTCGTTGTATATGCAAAGCAGTAATGGGGCCCTATACAGGTTAAAAAGTTGAATGTTGAAAATGAGAAAATATAATAATTAAGAGTAAATACTCTTCATAAAATATCAAAAATAAATGATTCATGTATAGAATTCTTTAACCAAGTTATCGTATATATAAAACACAAAATAAAATGAATGGATAAGGCTGATAAAAACTCACACAATCATCTTGAAAATTGTCAAATGGTCTTAAGCAATGAACAAAGTGCCCCTGCCTTTAAATAAAACTGAGACAGCAATGAAGCATAATAATATATATTAAAAAAAAAATTAAAAAAAAAAAAAAAAAAAATCCCTACCTACCGTCCCTTAAATTTTTCAAGGGGGTGATCGGAAATACAACATTATTTTTTTTAGGCCTAAATAGAAGCCGCTTAGAAGACTGAGTCAGTGATGTTTTGTTTTCAAACATGTTCAAACACCATGGTAAATGACCTTTTCTATTGACACAATGTTGTTGCAATCAGAAAATAACATTTCATATGGGATGAATAAAGCAAAATGGTAAATGTTTTTGAACCTGGCTAAATTTATTTGGATCCTTTAACAATTAAATCTTTAGAATGGATAATACATCAAAGTTCTTCTATTATCATCATGTTTCCACTTGAAATAGAAATATTAAGTTATCATATAATTATTGTCCTCAACCTTAAATATATAACACACCCTGTTACAAGCTTTAATTCACCATAAGTCTGATTTCATGTAAAGTAATTGGTGCAAATGTTTTTGCAGGAAAAAATTTCAAAGCTATCAAGACAGAAAATTAAAGATAAGTGCAGAAGATGTGAGCAGTTTAAAGAAAGCCAAGAAAGGTGGCGTTCTTCATGAATGTATGCTTGACAGGTATGGACTTCATTGTTTTAGATTTATTACTGTGGATTCATCATTATTTGTTGAATAACAAATTTTGCAAGTTTTGTAGAAACATGTGAAAATTTTCAACGAATTACATATTTTCAATAGACTTTGTATGACTAGAATAGGGAAAGCACAGAATCAGATATCCTTGAAAATGCAAATTTTCATCAATGCATGAAAACTGATATTCCAAAAAAATGATGCAATTCACAGTATTCCGGTGAACAAAGTCATTCAACTAGGAAGCTAAAGCCTTTCTAGTAAAACTGAAAAATAATTTACATTGAAAAACCTCAGATACCTTTTGCTTTAGGTATTATAAGAAAAGCTTGCAATTGACTGTAGACAGAAGGCACCAAATAAAATACTCATGCCAAGAAAAAACAAAAACACCTCCAAATTTTAATGATGCCTTTGCAATCTTAAAGTATATGATTGTTCCTTGTTTCATCTTAGTTTTATATTTAGGTCAATGCTTTCTGCTAATTAAAAGGCAGGTTATGTATTAACATTCTAGCCAATTTTTTCTTCTTATACATTGGTCAAAGTCTTAAGTAAAGAATGTTTTATATTGTTATTAGGCGAGAGAAGATGAAAGCAGATAGATATTGCAAGTGAAGACTCACATATAGGAGATATAAAACTTACCATAGACTTACATGGCAGCTCTTGTGTTAAAAAGACTGGATTGAAAGAAGCAAGAACAGGTTCTAGTGCAATGGAATCATGTTTTAAAATAAGTTAATATTACAAATGGTCTATGGATTTGGTGTTGTTTCTATAACAACTTTTGAACAGATGAACACTCTATTAATATATTGACAATACACCAATTTGATCATTTGATTGCTGTATATTTTGAAAAGGTTTTAATGATACTTTCATTGTATTTTTAAACTAGAAGTCATTATGTTTTATACATTCATTTTATATTAAACATGTATACATTTGTATGTTTATTTTATTGTAATTCATATTATTGCTATGTTGCGAAATTTTACTTTTATCTTACCGACTGATAATTTCCTTTCTGAGCACAGTAGAGTGATATGAAAAATTATCACTAGAAACTAAGGGCGCACATGGTATTGTCAAAGAAATTGACATGGAAATTGAAAACATCATCGTAGGCAAAAGAGCGATAAAGAGATTATCATTGGTCATCTCAACTCGATTGCTTTTCTCACTTTCGACATACCAGCTCAAGCAGGAAAATCAATCTTGTTGAGATGATCAAGGACAATCTATAAATAACACTATTTGGAACATAAAAATTCCACCCATAACCATCAATACATGTTGTCCCCTTACAAGTTTTAGGAGATTTATTTACCTTGTATTGTATATAACAATAAGGAGATATGGTAAGAATGCTAATCATATATCCAACAGAGACCACAAAACAAATAGTCCAGTCAATCTAGCATAAATTTTACCCTAACCTGAAGTGATTGCAACTGAAGATTTTGAAGTTTTAATTTTTAGCATTATACCCCAAATATACACAGAAAAAAGTCCAATCTAATCTAACTTTTTCACATTTTTTTTTCAAAATGGTTACAAAGCTTCAAATTTGAAATTTCTTAATTGAAATTTCAAATGCATGAAAAAAGTAAAACTATCTATAACACTTTGGTTTTATACATTTCATGAGCAGAAGAGTATATAATTTAGTCAAATACAAACTTATAACCCCATCAAAGTATCATACTAAAAGATGTTACAACTGTAAGGCCTTCTTCATTGATCTATCATCAAAGCCCATACCATATTGTAAGCTATAAACAAAAGCCTTCATATGACAAAATGTGAAATAAGTTGTAACAGAAAACCAACTAAGCCTATATATCTAACCACATTTATATTCCTTGTCTGAAAAAAAAAACAAAAAAAACACACACACAGTTTTTATAGACCATATCCTGAATCCAATATGAATAATTTTAATAATTTCATTCGATTCACATAATACAAACATTACATTTAAATCACAGAACATGCTGATAAGATATATAACCAACAATTATTATTTCAAATGCATAGCAACAGCACAGGCATAATTACATCAAATCAAAAGCCCATCTTTAAACACCTCTGTTAGAAATACAACTTTTAAGTTTAATAGATCTGCATATGCCATTATATAAAAGTCTTGATGATCTGCAAGAGTAAAACTCTCAAAATGCATATGATTAATCACAAACATACAATAGCAATCATTCTAATATGACATGCTTCCTTAGCTTTGTAAAAAACACTGTGATAAAATTCTCTGATATGTGAGAGTAATGCTCTCAAAATGCATATGATTAATCACAAACATACTATAACAATCTTTATAGGAAACCATATTAAAATGGAAAAGGAGATAGACAGCTTGTAATACAAACCCCCAACGCCTAGCGCTCTTGATTGCAAATATCACACTGAAAAATCACTGAATCAATGAAAACTAGCAAGTTAAACATCTAAACGTATCGATATGATGCTTATTTAATATGATAGTGCCCAACATATGCATTTACATTAAGAATTTGACACGGTTTCCTACATCTAAATGTGTATAGTAGGGTAGGGTTTTGTGCCGCTGCTTTAGTTGTACTATTTGCTACTGGAGCAATCAAACAATCACCATCTTCTACGTAAGACCAATTAATTTGTATTTTTATGGAAAATCGTCACTCTTTTTAGAAATATGAACATAAAAGAGGGACGAAAGATACCAAAGGGACAGTCAAACTCGTAAATCTAAAACAAACTGACAACTCCATGGCTAAAAATGAAAAAGACAAACAGAAAAACAATAGCACACTAAAGAATAAACAACACGAACCCCACCAAAAACTAGGGGTGATCTCAGGTGCTCCGGAAGGGTAAGCAGATCCTGCTCCACATGCGGCACCCGTCGTGTTGCTTATGTGATTACAAATCCAGTAAATAGTCTAATTCGGTAGGTCAAATTCATGAAAGGGAAGGGGATTGTAGTTACGACGTAAGGAACATATCCGATATCATTTGTGAAACGGTCATTCCATAACGGTCAACCAACTCGTGATGGCGTCCGTAAAATTTACGAAGGGATGATTTCAACTTCACCATTTGGAACTCTTGGTTTAATAGCTTCCTTGTGAGCAGTAACCCTCTATCAAGAAAATCATGATAGGAAATGCAAGCACGGGAATATCGTATCAATTGGGAGATATATACCCCGTATGCAGGTGCTGCTGAAATGTTGCTACTTAGAAATGGAAAGTTCACAATTGGAAAGCTGAAATCATCTTTTTTGTCGTAAAGTTTTGTCTTCAACCGACCCTCATTGTCAATTTCTAGATGTAAGTCAAGATATGAAGCCGACTTAACTGTATCTGTAGTATCCTTTATCTCCAATTCGATGGGATAGATGCGATCCACATAGTCACCAAATTTTGAATTGTTTAGTGAAAGAACGTCATCTTTATAGCGGAAAGTAGAGTTAAAGGATATTGCTAACTTCTTATCTTTCTTCCTAAGAAGTTCCTGCATGAAGTCAGCCTCATAATAATAAAGAAACAAGTCAGCAAGTAGAGGGGCACAGTTTGTTCCCATTGGGATGCCGACAGTCTGTTGAAAAACACGTCCTCCGAACGTAACAAATATGTTGTCAATCAAGAAATCAAGCATCTTGATAATATCGGTTTCAGAGAATTTTTTGTTTGAATCAGAATGATTCTTTACAAAGTATGATTTATCCCTCCTTAAGACAAGATACTTGTATCTACGTTGGCCATTCTTTTTTATGAAGCAAAGTAATACCAACTCTTTTAATTTGTCTTTTAGTTTGGAATGTGGAATACTTGTGTAAAGAGTAGAAAAGTCAAATGTTTTAAAACTGTTACAAGATGAAAGAGAGTTAGATTGTATGTACTCTAAAAGATCTTTGGAATTTTTAAGTATCCACATCTGATTCACGCCACCTCTAGAATAGGCAGTTTCACAATAACTTTGAAGCCCGTCTTTGATTGCTGATAAAATGGATGTTAATAATTTAGAAAGGGGTTTCGTGGAGCACTTGGAAGACCCAGCAATATACCGTTGTTTGTAAGGACACTTATGTAGTTTAGGTATCCAATACAGTGATGGAAGATCCAGTTCTTCATCTTTGGTTGAAATACCAAAGGAACAAAGAACAGACCTATGATTATCCAGGATTTCCTCTTTGGTAAGTGTCGTGAGGGTATATGTTGGGTTTCCAAGTGAATTGTCTATACCTAATTCGTTTATCATGCAAATAATGTAATGACTTTTACAGATAAAAACGATGTTATTTGGGGCTTTGTCTGCGGGGACAACAACATATTCATCATGGAGGTCAGATAGGTGTTTAGCAACATTTGGATCTTTGAAGATTGACGTAGCATGGGCATTGATGAACCCATTCAGTTTCTTAATTCTGATTTGTATTAACGACCTCACTGCCTTAATCCATTCGGATAGAGTGTCTACGTCTTCCTTCTCGCGCTTAGCCCATTGTCTGGCATAATCCTCGACTGAATCCATCAAAATTTCAGTTTCAACATAACTGTGCTTTTTTATCATCTGCTTTGAAACTAAATCCGATATGATTATTTCAAAAATCTGTCAAAACATTTGTTATCTGTGACCCTTATACTGTTGTATTTTAAGTTTAATTTCAATCCAAAGATCGTTTTGTTCGATTTGTGTTTTTTTTCTTTCAGTAACACATTACTAAAAAAAACTATGTGCTATGTGCATGTATACATTTTACAAATAATTCAATTTAGTTCTTTATCTATTTAAAGAGGGTTGTCAACAGCCAGAGGCTACGTGTGGCCTCATCAACATAGATACATGTATACAGATTCAAAATTAACAAAGTTTTTTTTCAAATAAGCACTTGTTCTGAGAATTTTTTTAAACCTCAACTATATAATTATACATTGTATATAGAAAACCTTGAAATCGCCCTACTGTAGCTTGACCTTGTCTGTGGTTCATAATAAGTTATCCTTGTTGATAAATTATACAATGGAGAATGAACACACCTGCTCTAGAATAAAGTTTTACCCTTAAACAAGTTCATAATCATTTTCCCCATTGGACTGTAGGAAAAAGCACACAATATTGATGGTAAGAAATACACTTTTCAATGCATCATATAAATTTCAAACATTTTATTTGTCTTAGCATTAACTTTGATATCAATAGAAACTGTAGAAAATATACAAGTACTTTGCCACGTCCACTCTGTGTAATATTTCTATTTGTATCCATCTGATAAGTTTAGCCTTTTTCAACTGATTTTTCTAGTTTGTTCTAATGTTGCAATGTTACACCACTGTCCCAGGTTATCACGGGGGAGGGTTGGTATTCTACTGACATGTTAAACGGCCCAATTTGTATGTATGCCCCCCCCCTAAATCCGCCTCTGTATTATTATGAGAAAAGACTACTTTCGAACATTATATTGTGGTAGGAAGTTGTCCCTATGAATATGTAATGTAAAATGAAATAATAAGAGAGAACTGAGTTCCATGTAAAAATTCGGTATTTTATAAGGGTTTTATTTATGCCAAGGATTACCTATTATTGGGTGTCGGTTGGGGGAAGACATAGTAATCTTAAAGCTTTTGCGTGGGTCGAGGAACTTTTATATTTAAAAATGAATAATTATCGTATGTTTATTTATGTCAAGAAGGAGTAACATCATGCAAAAGTATTCCCTAGTTTGACATTTTAACAATACTTCACTCACTATGCATAATGGGTTTTGCTCATTGTCTGAGGCCGTACTGGAACCTGCAGTTTTTACATTTCATACATACTCAGGTATAATGAAGGAATTATCTTACCTTTCTTTATAGACTCTGTCTTGTTGTTGAGAGCTTCGGGTCCTGAACGAACAACAATTGTTGTTAGGTAATATATACATTAATATTCACCTAACAGATATATTCGGTAATATTTTTTGGCATTGCATTTTTAAAGCACACTTTATATATTGGTTAACTATTTGAAAATATCATAAAAAATCTAAAAATATAGTACGAACATAATAAAAACAATCCTGTATCATAAAAATGTAGTGCCAACCACCAATTCAAATGCCGTTTTTTTTTTTAAAGAAGGTCAAGGCATCTTCCGTATAACCAAAGTATATTGATTCATTGTCTTTTGATACAGGATTTAATTCTTTTTTGTTTGTTTACAAAAATACTTGACTGAATATATTGAATTTTATTAGTTCTAATAAAGAAATTAACATTATCGAAAATTAATTCATGCAAGCACGAAAACGGATGACAGAGCCCTGAAAAAAGGTAACAAATTTTTATAAATTATAAATTATGCATTTCAACGAACATTTAGAAGCCTTGTATTTGTTCTGACTGTCTATGTTTCAATTCACATTTTTTATACTGTTCATAATTATATAATTGCTGACATCTTGAATTTGTGTACATTGTATTTATTTGTCTTCTGAAATTATTAGTTGTAGGACTGTTAAATGGTTTCAAAAGTGTTAAATCTTATTCAGAATATATATATATACAAACCACTCAAGAATAGTGCTTTATAAATCAAAGGTCTTTATATCACTTTATCAAAACGTGTTCGTGCATATACAAGATCATACAACATGTACCAAACTAAAATAGCTATGAACTTATCTTTGAGAGCGTCATACACATGATACACTTGATGGAAGATTTGTTAATTAGTAATGCCTTTAAATATGTTGTAATTATGGTAAGAGTTTTTGAATCATTTCAATGATAAAAAAAAATACAAAAATGGCAACTATCTTTTTTTCACTTCTCATATAGTCAGTAATTCACTTCTGCGGGTCATAAGATAAGAATTTTATTAATCTAACCAAGAACCCATAAAGGGCATAATTTTACAACACAATATGATTTGAAAAAGCAAAACAGAAAACTTATCTTATCTTATACATACGGTATTATTTTATTTATGGCTTTTTTAATAGCAGACAATTTGACCGTGTTTATGTATATCATATTATAGATTAATATATTCATTGAACAAATTTCGTCAGAAGGAAAATAATTTTTGTTTAAGAGTCCTATATATAGCATACTGATTCAAAGAGTCAATATGATTGATACAGTTCCTCACTAAGGAAAGAGTTGAGTTATAAAGTACAATGCTTTTTTCTGTACCAGCACTAAGATATCAATTGAGATGAAATTACTTCATCTCATTGCAATGCACCCGTTATATATTTTGTCTAATTTTATGTTACGCTGACATTTTCATCTTTTAATTCAGATCCATTTGTTTGCGCAAATGATGCTTGGAACGTAAGGCCCCATATGGAGGCAAATGTCTGTTTTTAAAGTGTGCCGAGCTATACATGGTCTGGCATTTATGTCCCTGTATGTTTTAATAAAGTGTGCATGCTAATATTTTGTATACATTTACAGCTGTCAACAGAGTTATGGTAAGTTCTATCAATATGTTCTTTATATAAGCTTTAGTTCTTTTCATTTGTACTCTAAGTATGGTTTGTTTGTTAGTTAAAAAAGGGGGGATTACACATGGTTATACAATACAATACAATACAATACAATACAATACAATACAATACAATACAATACAATACAACAATCCAATCCAATACAATACAATACAATACAATACAATACAATACAATACAATACAAAATACAATACAATACAATACAATACAATACAATACAATACAATACAATACAATACAATACAATCGAAGATATAAAGGATGACATGCAAAAATGACACAAAAATACTACATAGTATGGAAGATGAGAGTTTACATTGGTGTAGTGTTAGATACAAAATGAAACAGAACAAAAACAAAAACAAAGGAACGTGATAATGTGGTTTAGTCAGGAGGACCGATTTTCTCGTTTATTATTATAAGACAGTACAGTTTTTACTTTTGAAGCCTCTCCAAAGTCTGTCTCAGTAGAAAGTTCCAAAGTAAATTTGAACACTATATATCAACCTAGAGGATTGACTTTTTATTTTTATCACTTCCTTTCTCGCTTCCATTGCCAAGCAATTTTTGTTGCAATTATGATATGCTTATCTCATTTACAAAAATATTAAAGTTCGGTTTTAAATGTGTTATATAATTATGAAAAAGTAATGTTGATAAAATTAAGGATTTCTGTTTTAGCAAAAGTTCCTAGCAACAAACACGACATCATATTTTTTGTTCTCGAAATGGCAAACTGACGATCTGTTCAGTAAGTATCATACAAGACTTATGTGTAGAGCCAATCGCTTAGCTTTCTTTCAATTATGAAAATTCACATTGCTGCTATCAGAAGTTCCTCATTACCATAAAATGTACAGAATATATTATTAAATGAGTGGAATTACGTGCATTTTCATTGCATAAGAATAACTTCTTTTCAAAAATCTAAGCTGTAACAATGTGCATTATCTATACAAGCGAGATAATCTGTAACAGTATGTTTTTTTTATTATTTTTTTCAGGTTTAGTTTTAGAGATGATTGCAACGGTATTGTTGAGTGTTTTATTTGAATGTGTAAATGTTATTGAATTTAAATTGCCTTCAGCTAGGTAAGTTTTTCTTTCCATCTTATATATTTATTTAAAATGCATATAATTGTGGATGAAAATGTAAGTTACCAAAGGTGGGTGCAATTAAAAATCACAGACATGATTAAAAACAAAACAGACAACCCACAACGTAGAAATCCTAAGATTGAACAAAACATAAATCAAGGCTCTACTTACAACACCGTTGTGATACTCTGCGAAAGCCGGAAATGAAAATTTTGCAAATTTTACAGATTAAGGGTAGGCAAGCTAGCCTCATGATCAATATATAGTTGAATAACAAACCATTGACACACACATCAAATATCTTCTTTATTCAACCTCAAGAATGAAAAACTATCGGATAAAAGCAAATCAAAACTGGGAATATTAATTAAAAAAACCCTATGAAGAACTTGAGATGAATGCAAGTACTCTGGAAGGGTTCTACTTACTCTACTAACAGAACCTGCCGGATCTTTGAAGATAATTATACAATCCCAGTTTTCAGTCGTATACAGTTGAATGTAAGCTATTAAAGGTAGGCGTCTCTAAAGAAAAAAATGATTTTACGAAAAACTTATATGACAAACAAGAGCCAACGACAAGAACAGAACAACAGGCTCCTGACTTGAACATGCATACATTAAAAGAGCCAATTCTAACAACTAAATCGAAGTTTCCGCCTTTTCCAGATTAAAATTATATATTTGATAGTCTTCTATTATTTTAATTTTAGTTTCTTGTGTACAATTTGGAAATTAGTATGGCGTTCATTATCACTGAAGTAGTATATATTTGTTTAGGGTACAGCTGAAGGACGGCTCCGGTGCGAAAATTTCTCGCTACATTGAAGACCTGTTGGTGACCTTCTGCTGTTGTTTCTTCTATGGTCGGGTTGTTGTCTCTTTGACACATTTCCCATTTCCATTCTCAATTTTATTCCATAAACAGTTTGAGAAAAGCACGAGCTTGTGCAACTCCAATATATTTGTATCGGAAAGATGTGACCATTTATATTCTATATAATACATTAAATATATTAAGTTTTTATGTGAACTTAATTTATTCAATTTGTACTTTTTAGGTCGGATAACGAAGAAAGAGTAAAGAAAATATCATATTCACTTATTTGTAAGAGATCTTCCATTCACGTGATTCGTATTATATTAGGATATACATTAATGCTATGTGTGATGACAATGAATATCTGGATTATTATTTCTGTACTTGTTGGGTGTGCCATTGGATATTTTCTGTCGCGTCCCTGGGCGTACACTATAAAAACCAACAGATCGAGACCGAAGACAAAGAACAGTTTACTAGTGTCAGACTTGTCTTATCCACTTCTGGTATTAAAGACCGAAATTTGAATTATCCACTTCTGGTATTAAAGACCCAAAATTTGAATTATCCACTTCTGGTATTAAAGACCGAAATTTGAATTATCCACTTCTGGTATTAAAGACCTACATTTGAATTATCCACTTCTGGTATTAAAGACCGAAATTTGAATTATCCACTTCTGGTATTAAAGACCAAAATTTGAATTATCCACTTCTGGTATTAAAGACCGAAATTTGAATTATCCACTTCTGGTATTAAAGACCAAAATTTGAATTATCCACTTTTGGTATTAAAGACTGAAATTTGAATTATCCACTTCTGGTATTAAAGACTGAAATTTGAATTATCCACTTCTGATCACTTCTGGTATTAAAGACCAAAATTTGAATTATCCACTTCTGGTATTAAAGACCGAAATTTGAATTATCCACTTCTGGTATTAAAGACCAAAATTTGACTTATCCACTTCTGGTATTAAAGACCAAAATTTTAATTATCCACTTCTGGTATTAAAGACCGAAATTTGAATTATTCAAACACAAAAATAACCAACTTCAAAAACACATACATCTAAATGATAAATGTGTAGCCACTTTGTTCATTAAACCTTTTCATATTTTAATGCAACATCCATTGTTTTTCTTCATATAAAAGGAAGCACCATGTGGTCATCACGAAAAGACAAGTACATAGACCACATAACAAGCTATCCATCATAGGGCTAGTGTTTACATCATGTTAATTTATCAGGTTTAAATCATGCTTAGTTTATATTAACAGTAGTTACCATATTTAACTACAGAATATCATGTATATAGGCTAGCTATATCGTCCTGTACATGCCTGAACTATTTGCCACTGGACGTCAGCAACCAACAATCAATCAATATAACTAGCAAAATCAATTTGTATTGCTTTTGTTATAACATTTGTTTATAACGACATCCTAAACAATAGTGCTTCATACTTGTTTTTATTAACTTATTTCATGCTCATCTGCATTAGTATGTCGTTCAAATGTCGAGAAGAGCTGATGGTTATGACTACTTGTATTGTACACACTGAATTAAAATAAATCTACGTAGAATACATACTTTATCATTCTTAGGTCTACATTTGGAATGTGACAGTAAGTGACGACAATACTGTTCCACCTATTTATATTTTTGCAATAATATACAAAAGCACTAAACGTTCATACAAGTGGCAAATAATTAGTATAAACTAACCATTAAATACCTGTATTTTGGCATTACACACAGTCAGTTTTCTTTCACAATAAATGACATTTTTACACTAAATCCATTGGATGTTGGATGTGAACTGATTGATACTTAAGCTTAGAGACAGTGGTTGCTGTTGGTTGTTGTATATGATATTTGTATTTTGTTCATTCTTGGAGGCTGTATTGTGACTTTTATTATTTAACTTCTATATCATTTGATCTCTGGGGAAAAGTTGTCTTAAAAAACAGAAAACTTCACATCTAAAATTAATTTAGTCTCGTTACTCTGGCCTTAGAGGTAGGGCCACAACATTGTTGTCAAACTGATACATGTATGTCAGATCTGTTCATTGTGTCTTTTTGTGTCAGGATGTATAAGTACCCGGCCACATCCACTTGTATTTTGTGTCTATCTGATGAGCTAAGCCTTTTTCAACTGATTTTTATAGTTCGTTTTTATGTTGTACTGTTATACCACTGTCCCAGGTTAGGGGGAGGTTTGGGATTCCACTTTATTTATGTATGTGCCTGTCCCAAGTCAGGAGCCTGTAATTCAGTGGTTGTCATTTGTTTATAAGTTACATATTTGTTTTATTGTTCATTTTTGTTTACATATTAAGGCCGTTAGTTTTCTCATTTGAATTGTTTTACATTTATAATTTATCTTATCAGGGCCTTTTATAGCTGACTATGCAGTATGGGCTTTGCTCATTGTTGAAGGCCGTACGGTGACCTATAACTGTTAATGTTTGTGTCATTTTAGTCTTTTGTGGATAGTTGTCTCATTGGCAATAATACAACATCTTCTTTTTTATATGTACTGATATTAATGCATCTTCATACAAAATATCATTGATCTATCACAAATAGTTTCTATCAAACTAACTCAAGCAAAAAACCTAACAATTGTTGAAATAGGTAAATATGTAAATGTAATCCATGGAACAACACATAAGTTAAAAAATATTTGTATAATTAGCAAATACACTTTTTTTTTTAAATTCTATTGGTACTTCATAAATACAATCTGCATTCTAAAGCCTACTGGAAACTACACCAGTAAAAAGAAAATTAATCAAATGCACTAAAAGTTCTTACAAGTAGCAAATAATTAGTATGAACATACCATTTAATACCTGTATTTTGGCATGCACATGGTCAGTTTTTCTTTGACAATAAATGACGTTTTTACACTAAATCTATTGGATGTTGGATGTGAACTGATTGATAGATTTGTACTTAAGCTAAACATAGACAGTGGTTACCATTTGTTGCTGTATATGATATTTGTGGTTTGTTCATTCTTGGAGGCTGTATGGTGACTTTTATTACTTCTCTTGGGTTATATTGGTTATATTCAAAGGAGAATACAGAAAGATCTTGACAATATAAAATCATGGTGTGATAAATGGGGATTTCTCATTTCCCCCTCTAAAACTGTAGCTATTGTCTTTAGTAGAAAGAAAAAGTCTGAGAAGTTATTATTAACGTTAGGTAACAGTCTATTACAAGTAGTCAATGAGGTGAAATTTTTAGGAATAATTATTGATAGTAAATTGACTTGGTTAAAACATATTCAATATATAGAGGCAAAATGCAGTAAAGTCCTAAATTGCATGAAACTTCTAACAGGTACTAAGTGGGGAGCAAACAGCCATTCTCTTAGAAACATATACATTGCTCTTATAAGATCTAAAATAGACTACGGATGTGAGGTATATAATTCTGCCTCACATTCTGTAAAGAAAATACTGGACCGGGTGCAAAGTCAAGCACTTCGAATTTGTACAGGTGCATATAAAAATGTAGCCACAAGTGGACTACAAGTAGAAATGGGTGACCCACCCTACGAAGAACGTAGGCAGTGCCTTATTACAAAATCGTTTTTAAATATATCTAGTCATGAAGACAACCATCCAACTAAGGAAAGTTTAACAAAAAAGGCAACATTTCTCTGCTACTCCAGGGAAATAAAACAGAATAAAAAACCATATTTTATTGTTTCAAAAGATATGATTAATCAACATGATGTTGATATTAATCAAATATATAAATACAAACAATTCCCGACCCCCCCTTGGCATTTGACTAAACCCCGTGTATGTACACAACTCTCAAGTCTCATCTCGAAAAAGGATAATCCACACTTAATTCGAAGTGAAAGTAACTTCATGATTTATACGCAGTACCGCCAGTTTTTAAAAATATATACGGACGGATCTAAAGATCTAAATTCTAATAAAACCTCATGTGCATTCGCAATACCTGAAATGGGAATAAAAAAAGGTTTCAAACTGCCTAAGAATATGTCAATTTTCACTAGTGAGCTTATGGCAATATTTCTGTCTCTTATGTGGTTAGAAGAATTTAAACCAAATAATGTCGTTGTGTTTGTCGACTCTCTATCAGCTCTCCAGGCCTTAAAGAGTAATTTATTTAAGGTAAAAAATTATTTATTATACGACATTATATTTTTGTACAACCAGTTAGTCAAACTAGGTAGCAACATAATATTTGAGTGGATCCCAAGCCACGTCGGAATTTTAGGAAACGAAATTGCAGACCAGACTGCCAAAGTGGCTCTTAGTAAAGATACAATAGATTGTCATATTCCCCTATATAAAGAAGACATCAAATGTTTAACAAAAAACATTTTAAAACAAATTTGGCAAAAACAGTGGTTAGACAACCCAAAGGGTAGATTACTACACTCCTTCCAAAATAATGTATCATTTAAGATTACTATACCACAAATGAATAGAGAAAATGAACGAATAATATTCAGATTAAGATCTGGCTCTATTAATGTCAATAAATATCTACACAAAATAGGGAAAAGTCCGAGTGAAATTTGTGAAAACTGCAAAGTCACAGACGATGTAGTACACTTCCTATTAGTATGCTCAAAATATGATGTGCAACGTAAACAGATGTTTGATATGCTTAAAAATAACGGAGTCGTAGATCTTTCGTTGAAACACCTTCTATCCGGATACACACACACTTTCAGTCCCGTGCATAACTATCTACGGGAAACTAATATACTTATAAGGAAATAGGAAGACTCTCAACTATATGTATAAGTGCCATTTAGCTTTAGTCTAGAGATCATAATACAGATAATTATGTATGTGGAACAAGTGTATATGAATTATTTTTCAGATGGTCGCTAAGTTAAAATATTTCATCAATTCAGTATACAACCAGCAAGATAAAAGATAAATGAAAAACTCACCCGAATTTGAAATAATTTCCTTTTTATAAATTTATTTAGAACTAGCATAAGCAAGTCACAAGTGCAATGCACACTTCACCTTTGTGTCAGTCCTTTGAGCGTAATCAAACAGACTTTTTCTACCTGTGTCATACATCAGTAAATCATTCACCTTTCAAACACCAGTACTAATTGACCATGAAATGCACGCATTTAAATTTAACAAGTATCGACATTCAATTTAATCACTCTGATCTATTGAAAATTGTTATACTAGATAAGTTAACAGTACATGGTAAGGGAAAATACAACATCACATTAAGATTCTCTACAATGGACAATTACAGTCATATTTTTTTAAAGATATGAAAACAACAAACACATCGCACTATGCTCAGATAATTAACAATAGAAACATTTGTTACAGGCCTTTTTAATATGAAAGTACCACTAACATTTATCTTAATTATTTAACGTTATATGTTAAAAGTCTTTAAAGCTTAAACAAAAATACAATATATCCTCTCAGATTTTCATAAACTGACAACTATAGTCATACTCTTATTGATAGAAATTAAGAAAAATAAACAAACAGAATCACTACGCTCATACATTAGTAGAATAGAAACAAGTCTTAGAGTTGAATCCTTTTCTATAATAATAAAATGACAAATTCTAAAATTTGTACTAGAGGATGTCAGTAAGACAAACACACACAGATTATTGTATAATTATGTATATGCACATCCCAGCACTTCTGTTTCGCTGGCATTCTCTGTACTAAAAAACTAAAATCAAACAATGTCATTGTTTAAATAATATACTGGTATTAAATTTTTTCATATTTTTCTATTTTTGCTCCATTTATATATTATACACTGTATATATATATAAATCTAAATAGGCGATTAAGGGCATAGGTAGGGATGATTTCTCGTTCAATGACAGAAGTGTTTTTTCTTGTCAGGGAATGAGGAATCACAAAATACCAGTATGTCTTTGGCAATTTATTTGGAAAAAATTGATGCAACTTACCATTATGGAAAAGGAAAAACTACAATCAATCCTTTCTTAAGGATTCTTTATTTGCTACACCAATCGAGGGAGACGTCCTTACATTGGTAGCATATAACTAGCACATGTCTTGTTACCGGTTTCTAAATATACTTTTTTTTATATACATGTATATAAGTATATCACAGACGACACAAAGGTGAACAACCATATAAATTTTCTGAACAATTTTATGACACCTATCAATTAATAATGTACATTTCATTAGGGACTATCATTTGCTCTTGATTTTTTTTTCATTTTCATAGTACATGTACCTTCTGATATGTGTTTTTTTTTTGTCTCTCAACATATATATATTTTCTAGTAATTCAGCAACCATGTTCGTCAAAGTTTCATAAGATTACTCGCCAAAACGTTAAATACTAAAAATAAATTAAAGACTGAAAGTATAATTATATACATAATATCTTAAATTATGTTATATGAATTTAAGGCGCAATTACTACATAAGTAAGCCGCCTTCCAAAACCAATAACAACAACAACTTCTCTTGGGGAAAGTTATCTTAAAAAACAGAAAACTTCACATTTAAAATTAATTTAGTCTTGTTACCATGGCCTAAGAGTTAGGGCCTCAACATTGTTGTCAAACTGATACATGTATGTACTGATATTAATGCATCTTCATACAAAATATCATTGATCTATCACAAATAATTTCTATCAATCTAACTCAAGCAGAATTGTTGAAATAGGTAAATATGTAGATAAATTGTACTCCATGGAACAACACATAAGTTCAAAATTAGCAAATACACTTCTTTTCAAAATTCTATTGGTACTTCATAAATACAATCTGCATCCTAAAGCCTATTGGAAACTACACCAGTAAACAGAGAAATTAATTAAAACAAAACGGTTTCCTGTTTAAATGAGATTATATAATAGCCAACTCTATGTATTACCAAATTTATTAAAAATTACCTCTGAATATATAATAATAAATAATTTAATTATAAAAAATAGTTATTTCCCCTTACAGTTACATAAATAAAACCCCTATTGATTGTCACGTATAGTTCTATTCAATTTGCTTCTGAAATTCAACATAGTTTTGAAATTTTTGATTTTCAATATTTCAGCAATGGAAACTAATGGATAATCTTTGAGATACAAATCAGACTTATTCTCAGTTCTTACTTTCGTAATAGTTTTTAGTGATAATAGAAATGATTTTGACATTGTTTTCTCAAGAGGATAAATTTGAGCTGTCCAAAGACTTAATTTCCCTGAATTTTCTCCATCACCGCTTCCTTTGTTTGCTAATTTTTGTACGTCTAGTTTACATATAGATGATACATCACCAAGTGTCCTCTGTAGAAAGATTAGGTCCTTAGCAGGTGCTTGTTTTTTGAGATTATCATTTACGTGGAAGAAGATTGTGACATACATTGTGGAACCATTGTGAAATACAGGCACAGTGTGTAAAAATATGTCGTGTGGGACATCACACTGATCTAGACTCTCACTCAGCTCTGATGTCAACAAACTACAGTTACTAATTATAGAATTTTGACCAATGTTTACAGGTATGTCCGCATGGAAATATTCAACAACGGTACCAGGTGATACAGTTGAATCTGATGTTAAGCAAGAATGCATTACACAACCTTGGTTGACATCGGAAAATTTCATCTTCTTTGAGCACTCTTTACTTTCTCTATTTTCTACCCAATTATTGAAGACATCCATTTCTAAGCCTACTTCTTCTTGGAACTGTTTGTCGAAACAGAAATGTTGAGAAAATTCTTTAGTAGTTCCAATATGTATGAACCTAGAGGAGTTCATCAATAGAAGTGAGATATCAGTTCCTTTCAGTAAATTGAAGATTTTTTCTCTGGTTGGTACCAGGCTTGTTGTTGGGTTGCTGACATTAGGGATATGTGATGTGTAATCAATGGTAGCATTTGGTCCAAGAGCCTGAAGGAAATCACCATAAGCATCTATTTCACAAGTAATTGGAGAATTTTCTTTGTAAAAACCAATTAGTTTCTTAGCAACATCCATTCCAAAGAAGAAAGAACTGTCTGTGTAAGCTACATGACCTTTGACTTTTATATCACCTGGGAATTTTAACTTTTTGTCTTTTATTACAGCGTCTTTCTTGTACATAACTGTCTCCGATGGCTTCTGTAACACTTCTGTACATTTCTGGTTCAAGATATGTTTGGATGTGTCTATACTTTCAGGGTTCTCTAGAACATACACACCATGCTGGGTACCCATCTGTATAGTGGAGGGATGAGCTAAAGCTGTAAAACCAGTCTCTGCAAATTTCCATGGCAATGTTTCATCACCAAGGTTATAAACCAAGAAATCATCTGCACATGATAGAAACACCCCAGCAGGCATCCTAGGTAGAAATGGCCAATACATTGCTAGTTTGAAGTCTAACATCTGGTATAAAGGGTTCCCAGTGGGGATTGCAGAGAATATTTTGCCCAGTATGCTAGCGCTAGGCATTCTTTTACTCTGCCCTCCAGCATGTAATAGTAACACCCTGTAGTCATACAAACTAGCACCATACTCCGTGTGTAGAAAGTCCAAAGCAGTCAAAGTAGAACCTCCATTTCCTAAAATTAAACAGGAAATTAAAAAATAACACAACAATTGTAGTAAGATTAACATTTACAGGATGGGTGCCATATCTAGAGCAGGAACTAATTACCAATCCTGAGCACTGAAGATCACCTCTGGTTTTTTGTACCAGGGTCAGTCTTCATTTTTCTATGTTTTGCTCAGTCTTCATTCATGTCATTTTTCTATGGTTTTTTTAATTTATTGTTTTTTGTCTGTCGAATGTCTGAATTTGTTTTATGTCATGTCATTGTTTGTTGTTGACATATATATGAGTTTGAATATCCCTTTGGTATATATTTAGTCTCTCTTTTACAGAACTAACTGAGGGGTTTACAGTTTCAAAATATATAACAAAAGTAATTAAGTGCCAGTCTTTGTAAAAATCAGGCAATTTCGCTAAAAATCAAATCATGATCAGAAAAAAAACACTGAGCTAATTATGTTATTTAATACTAACTATCATCCTGAGTTAAACATTATTAGTCTTTCGTTTGTGTGTGTCTGGTAATATCAAATAACTTGGTTAGAAAATTGGTTAGAATGAGAGCAAATTACAAAGTTATCTCCCCTCATTCGTTAATTTCTTATGCATTTCAACCAAATTGTATCTTCTATTACCAGAACAGAAAACAGAAATGAATGTTATTTTTGTGCATAACTACATATTATGAACCAAAATCAATGTCAAATTGGTTGATTTTTTTTGGTCATGTTTTCACAACTGCCTGATTCTTAGGCAGACTGGCACTTAAATGTCACAGTAACAAATAATTAGAAGTCTGTGGTGGCATGTAATGTATGTAGTAAATGTTATAATGGTAGATATGTATTACAACATGAACATGCAAATAACCATGCCAGTTTAATTGACTGTTGCAAGTCGATATTCTGATTCCTTATTCAATAAGGCTAAGGCTCTGTGTTGAAGGCCGTACATTGATCTATAATGGTTTACTTTTTTAAATTGTTGTTTGGATGGAGAGTTGTCTCATTCATGTCATTGGCACTCACACCACATCTTCCTATATCTAATAAGTCTATAAACAAAAACTTCTGCACAGTTTACTTTATATATACTATATTCAAAAACAAAAGACAAGTTTCCCAAATAAAATTGAGGATGGGATTAATGGGTAATGTGTCAAAGAGAAAACAACCCAATCAAATAGCAGGCAACAGCCAAAGTCAGGTCCCAAAGATATTTGTAGTTTGTCCAGCTTTTCTTGCCATTTATGCATGAGATTGATTTAATATTTTACTAACAGCTTGTTAATGTTGAGTTGTGGCATGTTAGGAATTTTAACATCTGCCAGCAAGTCATTATTGGTCACTACCTTTTTGTCTATATTTTAAAATTTACTTGTACAAAGATTTTTCTTGAATCAAATGAAATGGAATATTTGGAAGATCTTTCTCAATCAATTGCATGTAGTGACACAGGTTGAGACATGGTATTAACCTTGTTATAATGAATAATGATTTTATATATTGTTGGTTGCTTAACATCCAGTGGCAAATATTTCATGCATATTCAGGATGAGAAAAAGTCAACAATAAATACAATAGGTAGGTCTTGTAATAGAAGCCATCCAGAATGATGGTCAGAGAATTTGGACTGCCACTCAAAAATGAGGGTATATTGGATAGGGACAGAAATTTTGCTTTGCGACCGGCCACCCACGGAGTACGGACACCTCAAAGAATTGTTGCAAGGGTTCTTAGCATCCTAAGAGCATGGTACTAATAATGATCTGAATTAATTACCAAGTTTAGTCCCCGGTGGATCTGATATGATATGAATAGGTAGATTTAATGGCACTTCCTTTCTGTCTAGTTTGTCTTTCAGCTGAGCATCAAATATATCTTTCTGATCTTCATCTGCTGTTGTTATGACTACCACATCCCAAAATTTTGCATGGCCACTGTCTTTATCTTTACCTGTCAAACATAATACTTGTAAATCTTTTCATACATATGTTTAATTACATCAAGGATTTGCATAATTATACACATATACCATGTATACTACATTTTGTACTACCATGACTACTGTTTTAAATTCAAAAGTTAATACACAACCTGCTAACCAAAAGACCAAGAGCAGTTAATTTCAGCTTCATCTAAAAAACTTAAATTTATAATATAATTTATGAGGACATGCATACAAGAAAGCTATGAAAAAAATATTATTATATTGTCATGATTGTACATATATTAGACGACTTTTATAAAGTATACTATAACCATTTGAGTTTTAATCTGATGTTAATATATGCCCTGCATGTGCAAGATATAATTTCTGTCAAATTTCTACAGTCAAATATATATACATAAAAACTTTACACCTGTATACAAATATAGTTTCAAGGTAACTTCCTTTTTTCTTCTGTCATGTCTGTTTTTGAACTAAACATTTTTTTTTTTACACTGTAAATATTTACACTGGCTATTACAATGTATTAAAGTTTATCTTACAATAATGAATCAAAGTGCTTGTAAGCACTGAAGAGTAGAGTAAAAATTGCTTAAATGTATCAGTTGGAAGCATAATTAAATATTACATTGTCTATATTACATAGGTTGTAGTTGATTCAGCTAAAATTCTAGACAAAGAGAGATAACTCCAATTTATAAACACTTTAACATTGACATCATTCATATCTTTAGAACAGATATTAGATTCCTGGAATTCAAGGTCAGGTTTGGAACTGATTATTTACAGATAAAAAAAACTAGAACACACCTGCGAAATCGCGGGCATTCAGAGCGTGGTTGAAAGTATGTAATTTGCTGTATGAAGAATTTTGTAAAAGATTTGCTGACTTGTAAATTTCAGGAAAAGTATCAGAAGTAATAGGTACTTGGGGACAGGAAAATGTTTTTTTTTAACCGTCCTTCTTTATTTCCAAAATTCCTATTTTTTGTTTTCTATTAATTTCATACATGTAGTATATTATGAGCATTCAAGTCAGGGGCCTGTAATTCAGTGGTTGTCGTTTGTTTATGTGTTTTGTATTTGTTTTTCGTTCATTTTTTGTAAATAAAAAAGGCTGTTAGTATTTTCATTTGAATTGTTATACATTGTCATTTTGGGGCCTTTTATATCAGACTATGCAGTATCGGCTTTGCACATTGTTGAAGGCCGTAAGGTGACTTTTAAATGTTAATTTCGGTGTCATTTTGGTCTCTTGCGGAGTACTGTCTCATTGGCATTCATACCTCATCTTCTAACTGGAGAATTTCAGGAAAGGTATCAAAAGTCATAGGTAATTTGGGACAGGATAATTGTTTTTTCTAGCCCGGCTCCTCCTTTTTCCTCAAAAGAAATCCATTTTTTTGTTAGTTCTCTATTAATTTTAATGACACATGGATAATTTAAGCGCTTATCTGTATATTATGAACATTCATAAAAGGGGGATCGCACCGGGAGGGGTCCTGATTTTGATATCCCGGTCTTAAGAACATGAAATCCAGAGGTTCCGAATTTGATATAAATTAAATAGTATAGTGACATTAAATTTATTACTATTAATAAAGTGTATTTTCTTTTAAATTCAATTCTCAGTTTAATAATCGATCCACGGCGGTCATTGATATATTATACAGACACTCTCTATTTAATTAACTCTGTGACCGCCGTGGATAGTAAACTTGAAAATTGTATCAGACAGAAAATACACTTTATTCCTAGTATATGTATTTGTTTCAAAGTATACAATAAACGCAAGCCGGAGTTCTAATCTGAATTAAAATTTCGTTCAATGATGGATATCAGACAGAAAATACACTTTATTGGTAGTATATATGTATGTTAAAAGTATACAGAAAACGCAAACCGGAAGTCTAATCTGACTTAAAATTTCGTCCAATGACGGAAACATATCCAGACGCCTTTTTTCTCATTTTTCTCCCAAAATAACTCAATCTGGATAATCATATGAATGGATGACAAATGCGATTATGCACTGTACATATAGGACACAGAGGCATGAAGATTAATTTATTGTGGAAAGAAGAGAAGCGACACCCAAAATGAGGTCTTCTCGTTTAATAGTATAGATGTGTAACAGTTACATTGCTGATTGCATTATTGTGACATGTACAAATACAAAAGTTCTGGACTGCCACTGATATATATATATATATGAATCTTTCATGTTTAGGGGTTATATAAGTCTATAAGAATGATTCTGTGAATGGTGTCTTGTTTTGTGTCAGATAGGATATTCGATAAGCAAATTTGTTTACATATATAGGTACAAGATCTATGTGCATGATTTTGAAGATTGCATTTCCTCAAGAGTTGTCCTGTTTAGTGATTGCCACATTTCAGTGACTGCCAATGCAAAGCTGGTGTAATGTTGCAGTTAAACTTTATGTTTTGATATTCCCTTTTCAATAGTAAATAAGCATAGCACATAAGTTCTGAGGAAGGTTAACATTCCTAGCTTCAACAAAGCATTTCATTTTTTAAATCAGGTACAATGATAATCCAAATAATTGTGACATCTTGAGCTGATGGCTTTTTTATTTTTTTGCTACGATTCCTTTATTACTGCAAAGACTTTATTCAAGAACATTATGACATCTTGAAATGCTGGTTTATTTTTGGCTTTGACCGCTAACTGCGTTAGTTGGTAGTGCAAAGATTTGAATTTATTCCAAATTCCAATATCATCAAGTAATTACCAGAAACCATCAGAAATAGAAACACTTTCCATCGTAGGGTTGTATACACCTTATCGCTATTTGTCCGCCATTTAGGAGATAACTGTATTGTATTTTAAGCTCCGACGGCATCAATTGGGGATTTGATGGTGGCAAATTCAGTTTACTGCAATGCGTTAGCGAAGACAGTAAATGGTTATTTGTGATCATCAAATCCTCAATTGATGCCTTTGGAGCTTAAAATATAATATTGTTATCTCCATTCTAATTAAACTGACAGAAAACAATGTTAAAATATGTATTCAAAAACTGTCATATGCTGTCTGCACTTGCGTGTACGTTCCATAGCATCAATTGATGCAATGTAGATGAGTGACGTTATCCAAACAAAATGAACGTAACAAACGTTGCTGTTATAGAATACTGGATATCACACATGTTCCCTTGAAATTTTGACGTCATAAAACAAAATATCTGACGCCACAATGCAAAAGTGATTTTTGTATGACATCAAAAGTTCATGTGGCAGCTAGGTCAGCCTGGAATAGCAATAAGGTGTACAAGTTCAAATATAATGGGGAAAGGGGATAAATCCACATGCACAACAGATACAAAGGACAATGCTTTTGGACAGTGAATTTGAGAGCTAAAAACTTGTCCTACCTGATGCAGAAAAAAACCAAGCATCAAGCCTATTAACATGATTAAAGGAAAAAAGTTTAGCTTGAAGGTTCATCATAACAAAAGGATGCCAGGCATTTAAACTTTTCCAAGATTGAAGATTTCCAACAGGACATGCAAGTCTTTACTCAGAGTAGATTTTGTCATGTAAATACAGCCATATGTGTCCGTTTGTAATGATGAATCTGCCTTAAATTTTATTGATAGTTTATTGATAGCAAATAACGCTCAAGTTTCATAATTTTTCAACCCGTGCTTTCATTCATAACAGACAGCATTATATTAGTTACCTCTAATGGACGAGTAGTTACTGAGAACATTTTTCATAAAAGTAGTGATACCAGGATCCCCCATTAAGATAATATCAGGGTGCTCTTGTACATAAGTTTCAAATGCTAACGTACAAATGAAAATTTGACAGGTGTTGCTAGATTTCTAAATAGAGTTATCTCCCATGGATCCGGACTGGATACGATTTATATCCGGTTTTTCTCCCTCAAATGTATTCAACTACTTTTTAAAATATAATCCACTATAACTCTTTAAGGAAATAATATCATGATAATATTATAATAGGTTGTAAAAATTTTAAAAAGTTAAGCACAAGTGCCAAATTTAATTGGCCTTTTATTAAAAAAAAACTAGATGTATTAAAAAATATTGCTATTTATATGATAAATGTTTGCAAGGAATTGTATGTTTAAATGTTAAGAACTAAAAAAAAAAAAAAATTAAAAATACAGTATCGATATTGCTTTCATTAATACGTTTACAATATTTGCCTGTTAATAATAGGTATATTGTAATGCCTGTGTTATGTGTATAGCTCTGATCTGGCTGTGGATTTACATCTAAGAATTGCATGAAATATTTAAATTCATCATTTATGACTCAGTTTATGTCAACATTATTTGTTTGTTACTCCGATTTTGTTTTTTGTCCATGGATTTTTGAGTTTTGAACAGCGGTATACTACTGTTGCCTTTATTTATTAAGCCTATAGATAAGCCGTGAAAGATGAGATAAGATATTTTTTTCCAATTAAAGGGCCCATGAAGAGCAAATAAATTTATTATTATGATTTTTATAATTGTTACAATAATCCCACGAGAATAACAAATATAACATCAAAACCAAATACATGAATTTGGGATAGACAAGTATAGTGACATGTCTTATCACAATGTGAATTTACCGTGATTCAAATATAAGAGCAAACAAACAACACAACGTTAAAATGTAATACAAACAGTACAGAAACGAATTATAATATAACAATGGCCATATTCCTGACTTGGTACAGTGCATTTTTAAAGGAAAAAAATGTGGGTTGAACATGGTTTTGTGGCATGCCAAACCTCGCACTTTTATGGCCATGTGAAATATAACATCAAAATGACAACACAATTGACAAAGAATCACACGAACAACAGTCAACAAAAGGCAACAAGTTCAAAATTTTAATACGCCAGAAGTGCATTTTGTCCACATAAGACCTACTAGTGACACCCAGATACAAAAGTTTGAAAGCCGAAACAAGTACAAAGTTGAACAGCATCGAGGACCAAAAGATCAAAAAGGTTGTGCTAAAAATGGCAAGAGATTTCTGTTAGTTACCAGAACATCCCTATTATTTAGAATAATTTATACTTTATGCAAACAGTAAATTTTATAAAATGACTATACAAAAGATGTACATGATAAAACATGAAGTATTAACTAATTACATGAAACAACTTATTAAATGTCACAATGGTCTAGTTTTAACTTTATAATGTGTCTCAGACTGTAGTGTGGACTACGGTAGATCACGATTCAATATAAAAACAAGGAGATTGGTTGTCGTTTGTTGATGCGTTACATATTTGTTTTTCGTTCAATTTTTGTACGTAAAAAAAGGCCGTTATTTTTCTCGTTTGAATTGTTTAACATTTGTCATTTCGGGTCTTGTATAGCAGTGACTATGCGTTATGGGCTTTGTTCATGGTTGAAGGCCGTACGGTGACCTATAGTTGTTAGTTTCTGTGTCATTTGGTCTCTTGTGGAAACCGGACATGGCAGGGTTATTTTACAACCTGTATCCTGAACAACTATAAGGGCACTAAGTATAAATCTCAGAGTACTCGCAGTTACTGTAAGCTAGTTCAAAGCCAATACCAACTGATACAAAAAATCATGCCTTAAAGCTTGGATTAAAATATCAATCAGTGCAAATTTTATATCTAATGAATTTAGTGTAAATGCGTCAAAAAAGCATGACCATGTGCAATTCCAAAATAAAGGTATCCACAGACTGCAGTACCGTTAAAGTGCATATGTGTATAACAAAAATATTTAGTATGATTTCATTTACTTTTATTTAAACAAAATAATTATTTCCATCAATGAGACAATATTCAAGAATTTACTGCAGTGTTGAATTGGTAACCTTTAGAATTTATCAATATATATGATAATTCTATTATGTAACGCCTTAGTATTTAGGTTTTTTTTATAGTTTGGAATGTATGACCATTAGTTATGAAACCATTTTTGACATGCTTCTCGTCTTGTGCGAGCCTGATGATGACAATCAACCTGGATGGTGACATCCCATTAGTCCGACAACCATTATTCTGACAGCCCATTACTCCGACAGCCCATTATTGCAACAGCCCATTACTCCGACAGCCCATTATTCCGACAGCTCAATACTCCGACAGCCCATTATTCCGACAGCTCATTATTCCGACAATACATCTGTCTTTAAAAGTGTATTCAATTTGGTAAATTTTCTCTGAAAAGATCAACTCCGTTCTCTATAATATTTGTTGTTGTCAGTCTTGATTCCGATTCTTCTTCTCATGCGTGATTTTTGTCTCAGTTTATTGTAGTTGATACTTATTACAACTGCTCAGCCCTTACACTTGTTCCTCTTTCGTTTTACCGGTCTGAGTAATTTATTTGTCATTATATTTCGGCGTTTGTGTGTCCACTGTCATCCTTTGCTGTTCTAGTTCGCTGGTTTTTTTTTCTGTCTTGATCTATCTTCTTTTCACTAGTCAGATCTTACTAGGTTTCCCCCTTTCGCGTATCACGGGAGTGAAGTTTCAGCAATATTAGCTACATAAATAAATATATCAGAGTTAGATAACATTACCCGCCCTCTTTGGTCGCAACACTTTCCACCCCTTGTATCACTCATCTGAGTTTTATTTGAAATAGTTTTGTCGCGGAAATAAGCGACTAATGTAGAGTCAGTCAAAATTAGAAAAAACAAAGAGACAAATACAAACCCAGGTCCTAAAAAAATAAGATGACAAATAGACCGAAATGTGCTCCGAAAAGATAAGCAATTCGAGTCCAGCTTCTTCCAAGACACCCACGCGTGCGATTTAATGAATGTTGTTTTTGGGAATATGACTCCACGAAATATGGAGACAGAACACAGCACCCAATAACGATCGACCAGACATAGTCTGAGAGATGACATTCAATATATTTGTAGGAGTACCGATTTTATATTCCGAGCTTATTTTAAAATCTCGAAAAACAGGCCTCTTTTATAATGGTTCGGGAGGGGCAGAACTGATGAATTACAGCACAACTACATGTATTTACGAAAAACAAATATGACGCGAACCAACGACAACCACTAAACTACTAGCTACTGACTTTGGACAGGCTCATTAAGAATGTGGCGGGGTTAAAAATTAGTTTAAAAGGGCTTAACTCATCAGATATAATTACGAAGCACAAATTTTTTTAACACTTATACATACCGGACGTGACAGGGTATTTACACATCCCACGTATCATCAAACACAAATTACAGATCTGAGAGTATTTGCAGGTATTGGCAGCTAGTTAAAAGCCAATAACAACTAATAACATGTATCTATACAATGTGCGACATTCTTGTCCCGCGTGTTTACCTTCTCCTGGTTTTACTCTTGGTTTGTCTACCATTCATTGACTAAGGTAGAGTTGTTCACCTTATCCTTACACAGGTGGATTGGATTTGGCCATATTGGAGTCCCACTATTTTCAAAACACAGAATAGATTCTCTTATTTATAAAGCAAATCATATGCGACCCCGACGAATTTATTAAAAAATAGTTTGATGAGAATCTGTACATTTAATTCCCTGTATAACTTAAATTGAATTCTGCAAATATACACGTAATTAAAATTCTGTGGTGTGTATTTGCGTATGCGGTATGCAAATAATTGTTCCGTCATGATTCAGTATATTTTTTTTACGGAATTCGAAGTCTTTCCAAACAGAAATAGTTTGGTTTATCCGGGTTTTTTTTTACTTAATTCTGTAAATACATAAAATTATCAAACGATTTATGTACATACGAAAAGGCTCGAAAACTATTACTCTTTACATATATTACTTACTTACTTATCCTCTTCATCCCAAGTGGGACATAAGGCCACAACAAATTGCCTCCACTTCTCTCTGTCCTTAGCCATGTACTGGGCTTGGCCCCAGGTGTAACCCATTGCTTCTAATTCTGCTATTGTAGTTCTTCTCCAGGTGATTCTAGGCCTCCCTGGTTTCCTTTTTCCTGGTGGTGTCCAATTTAAAGCTGCTTTAGGTGTGCGATGTTGTGGCATTCTCAGTACATGGCCTAACCATCTAAATCTTCGTTGTTTGATTTCTGCTGTTATACTTTTAGCATTGCATTTCTTCAAAAGGCTCTTGTTACTGATCTTATTTGGCCAGAATATTTTGTTAATTTTTCTAAGGCAGCTAGTATGGAAAGCATCTACTTTTTGAAGGTCACTCACTAAAACACGCCAAGTTTCCGAACCATACAGTAGGACAGATTTTACATTGCTGTTGTAAATTCGCAGTTTGGTCCTTAAACTGTACTGGTTAGACTTCCAGATTGTATGAAGTCTAGCAAATGTTGCACGTGCCTTAGATAGTCTTGCCTTTATATCCTTCCCTGTTCCATTATCTTTGCTTATGATGCTTCCAAGGTAGGTGAAATCGTCAACACTGTCCACTGGCAGATCATTGATTGTTATTGGTGTTGTATTTCTAGTGTTTATTGACATTACCTTGGTCTTCTTGGCATTGGCATTCAGACCAGTTTGCTTTGCATAGTTGGTAAGTATGTTGGTCTTTTCTTGAAGGTGTTCACTTGTTTACACATATATTATACTAGTATTGTAATGTTTTAATTTTGACCCAATCATTATATCGCTGCTTCTAAAAAAGGTGAGGGATATACTGTTTTACCTCTGTTCTTCCGTCCATCCGTTAGTCCGTCCGTCAGTTCGTCCGTCCGTCCCACGAATATTTTCGTTGCATCTTTCTCATGAACTACGTTACAAAGATTTCTGAAATTTTGTTTCAGGTTTTTGTTGAAGTCAGCCATACCGTATATTGCATTTTTAGATTCATCACTCAACAACTTCCTGTCTACCGAACACTTTTCATATGATAACCAAGTCAGCTAAGCCGTGTGGTGCTTTTTCAGAATCATAACCTAACAACTTCCTGTTAAAACTGAAATATTTGGGCAGATGTATCATCAGTGAGCAGTAACTTGAACTTTAACTTACTGTTCTTGATTTATATGCTCTATTAGACCCTGTAATTTGAAAAATGATTTTCTTTTCTATTCTGTTCTGTTCTGTATACACTGTTATACACTGATTTCTAATTGAGTATATAGAAAGTATTCGAACTACCTATGTAATATATACGGAGTTATTTCTTAAAATATGTCATATACGCTATAATACAGACGGACATATTTATTTTCCCCTGATACCCTGATACTTGATAAGTGTCGGACTAATGGTTTGTCGGATTATTGGGCTGTTGGAGCAATGGGTTGTCGGAATATTGGGTTGTCGGACTAATAGGTTGTCGGGCCAATGGGCTGTCGGACTAATGGGCTGTCGGACTAATGGTGTGTAACCGTCTGGGTGCATGCCTGAATGGGATAAACCAGTCTTTTCACATTTTGAAATTGAATTATAAGTCTTGGTGTAATGGAGTGCCCATAATTGTTTTTAATAAATCGAAAGACAACGCTGCCATTGACAGATATATAGTTTGAGTGATCTTTAGAGTGATGAGCAAGAAATATACTTTGACCAAAAACAGTACCTAGAGGCACTCCCTGATGTTATCTCAATGTTCTTTGATGTTCTGCATGTAGCAAGATTGTCAGTGTATGGTTTTCTAAAATAGCAATCACCTACCGAATCCGAAGTATTATTGTCTATGTCATAGTTGTTTTATTTATACACAGGGATTTTCTGTACTATATTTTTTCAAGAGTTTTACCGCCGTCCTAGTTACGATCATTCGTTTTAAAATATGTAAAAAGTCTGATCAAGATCTTGTAAATCATGGCTGGAAACTTTTATTAAAATTAGTAAAAAACATTTATTTGATCACGACAACAATCAGACATTGCTTAGGAAGAGTCCAAATTCAGCCGTTTCCATCCGAACTTTCCCCGATTATTCCGTTCTGAATCCGATTTTATAATTCGATTTGCATCTTTCCCTGGTTAAAAACGACCGAATGTATCCCGACAGCCTCCCTTTTCTGTCGAATACAACCGACAGGCACAAGACAGTGACCAGACAGTGAACCAACGCTGACCGAAGATATCCGTTAGAAAACTGTCGCCATATTTGGGATGACCAGGTACTGTTGGAACGGAATCCTATCACAGTCTACTGTACCCCAGTGCAAACGGCTTTGTCTGGACTCAGTCGCATCGTATTCTGTAATTGTCGGGACTAAGACGAAGATATTGTTGGCAAATTTCGTATTTATAACGGTACTCTTGCGGAACGATTTCGTCAAAGACGGTTTGCATTCGGGATACAATCTGGACTCGATCGGCAAAAAAACAGCAATGGTATATCTCTTCGGATCTTACCAGTTCCCCAGGACACCGTCCAAAAATACAGAATCTGTCACGACATAATCACGATTGTAATAAGACTAGACAAAATCGGATGAGTTTTGCCAATGAGATAACTCTCCATCCAAGTCATAATGTGTAAACATTAAAGGTTAAAGAACGGTCTTTGTCAATGAGCCTTGGCTCACACGGTCCGAACAGCAAACTATAAAGGACCCCATGACAAATGTAAATCCTTTCAAACGGGACGGGAAACCCAACGATCTAATATATATGAATACGAGAAACATTTATGAACCACATCAACAAACGACAACCAGTGAACATCATGCAGGTTCTGACTAAGGACAGGTGCAAACAAATGCATATATCTCCTTTTTCAAGTCTGTTTTTAAAGCGAGCGACTCGGTATACACATCAATAAAATAAAGCGTGCATGTATTATGAGTATGTGAACTAAGTTTCAGGTTCATGTGACCACAAATTCATTATAAACTGCCTAACACCGCAACTTTAACTGGACGGACTAACGGGCGAACGGACGCACATACCTAAAAAAACACAGCAGTGATCACCACGGCCGTACATACTGGAAAACACATCTGTGATCACCACCACCACCACCGGAAAGGCCTTTGCAAAGTCTACGAACAATGGACACCAAGTCATAACTCACCTTTGACTTTGGCCACATGACTAAATAATTGTTTAAACCACCACACGTGCATGCATACCGCAAGCGGCTTATTCACTTTAAACCATGAGAACTAAAACAGATTATCAGGATAACAAGAATAATTTTACAAACCTGGAAATTTATTTATAAAACATCTGCATGTCTTTCCTTAATCTATGATCTTCTAAATTGTTAGGAGAGATACATGTAAATTCTAAAAATCAGCTTAATATAAAGATAAAGATTTACTTAAACTTGTGAAAATCAGAAAGTGCACACCTATAAAAAAAGAAGATGTGGTATGATTGCCAATGAGACAACTATCCACAAAAGACCAAAATCATAATTATCAAAGATCTTTAGTTAGTTTTAAGGATGTGTGGCAATACAAATTTGGAACCAGTTTTGTCTCCGAATTGCTTTTTTAAAAGATATTTATGCAAACAAAATAAATCCTAACAGATATGTGTTCAGTATACGATATTTAATTATATAACTGACGGTGCACAGTTGGTCTTGGTTTATCGAAAAGAGTGAAAAATGACTCAAATTATAATTTTGATATTAAAGATTACACAAGGAATAACAACGTTGGATCAAATGATATATGATATTAAAAAAAATTATGAAAAATTATGTCTACGTATATACAGTAGTCTCGTGATCTCGATCAGTGGAAAAATAATATGTACAGAGAACAACAAAATGTTGATATATGATGCAACCTTATATGTATTGACAATATTTACGCATGTTTAGTTTTAATTTCAGAACACAACTTAATTACTGAAATAATGCTTTAAACTATGGTTATATTTTTTTGTCTGATGTTATAAACAATTTACACGTGTACATTGTAATAATTTGTTTTCTGACGACAATATAAAATGTCAGAATTATATACATGCACATTATTTCTAAACAGTAATCTTGAATCTTCAAATCTCTGTAATTAACTGATATCTCACCCATCTTTTATATCTTGGTTCATATTCTTTAAAATAAATAAAAACAAAGTATTTAAAAGTATTAAATATCTTTGATTCATCTTTGTTTTGGTCGTGTCATACTTTACAGAGAGATTTCTCAGAGACAAGGGACAAGAAAGATAAAAGAGTAAATAAGCTTTAAATATCATTTTAAATTAAATGATGGCTGTTGATAAGCGTCCTCTAATTGTGTGGCATACGGCCGAGCGGTAGTCCACCATTTACACGGATAGTAACATCAAGTACTACTTTAAAAAGCGTCGATTATGGAAATGAAAATGGGATTAACATAATTAATGACATCATATACTGATCATGAAGCGGGTGCACGTGTGTTGACTTGAGTGGTTTATTTTGGACATATAAATCCAAAATTTACATTGGTTGGTGTCTTGTGAAAGGGAGCAATTAGCCAGGAATCGTTTATTATATCATCGGGTAAGAATTTGCAAAAACTAGTGTAAAATAAGAAAAAAAATCGATGGAAAACCAGTTTCTTGACATTTCAAAAGTCTTAATAGTTTATATTTTTAGGCCTATATAAACAAGACGTCACCTGATCAATTAAGACTGCATGTTCATATGTAAACAATGCATATACTAATTAATTTCTAACTTTAGACTAAACCCAAAAAGGAAGACGTCTTTATAAACAATTTATACAAGTACATGTGTTCTTAATTAATCGTTCTGTTTGAATCATCGATAAGACTCGCGATTAAGACACATTTATCTAATTTGACATATTAATAATTTTGTCAGTAGTTTGGCTTTTCAATTTTGTTTAAATACTTCTTTCAGAGTTAGTTAGAATTCTTATAATCGTGTTTAATCATGATTTAATGTCATTGAAAATTTAAATTTGACATTTTCGTGAGAAATTTAGTTTTTGTGGTCGCGTGTACGTTGGCCATATAGATTACGCTACATTCAGTGACCAGTACCGAACTCCGTTTCAAAAAATACATGACGTTTCTACGATCCACTTTAGGGAAACATATTAGATTTTATAAATGATTCGATGAGCGTTACTTTAAGAGTGTTAACATTTTTGATTTTTTTGAACTGCTAATTTTTAGGTGTTTTTTTTTGCAAATGTGAAAGGTTTGCATAGACTCTTTTAGGAGAACACTAAGGTTTGCCAAAAATGTATTACTGTTTTATGCGTTATTTTACACATGATTTAGAAATTATTTTTGAGAGAATTTTAAAAAGAAAAATAAAAGAATGGTTCAGCCTTATTATTATGATAACCAAATGTACACAGAGGTTTTCTAATGTTCTAAGAGCTTCACTACTTTACAGCCCTTGCCTATAGCATGACAGGAATAAATCACTTTGTGTTGACATGATACAAAAATAATGGTTGCTGTATTGCTTTACGTCCAGTGGGAAATATTTCATTAGTATTCAAGACAATAAGAAATATAAATTGAATCTAATAGGAAGGTTCGGCAAATTGGGTAAGACGTCTATAAAGATAAGTCGCAAAGTTCTATGATGTTCGCAGAGAGCGTCACTCTACCCTCATCGGAATTTGCAAATATATATATCTGAGTATAGTATTGACCATTTATAACGAACTCTACATCGGCGGACCCGGGGGTGGGGGTGCCTGGGGGCCCGCCCCCTTTACGTGGGAAAAATTTGGTTGATTGAATAATGTAACACCGAAGCGTGACTGGAGCGGGGCCCCTCTTAGATAAGTCAGTGCCCCCTCCCCCCCCTTTTACACAAATTTCTGGATCCGCCAATGTTCTAAGGGTAAATCATAAACCCCAAGGTAAATCATAAACTATAAAGTAAGGGCTGCATGATAGAGTTACCATGAAACCAGTCAAAACACAACGCAGTAGTATATATATAAAATAACGGACCGAATGGATAGATGCACACTATTTTAGCTTTAGGCCTGATATATTTTGACAAAAAATGTTTTATCGACTTACATTATGTGACGTGTCAAGAAAAAAATCTTTTTAAAATGAAATATAGATGGCGCTGGCATAACGCGTACTTAAAGTTAAAAGCAAATGAAATATAGATGGCACTGGCCTATAACGCGTTCTTAAAGTTAAAAGCAGGTTGTTTATTTACCATAACAACTTCAAATTGTCTAAAATATTTATCACAGACCCTGCCAACACTCAAATGTCAACAGATGCAATCTTAAAACTTCAATATTTAAAACAATGCAATGCTTAAAAAAGTAGAAAAAAACCCACTGGCGCCAGAAATAACAGCTTCATAATGCAACAAATATAGAAGAAAAAATAACGCAAAAATAATAAAACGATTATATTAATTAACTTTCCTTTCTATATTAATAACGCTAGTCATTCAACACTTTATATTAATATTTTCAGACGGGTAAAGTTTCGTTGATGGGCTTTCAAAGCGTAAATTTACATGTATGTTCTATGTAAAATAGATGAAATAGTAGCTTATCGAGGATCAATCCTCATAAACATGTCCAGAATTCAAAGCAAATTAAAAACTATGTAAACTTTAATAAGTTTTTGTTATGCAAAGCCAGTGGGATTGGAAAATGAGGTAAACAAGTATCAAAGTACATTTTTCAATTATGACTTGGAATGAGAGTTATTTCATTGGCACTCATACCACATCACCTTATATCTATCAGATGCAAGTCTATAGCTAATAACTTATAACATCTGATTTACATCGAAGTAATATTTTATATATTGTCTCTTGTTCTCTTGTTCTAAAATTACCAATTAGTTTTGATAAAACAGGAAAAAGTGTCATCAGACTTTTAGAGAATCTTTGGTAATAAATGGATCTAGAATGAAATCTTAATTGCGTCAAATTTTCTTTTGTCATTTTGACATCTTTTCACTGCTTTTGTATGGCAATGTTGCAATATGAATTATCAATCAATGTACTATCTTGTCTTGTTTTAGTTTACTTGCAACAATTTCATTTTTTTTATGAAAAATGACAACACTTCTAGGTTAAACAAAATTAGCTGGACTGCAGATTAAAACATTGCTCTTAGTTTTATCAAAAACGATTCAGTAATTTAAGTATAATTTAATTAATACAAGTAACGGGCATATATAATATAAAGGAATTGCATGACTCGGACCTTGGACATTATTTGGCTTCTGGAATCCATGGTCAAACATTTGAAAAATAATTCTGAAAACAACGGGCTAGTTTGAAGCGAACATGTTATAATGTTTGTGTTTTGTCGTCACAGCACACTAACCGACTTGGTCGTTATAAGTAGAACGATGAGAAAAGACAAACAGGTGTTAAATGTTCACCACTAACTCTGTAAATATTTAACTTGTACATATCATAATGTTAGTCGGCGACTACAGATGTTCAGGTTAACCTACTTCTGACTTAACTATATACTATTGGACTTAAAAAGCCATACAAATGACATATTTCTCATCCTTGCAGATACCGAGGGAAATATCTTCGAAAACGTCAACGAGTCAAAAACAACACCAAAAACGAAACTGATATCCAAAGGAACATACGATTTTTAATAATAGTAGAGACCTCAGTAGACAGCGTTGATGCTTTTATTTAATGTATTTTAAGCCTAAATTTAAACCAAACGAACTATTCATAGGAAGACAAAGTCGTTCATGGACAAATTGCCTTGTGTGACAGATAAATGCATGATTTTGGATTCTAACTTGAAGCCGAAAAAAAACATCAAACCAATAGTGTAAATCAAAACTCGTGGAATATAATTATGTCAATATCAAAGTCAAGTAAATGTTGTCTTCCAAAAACCACCTGAAAATAAAATAGTTGTGTTACCTTAAATCCACTTAAAATTTGATTCTATCGTCGCTTACTCGTCAAAGTTATATAAAGCATAAAGCGTACAAGAATTTCAAAAACAATTGTCTCTATGTAACTATTTTTTACTAATTATACTCTTTAAATTAGAGTTTTGAAATCTTAGAACTTTTTACCAATGTCTATAATGACTTGTATTTCACATGGAAAACAAACACACAGAGAGATAAGTGTATCTGCGTTTGTTTATTCGATTTCATAATTCACCAAAGAAAACAAATTTTGATTGATTTATCATACATTTCTTTAGATATGATAGAGAATGACTTCTCCAGTACTTTATGTTATTACTTCTGTTTAATTTGTCAGAATCCGTTGATGTTACATAAATCAATGTCATATAGTTTAAATAGACATGTCTTAAACAACTTGTAGAAACAGAATACTCTCAAATGTTTCAGATACTTTTCAATCAACTTTACACTAACCTCCTGACCAGACTAATATTATAATATAAGAATAAAGATATGTGGTATGATTGTCAATGAGAAACGGTTCACCAGACTTCAAATTAAGTGGATTTCAACAGTTATAGGCAAATGTACGGCCTTCAACAACGAGAAAAACGGTACCGTATCTTCGTTGAATCGTTGCTGGAAATTTAAACTTCAATTAAATTTGTAAAAAAATATCTGAACACGTACGACAAACATCAGATATTGTTCAAGACACGTCTAATTTCAGCCGTTTCCAGCAGAATTCGTCCCGATCTCGCCCCGTTCTCAATCTGATTCTAATTTGGTTTGTATCTTTCATATGGTAAAACAACGACCAAACTTGTTCCGACAGCATCCCGGTTTTGCCGTTTGCGATCCGACATAGATCAGACAGTGCACAGACATCCTATCACAGACTACTGTTTCGCATTGCAACGGCTTTGTCTGTATTCCGTCGTATCGTGTTTTGTTATTGTCGGGAACAACATGGGTATATTGCCGAATTTCTTATAATTATTTAAAAGAAACAACGGAAATGTTCTGGAAAAAAGACCGCATTCACCAAGATCTGGTTGGAATTTGGGTACAATTAGCAAAAATAAAAACAACGAATAATTTCTCCAGAAAACAAAGAATTTTGTTACGACTTTGATCCGATACAGCAGAATCTGTCGTTACGACTTTGATCCGATACAGCAGAATCTGTCGTTACGACTTTGATCCGATACAGCAGAATCTGTCGTTACGACTTTGATCCGATACAGCAGAATCTGTCGAAATAGTCGACGTTACGATTGTAATCCGACAAAATCAAATGAGTTTCCAAGGTTACGATTGTAATCCGACTAGACAGAATCAAATGAGTTTCCAAGAACGCTACGGTACGAACAGTACTGTCAGGATGATTCATCGTTCTCTCAGAATATGTTGCAAACGTATACGACTGCGTACAGACAATGATAGTTTGAGCGTCACTGATGAGTCAAGTTTGAGCGTCACTGATGAATCTTTATGTAGACGAAACGCGCGTCTTGCGTACTAAATTATAATCCTGGTACCTTTGATAACTATAGGACATTTCAGATCATTGATGATAGCAATCTGCCTTTTCGTGTCTTAGCACCGTTTGATCTCAAACAGGAACACTATTTGGAACTGTGTAAACGCTACATTATCTCTGAACAATACCCACCTATACTATACATATATACATTTAATGAAGTACCATGCAGTATATTTTATTCTTTAAAAGCGCATATCCTCAACTTTTAGAAACGTCAACATTTTGTCAGTTGTCAAATTGTGTGCATTATTTTTTTTTAAAACTATATGTATGACAAAAAAAATCCGATAAAGATTAAACGTTTTCTGAATGCGATAGATAGATTTTTTAATTTTTTTTTTAAAAGATAATCGTTTTTGAATGAAACATTTATAGAGAGTGTAAGTTTTTTTCTGCTTTAAACATGTCATGACTGGTGACAGCCATCATGTTCCTCAATGTATACGTGCAAAATATTACGACCTAAACATACAAGCGCATTTGTCTTATAAAACATGTAATATTCTATGATTTCCGTGGGCATTATATCTTACATCATTGACGAGTTTTGATTTGTGATTTTGTCAGCACCCTGGATCATCTAGATCTAGCTTAGTATATTCACACGTTTTTATGTTCGTTTTTATCATACACAAAATGACGTTGACAGTTGACAGAATGGTGAAAGCAACGATAAAGCTGTTTACATCATTGTATTAAATTTGAGTTTTCATTTCATTTAACAACTTATAAATGATTTTTTTCCTTTATATTATTTTTTTTTTGTAAAAAAAAGATGAATGTAATACAATAAAACATTTGAAGATCGGGTGACAATAACACTTCGCAGAAATCTTAAGCTCTGGAATGGTAAGCAGTGCCTGCTCTACTAGCAGAACCGCCGTGCAAGGGCTGTACAGCCAGTCAAGATCGTTAAAAACTTCCATTTGTTGTACTAGCAGAACTGAACGTTTTTTTTTAAGTCGGCTAGTCCATTATGGATTCCGTGTATTTTATTTGGTGTAATCTGCTGAGGACTCTTCCAGAATTATCCAGTAGAAATAGCCATTCTAACAAAATAGCTTTACGATGAAAAAAAAAAAAACGCAAAAAAAATTATTTTTATTTTCATTAGCGTCAGGATATACTTTAAAACATATAGTATAAACATACCTTACCATATTTTCCCCCCTATAGACTGTAATGCAAGTCTTGCGTAATGAAAGCAGAACCTTAATAATAGACTGTGACGAGTAGACCCCACAATCTACATGTAGATCGTTACTCGTGACATCTGAGTAACCCTACCTCTAGACTGTGATCTGTGACATTCGAGTAGACCCCACAATCTACATGTAGATCATTACTCGTGACATCTGAGTAACCATACCTCTAGACTGTGATCTGATACATATAAGTGGACCCTTATTCTAGACCTTGATATATAACATCTGAGACCCTATGTTATTGACTGTGACCTGGTATATCAGATTGCACCTTAATTCTAGACAACTGTAACTTATGACTTATGAAAAGACCCTTAATTCCAGACTTATCTGGAAAATCTGAGTATACCTTTTTAAAATTGTAGACTGTGATCAATAACATCTGACTTATAATTAAAATAACTCTGACCTGTATTCTGAGTAGAATCTAAGTTTTAGAGTACTATGACATGTGACGTCTGAGTATTACCTATAAGTCTAAACGGTAACAGTTACTTGTAACATCTGAGTAGACAACTAACCTGTAATATCCGAGTAGACCCTACATGACTGTCACTTGTGACATAGGAGTAGACCCTACATGACTGTCACTTGTGACATAGGAGTAGACCCTACATGACTGTCACTTGTGACATAGGAGTAGACCCTACATGACTGTCACTTGTGACATAGGGGTAGACCCTACATGACTGTCACTTGTGACATAGGGGTAGACCCTACATGACTGTCACTTGTGACATAGGAGTAGACCCTACATGACTGTCACTTGTGACATAGGGGTAGACCCTACATGACTGTCACTTGTGACATAGGAGTAGACCCTACATGACTGTCACTTGTGACATAGGGGTAGACCCTACATGACTGTCACTTGTGACATAGGGGTAGACCCTACATGACTGTCACTTGTGACATAGGAGTAGACCCTACATGACTGTCACTTGTGACATAGGAGTAGACCCTACATGACTGTCACTTGTGACATAGGGGTAGACCCTACATGACTGTCACTTGTGACATAGGAGTAGACCCTACATGACTGTCACTTGTGACATAGGGGTAGACCCTACATGACTGTCACTTGTGACATAGGAGTAGACCCTACATGACTGTCACTTGTGACATAGGGGTAGACCCTACATGACTGTCACTTGTGACATAGGGGTAGACCCTACATGACTGTCACTTGTGACATAGGGGTAGACCCTACATGACTGTCACTTGTGACATAGGAGTAGACCCTACATGACTGTCACTTGTGACATAGGGGTAGACCCTACATGACTGTCACTTGTGACATAGGGGTAGACCCTACATGACTAGACTGTAACCATATCAATCAAGTGCAAACTGTTGTTTTATGACAGATCAACTTATATACAAAATATAACATACATGTACATAAAATGTCTAAGTATTATGTAAGAACTATTTATCATTTTCCAGACTAACATTTTCAACCCCTACGGTTTTAGATTGTTTGTTAAGATTCAAAATTGAAATTAATAAGGTATATGCCAGTGCAAACAAATATGAGTGTTAGGAGAAGAAAGAGGGAAAAACAAGAGAAAATCATACGAATTTCTGTTGAAAATGAATATTTAACAATGAATAGATATTGCACTAGATCTAGTATGATAACTTATATGCCCATTTTAAAATCATTATTTTTATCGTTTATATAATAAGAAGCCTGTGAACATCTGATTTCAAACTTAAAAACTATAAAAAGATCTTTTGTCATTAGTTCAACTTTCTATTATAGTCAAAGATTTTTCAAATTTCAATCTTAATGCGCGTTAAATAAATTAGCTTTTACATATTTTCCCTGTTTTAATGTTATTGCCCTCCCGACTGTTATAACACCACGTTTCACTTTATACGAAATAATAACCACTCGGTAAATCATGTCTTTATTATAGCTTAATCGTCAAAACCTGCATATTGTATCACGTTCGAATCTGTGGAAGTGTTTATTATGATTTAAACGACAAAAACACAAATTCTACTGATTATGTAATGATAAAATAAAATGTTTGTTAAACTTCAATGAGACAGCAACCGGAAAAACAAAAACAAAAAACAAAAAAATATTGTAGACAAAAAGTAAAGACATTGTAATGTCTTCAACATCAGCGAGAATCTTTAAGCAAATCTCGCAATCGTTCTGCTTAACAAAATTTGATGTGACTTATAATGCATGATAAACAGGAACTGTCTTCACAGAAAAGATACAAAGTGATTGTATATTGGTCTATTAGTTTGAAAATTACAAGTGTTAAACCTATACCATAGAATGCTAGCGGTTAAACATTTTGAATTGAGAAAAGACAAACGAATCAAACACAAGTTAAGCAACACAGTAATGTCTTCTGCAAGCAAAACTACATCATGTGTCTAATACCGATGGTCGAATATATATGTAGGACACTGAGCAGAAATGGTTACGTCGTTCCAAACCCGATATATGACGCTGAAGTTGACGAACCAGGGGTATGTAAAAGAACGTCTCGTACCTTTTCTAAAACAGTTCCGATTGTAAGGTACCAATACCTTGTAGATAAATATTCCGTATTTCACAAATAACACATGATGGTCTTGATGTATGAAAGATTCTGCATACTGACGTTGTTTATAATCTCCGTGTTATACTAGTATTGTTCGTTTATTTGTCTTTGTTCCATTATTAATATTACTTTTACTGTTTGGTCTGTTTTATGTGATATCCATTTGACAGACTTCGGTTCCTATACATCCAGTAAATGTGTTTGTAATTATCTTTCAATTTTGCTGGTGTTTTTTGTATATGCCCTTTTTGTGTTTCCTTGTTACTTTTAACGTGACTTTTTCTATACTTTTTAAAGATCCCGTCATTATGTTATTGTTCTATTTCATGTCATCATGTTATTGTCACGTCTATTATAAATTTGATAATACTTTGAACGACAAACGACAAAATTATTTCATTCGCGTAGTAGTATTAACCATATATCGATTCTTAAAAGTTATAAAAACTGCTGGATAATTTGTAATCTCGGTCTGTTTCTGTAATTGATTTTAACATAACTTTTTATTTTATAACCCTGCATACCACCATTCTCCATGTGAAATTATAATTGTTTTGAACAGAGATTGAACGACAAAGTTTCTTTTTTTGTCAGGTTTGCATTTTCTGTCCAACACGCGAAACAAGGAATGTGTTTTTTAATTTGAGATGCTTTTTGTGGTTTTGTTTATGTGTGTTTGTTTTGAGATTGTAACGCAGTGATGACTGCTGTAACCATATTTTGACTATTTTATGAGTTTTGAACAGCGGTAAACTGCTGTTGCCTTTATTTACCGATTATGTCTGTTTTGTTCACACATCGTTGAAAAATAACGGAATTTGATGCGACTGCCATAAAAGTAAGAGGTTTAGCGCTATAAAACCAGGTTCAATCCACCTTTTTCTACATTTGAAAATGCCTGTACCAAGTCAGGAATAGGACAGATGTTGTCCATTCGTTTGATGTGTCTTATCCTATGATTTTGCCATGTGATGAGGGACTTTTCGTTTTGACATTTGAGTTCAGTATTTTTGTGATTTTGCCTTTTACTGTATACATTTTACAAATGCCCTGTAATTGTTGTTTTGGATTTCATTATGGTATATGTAGAAATGTCATGTTTATTTCGAGAGAACGCATCAGTTAAATACCTGCAAAAATTGTTGAAAATGCATTAATGATATTAAGCGAATGTCATTGGAGCGAATACTCAGATATCAGAATAATGATTCCTTTTTATTTGTAATAGCTCATCAACAATTATTATATCAAATAAAATCTGTAAAACAAATTGCAATATTCATTTGCAAAATTTCTTGATAACATAAACATTATTTTGTATGATTTTCATATTATTGCCAATTATTGAAATTTGCTAAGAAATCTGTTATATGTAATTTAAAACATAGTACAACATTTTAGAAAATGTGAAATAACCAATTGTTTTTTTTTTTGAAAATAAAAAAAAACCTGTAGCAACAAATTAAGCAATGTTTTATCTGCTATGAAAAAAACAGGAAATCGCTGATTTAAGCAATCGGATTATATGATATCGACATTAATGATTCTGAAAACGAGTTCGAAAACGTTTTTGTAACGATATCATATTTGAAAAATATCGCTACATATATTATCTTACTCCGTAACAATACATTTTAAAATTCGAAATAATAAAATTGAATACCATGTTTTTATGTGTTATGTCCGAAATTGACTTCCGATGTAGGAAACGGTGGAGTCATATTTATTAATACACTATAACTTATAAGTATGATTTCCAAACATTAATGGATTACAGATTAAACATGTGCCGTACCCTAAACAAACCAGTACAAAGAAGTCAAATACATGAGAAACAAATTCAAACACAGGAAATACACATTGAATCTAATGGTAAACTATAGTTTGCCTCAGTTTTAAGAGAATATGAGTTAAAAGACAATGCTGACATTTAGGAGTAGCTGATTAAACGTTCGTCAAGATGATTATATCAGCGAATTAAGCGATAATTAGTAGTTAGTATCCATAGATAAGAGATGAGTGTTGACTTGTATTTACATCAGTTTGATCTTATCATTTCAGATACTCACGATTTATTAATTTGAAAATAATATATCAATTATGACTATAGAGTGAACAGATAATGGATGGCGTGATAACAAGAGGATTTATATATATTTCATTAATTATACAGGTAGGCATATTTCATTAATTAACAGGTAGGCAAAGATTTTTTTATAATTCTTTTTTGCCGTGTAATTATAATGAATGCAGTTTGTCGCCGTTACAGTAATATTGAAATTAAAATTATTAATAAATATACATGTCATTGATACTGCTGACCCGTTTGTTTGTGATTGTAATGCAGTTTTAGATTTAAGAAATGAAACTTTTTGTTCTTCAAATTGGAATTATATCTTTATTTGTAGAACAACGCAAATGAAACAAATAAAAAAACAACGTCACAGTAAAATTAAACAATTATTTAATTATATATATGCCAAAATGACAAATGAAATAAATAAATCTACACCTTCAAATGAAAATAAACGGTCTCAAGTGTGGAATGCTATAATTATTGGCTTAATGATGCAAGATAGTTGTGATTGAAATGCAGTAGCATGTTTTTTCTTGTGGTATTAAGATAGTTTTTTTTCGCGCTCATTCATTGTATTACATTCGATCCTCTTGAGTAAGTCACGGACGGTCATTTCGAAACACAAATGATTGGTACACATTTTTACTCAAACTTGCAAATCTAAATATTTAAATCTGATTTAGCTGCATGATATGCTTCGTTTACAAGAAAACAAGTATTTTGTATTGTCTTGTGAAAGAGATTTTATTAACAAATATGGAGAGGCTTTTCATTTAAAAAATAAACGAAAAGGATTTTTTAGGGAGGTAATGCGTGATTCTTTAAATTTACAAGACATTGTACTGTGCTTTTACAACATAAGACATGTAGAGAGAAAACAAGTTGGGTGATAATATTTTTTTGGAAAGTAGTGAAAAACGAACTTCTCCTCAAACTTAATGTAAAATTTTATTATCTAGTTGCCCCCTCAACACCCCTCCCCCAGTTCAGATAATTGTGTTTCTTCCTTACATATTTTCTATTATAATAATTTTCTTCCTTACATATTTTCTATTATAATAATAAAAAAGACCAGAAGAGCTTGGTGAGTCTTCCCGATGTATGAATAATTTCTGCTGAACGGAGGAAAGCAAGCAAGAAATAAGACTCTTTTACGCTAAAAAGTAAATTCACAAAAACACTAAACTTTGAGGAAATTCAAGAAAGAAAAGTCGCTAAACAAATGGCAAAATCAAAAGCTCAAACACATCAAACGAATGGATAACAACTTCATACTCCTGAATTGGCACATGCATTTTCTTATGTTGAAATTTGACGGATTAACCTGGTTAAAGCTATCATAACCTCTCATTTTTGTATGACAGTCGCATCAAATTCTGTTATATTGACAACGATGTGTGAACAACCAACACATACATTACTGATAGGTAATTAATATGTCAAAAATAGGAGAACAACAGTCAGCTTTGTGTTATAATCTAAACCATTACAAAAACAAACACATATGTAACAAAGAAGCACAAAATGACATATAGTCTATTAGACCAAGCATATTAGCAAAAATTAAAGACTAGAATGCAACATTTATCTTAGTACAATAACACAATGAAGGGATGTATAAGTACAGAACAACGTCATTTATGTTTCAAAGAAACAATTGGGCATATAGACAAACCACAGGTTATTCTAAGCGTTTATCGATCTCGTAAAAATCATGATCTTTAAAAACTTGGCGATCAAAAGGGGTATGCGTATGTCCTCTTCGATCCCTGGATATCCGCCACTGATCTCGGCGACAAGAAGCTTTTATTGTACTTTTTAAATAGTGTGATATAGACGAGCTGTTAAGTATTTCTTTGTATGAAGTCTTATTTTAACTATCTTAAACAGCACACTTCTGCCAGAGTTTTCGATATACTTATAAAACATGTATCCGTCAAACTTAGTTAACCGCCAACCTTTTAAATAGATTCATCATTACCAGTGTATTCAACATGTCTAAATACCAATCCTCAGGCATATTGTTCAATTACGATACTACGAAGATCTTTTTCAAAAAATGCTTTTTGTGTTAAGTAAGGAACCACGGACTTTTGCACGTTTATTCGACATAAATAAGCAATGCGGTGGTCTAAGAAAATGAAATGCTTTTGTTTAAATCGATATTAAGGTTTCGATTCAATACAATTCTTAGACGCAGTTATAACAAACACAAATTGAGGCAATTGATATTAGAATATTTGACTGACTGATGTTTCCTTAACATCAAGTAACAAACACCTCATATTTGTTTGTGACACGAATACATTAAGAAAGAATACAATAGATAAGATCGGCAAGATAGGGATCTAATATGCCAAAGGATTGGCAATTTGGGATGTCACTAGAAAATGAGAGGAACTGAAAATTTTGCTTTGCAACATATAATATACAGACCCGTCAGAGAATCTTTTTACAATGGTTCTTTAACGTGCACAGAGCATGGCACGCTGTTTACGCGAAAGTAAAATCTCAAAAATACTGAACTTAGAGGAAAATCTAATCGGAAAGTCCAAAATCAAATGGCACAATCAAATAACAAAACACATCAAAAGCGAATGGACAAGAACTGTCATGTTTCTGACTTGGTACAGGCATTGTCTAATGTAGAAAATGAGGCGAGGCTCAGGCGTTTGCATTTCGTGTTTCCATTTCGACCGGGCGTGACTGCATATTTGAATGCCTCACACATTTAAACAAATGCCTCACTTCAGCAAAGGTTTTACCCCCAGAACGTTAGCAGGATATCACACTTAAATATATGACCTACACGGAATTCTTAGAATTATGAAAACGTTTTAGAAGGCTTTGCATGCAAGCGTAAAATTCATAATTCCCAGGTCGCAATTGTTTTTCGAGGACACGAGGAAGGAACACACGTTTTAAAGTCGTTAGCACAAATTGGTGACTGATACAATTCGCAAATAAACTCATCATAGATACCAGGACTAAAATTTGTATATACGCCAGACGCGCGTTTCGTCTACAAAAGACTCATCAGTGACGCTCGAATCCAAAAAAGGTAAAAAGGCCAAATAAAGTACGAAGTTGAAGAGCATTGAGGCCCAAAATTTCTAAAAGTTTTGCCAAATACAGCTAAGGTTATCTATGCCTGAGGTAGAAAAGCCTTAGTATTTCAAAAATTCAAAATTTTGTGAACAGTAATTTATAAATATAACCATATCATTGATATTTCATGTCAGCACAAGTGCACAGTGTCCGAACGCACGCAAGACATTTTGTTGCTATTTTAAATCTGAAGAACCCTGGAGACACATGTTAGTCGTCTGATCGTAAAAGTTAGCTCTAAATCTTTAATTTCAAATCGTAAAAGTAAGCTCTAAATTTCTATCGTGACATTTACAAATACACTCTCATTTCCTTTTCACGAATTTGACCTACCGAATTAGATTACTAGTATTGTAATAACATAAGAAACACGACGCGTGCCACATGCGGAGCAGGACCTGCTTACCCTTCCAGTAGACCTGAAATCAATCCCTAGTTTTTGGTGGGATTCGTGTTGTTGTTACCCTTATTTTTGACATTATATTCACGCATTTTTGTCAATATAATGGAATTTGATGTAGACTATCGTACAATTGAGATATTTAGCGCTATAAACCAGGTTCAATATACCATTTTTCTACATTTTAAAATGCCTGTACCAAGTCAGGTATATGACAGTTGTTGTCCATTCGTTTGATGTGTTTTCTCATTTGATTTTGCCATTTGATTAGTGACATTCCGTTTTGAATTTTCCTCCAAGTTCAGTATTTGTGTGATTTTAATTTTTGATTAGTTTAATTGTTATTTTAAGCAGGAGATGTGTAATCTCTTAACATATCCGATTAACCTTCTTTTATAATTCATTCGCGTTTCTTTAAGTTTTATACCTTATGTAAGTATAGTCCAGACGGATTTTCAAGTTTTGAACATCGTTAATAGTTATCAAAGGTACCAGGATTATAATTTAATACGCCAGACGCGCGTTTCGTCTACATAAGACTCATCAGTGACGCTCAGATCAAAACAGTTAAAAAGCCAAACAAATACAAAGTTGAAGAGCATTGAGGACCCTTTATCTTTTGTTCATATTACAAGATATCTAACTTGTAAGTATTCATTAAAAATATGCCATTCGAAAAAGAAAACTAAACATTGAAACTTTATGAAGACAATTGACTCTTGTATAAAATACATAATATTACTAATGGGCGAAGTAAGTAGCTAACTCTTACGATACATAACAACATGTGTCTATGACGGCGGAACCACTTTTGATTTAATAATCAAATATGATCTATAACAACAGATTTAATGTTAAAGCTGATACATAACAACATTGTGTCTAAACATATAATGAACAATTGATTATATATTCAAAACTAATCCATAAACTTTTGCTACATCAACGGCTGTCTATTTTTTATTAAAGTTTATAACCACTTTCCCCTGTAAAGTTTCAATCACAGTATTAAAAGTGTTGATTTAGTTTAAAACTCATCGACGATACAAACCTTACGATTATTAACATAGACTCATCAGTGGTGCTCGAACTAAAATATTTCATGAGCCAAATCAAATATGAAATTGGAGAGATATAATTAAAAATTGAAAATTCATCGACGTTGTCGAATATGATGAAACAATTTCCTCCTTTTTTCAATAATTTCAAGATAAGTTCGGTTTTCTTTCTCCCTTTTCAAGTTCTTCAGAAAACGTAGTCTTTATTTCCCACAGTCCATAAAAGAGAAATAAGATTGATGAATTTTGTACCATGTTAAATCGTGTGAGTACCGAAAACACTGGCTTCGGAATTGATGATTAGGGAATTAAAACTGTAAATAACAGTACATGAAAAGTCCAAAAATGAAGTTTTAATATTTTCATATGTATGTTTAGTTCAAACAATAATCGGAAATATGACTTGTCGATATATTATACTGTTACTTGTTGAAAACAGCTATGTGATAAACCAAAAAATACCGGGAATTTGCCCTTCCTTGAATTCTATAGGTAATAATGACATGTAAATTCATGAATTCAAGGAATATCTTAATGCTTTTACGCCTGAAACAGGAGTGATGGAATGGCTGTAGTAATTTCTTCCTCTTCATATACAACATAAACCATGATATAACACAGTTTTACAACAGCACAATCATTATACCATTATCAAAACTGTCATTTCTATTACTGTAATGATACAATAAAACGCCAATGGAATACCTCATTTTAATTATATCATAACGCAATCGTCTACTTTTTACAGTCATAAAATATATATTTCGACAAAACAATTAAATGTTGTGAGAACACTCCTTTAAATTTATCAATAAGAATAACTTAGTTAGTAATCCTATCATACAGTATAAATATTCAGAAGAGAGTTAAAGTTAATCGTCTAGAGAAAGTATCCCATATTGTCATAATAGTATAAAAGTGGCACGGTAGTATTTGCATTCCAGAATTTAGGTTTCTCATTTGTGTATCATAATGGTTTAATTTTTAAATTGTTATTTGGATGGAGAGTTGTCTCATTGGCACTCACACCACATCTTCCTATATCTATTAGGTAAATGTATCTACATCGTGTGATTGGACAAAAAATACAGTATCAACTGAACGTACTTTCCCAAACTGAGAGATGATCAGGTGTAGAAAAAATTGAAATAATTTAACATACAGATAAAAATGAATTTTTGAGAATTTAATTTTTTCTTATTCACTGCACCATAAAGGACCTAAAAGTACTAGTTGCCTTAGGTTTTTAACAATAGCATAAAAAGTGAACGGTCATGATACATATTCAAATTCATTTCTGAATAGTAAAATGAAAATACTTCATCAAACTGTGAATGTAGAATGTTTTGCAATGTTAGAAAGTGGTGAAATTCTAAAAAGGCTATCGTTATCCTTTGTGAGCCAGGAAATACTACCGTGCTACCTATAAGGACCATGTTAAAGATGACATAAGTCAACATCTTATAAAAAAAATATAAGATGTTATCCATTCTTTTATTGTGTTTGAGCTTTTGGTTTTGACATTTGATTGCGGACTTTCCATTTTCATTTTCTTCGGAGTTCAGTATTTTTGTTATTTAACTTTTTCTATATGGAAGACCTCCCATTAAATCCCACTGAAGCCCACATCGCATATTTCATAACAAGTCATTTACACGACACCTACTAACTATGTTATATCGTGGTTAATCATCACCTACCTCAGTCAACTACTTGGCTTCGAGCATCAGTGAAGAGATATTAATTGCGCTAATGGTGCAATGAACGTTGTACAGTTGTTATGTTATATAAACTAACACAACAGTTAAGAAGTTTAAAATTCCATCATTAGACAATGTTTAAACATGTCAAAGTGTCATTCTTAAAAATATTCTCTTAATATTCAATAATTAGATATCTCGATATAAGAAATAACAAGGGCCTAAAGTTACTCGATGTATATCACTTATCATGCTGTCGACCGATGACATACATTTGCATCTTTAAATTAGAAACCAAACAAAACCAGTTTATACGCGCTTGACAGTTAATGTTGTAAAAACATATTAGTATCTCATTTGTTAATCTTTACGCAAAAAAAAAAATCCCCTACAATATACAGGCAGGTATAATTATACACATTTTTTTAATTAATGCTTTATTTATCATCTGTACATATACCAGTGCATAGAGTAACACTAAAGAAAAAACATTAAATAAAAACCAAGGAGGAGGTTTATGATCAAAATAGACATAAACGTACTATGTATTTGCGAAATCGAACATGGTTCATATCATTAACAAGCATGTCCTTAACAGCAGGTTTCTGTGAAACTTAGCATTGTTCGATAAAATCAACACCAGTACAAAACTGATGCATTATCGCGCCAGCATATACTAATGATTAACAAACAGTTATTGTCTCACATATCTATTTATAGGAGTTATATTATTAGATTTGATTGAACATAATGGAAATCTTATTTTTGATAATGATAAACCTTGCCATCTACTATCAAGTGTTTCATGTGCATTTGGATTTTGCTGCTTTTTTTTTATTTATCAACAAACTAACAGTCAGTTTAGGTCATTTAATTAATAACTACGTTAACGAATGGTTGAATAGAGGTTTAGGTAACTATAAGGCGATATTAGTACAATAGAGCAAGGCCAAGATACAGACTTTAATCTATACGGTCATTCATTTCAATGATTGAAAAAAAAAAATTAGAACATACATTTGTTAACTTAAACATGGTCTGGTTAAAATGTTGAATGCCTTGGCAAATATTGGAATACATTTTTACATTTTAGAAATTTAAGTGCAGAGTTTTGTCATCCTTTTCCGCAAAATAAATATGACACATGTGTTCAATAATACGGTATTTCTAACTTTCAAATTTGGTCAGATTCCTTTAATCATATGCATTTAATTTGTAAATAAATGGTTTTCATTGGATAATTAAACAGATATTCATATTTTATTACATTTTATGATAAATTCGAGTTCAAATACGGTATCGTTTTTGGTGACTAGTATATATAGTTGACCATTCTCTCTGATAATCATTGACCAAATTGATGTTTTATAAAAAAAAAAATGTCCTAAACTAAAGAGTGAAACAATTGCAATGTAATTTGGTTTTTACCATTTTCACAATTACAAGTTTCAATGTGTAATGTTTATAATTATACGCATAGTTTTAGTTATGTCTTTTTTTAAAATTAATTGTATTCAAGTATTATTTTTGCGCGTACATGAAATCTTTTTTTTTAATGCGATGAAATCAACCAAGACTTTATCGATATGTTAACTGGTCAAATTCACTCACTGATTTAACCATCTATTGGAAGTCTGTCTTTTTTGTTCACACATTGTTGTCACAATGATCGATTTTGTAGCAACTGTCATGCAAGTGAGAGGTTTAACTAGCTATAAAACCAGAAACTGCCTGTACGATGTCAGGAATAAGAATGCTGTTATCCATTCGTTTGATGTGCAATTTGTTTAGGGGCTTTCCGTTTAAAATTTACTTCTGAGCTCGGTATATTTGTTATTTCACTTTTTAGGAAATGTGTTTTTTCATACGCGATGTCCAATAATGGAAATAAATATATAAAGTTTGATTGGAAAGAAACACACTTTGATGGTTTTGATATGATAAATTTACAATTTCAGATTTAAAAACTGTTTTGAGAATATATAAATTGTAACATTAACCCATTAAAAAAAGTTCTTGGTGGTCCATAATGAGTTGATATTATAAAAAATACGTGTCACTCGAAATAAGTTTAAATGAAGCCGATCATGTTAAAGATAAAAAGCATTATGATTATTTGGATAACATATAACCGAGATAAAACATTCACACAGCTTGCGTAAGTTTACTTCATTTCTATTTGAATACGTCACTAAAGCAGAATTTTATTGAAGATGTATCAATATTTTGATTTGATGTGTATAAGGCATCGACGATTTAAACAATTAACAGAAAAGTGGCGGGGAGGAATGTAGAATTTTTGTCGAGTTTAATCGTGTTTGAAAAGTAAAATGAAAGACACATGCTTAATTATCCTAAGCAAATAAGGGGACGGAACTAAAGCAATTGTATTTACAACCACCTGGATCGATGCCACTCTTAATTGAGGTCTCTTCTTAAATGGTTTTACCAGCCCAAAAGTGAATACTAATATTTTAACATAAGTTATTAATTTTTTAAAACTTATTACTTATAACTTAATACTAATGATTTTCTACCCCAGGAATATATGACCATAGCGGAAAAAACCTTTCGGCATTTGGATTCTCAGTGCTCTCCAACTTTCTGTTTTTGGCTTTTTTTATGTCTTTTTTTATTCCGAGCGTTAAGGCGTCTAAAGTCTTTTGTAGATTAAATGCGCATTTCTGGCGTACATACTTGGTACGTTTGATGGGCTTATCCAGAAGGAACTTAGTATAAATATGTTTCATACTTGTGGAATATATTCTTCAATACTTACCGACTTTTAGAAAAGCCCTGAATGTTAAATTCCTGAAAAAATATAATATAATTTATAAGCATAAAATAATAATTTATTTTTATCATTTACTTCATGTAGATGTAAAGAGATTGATTGTCCATTTTCTTATTTTATGGTCTTTGTAAAACAATTTCCAAAATAAAACTCTTCATGCGTATTGTTTCCACTGAAAATGCCTTGTGACTTGTCAATCCATGAACTATGATACTTTTGCATATTCAAATGCAACATAAGCATTCTGTTTCTTTAACTTTTTGCTTTCATGATTCAAGAAACAAGTCGGGATCACTGCATTTTAGTAAAACTGGTTAAGATTAAATGACTTTATATCAATTTATTTGTACTAAAATAATAGTTATGTACAACGTGGAATTGCGAATCAATAATATTATCATTGCGTGTTGCATGCATTTTATTCATGTTATATTTGCATGTTACATGTATTCTTGGGTAAACATCATAAGAACTTGTCAGGAATGTGCAAAAATAATGAATACAACTGGAAAAGACAGAGCATTATCATTATTAAGTCACAACAGTCCTAATTGTTAATGATAATAGTTTGTATATATTTCTACATGACGCTGTACTGATCACCAGCTTATTTGCGCAAGCGATTATATTTTGCGATTTTAGCGAAAAGAAAAGTAACGCAAATATAAATCGTCGCAAAAATTTTAAACTTTGATCTCTCCTTGTCTATCTAATTAAAGTAGTATACATTCGCAAAATTAAGTCAACGCATAATGTGTTAGAAAGAGATAAACGCGAAATAAATTATCCGCGATAACTGGTATATATGCATACAGTATTCGAAAAGTGAAAAAAAGAGAACACTACGCAAACACAAGTTAGTTCTCAGTTGTTTTAAAAAAACTAAACACTGAAATCACGTTTCCGTTTTTACAGCCGAATCCATACAAAGGTTTGACCATCTTGGAATCGTCGTTTGTTTTGCCAAGACGTATCAACGTATGCGCCATGATTTTGCCATGAATCATACCTCTAAGTTTGACATAAAAGAATAATTTGTTTGCTTTATTGAGTCAGCTGTTTTGTATAACTGTTTTTGTACTGTCGAAAAAGTCTGGAATATGACAGTTAGTGTCCATTTGAAGTACTTAATCATTTAATTTTGCCATTTGATTAAGAACTTTCTGTTTTGAACTTCCTCGGAGTTCAGTTTTTTTGTTATTTTACTTTTATGTATACTTACACAGTTGTGGCTGCTTGATTTCAATTATAGTCACATTATCTTTTTACATATGTTTGGAATGCTCATCCAATTTTGCCAATGTAGCGAAACAATAAGCATCTTGTATAAAAGTAGGGGATTTTGTTGGCTTTACAACCAGGCTAAACCCACCATTTCCTGGGGGAATGTCTGTACCAAGTAGGAATAAGACAGTTGATTTTTACTTGCTCCGTTGGTTGATACTCGTTGATTCTTTTAGTTTTTGTGTATTTCCCCTATTAAATTTGTGTTTGAATTCAATATTTGTGTTGAGTTCTTTTTTCACCCTAATTCAAAATTGACCTTAGATGGATTTTGCTATTGTCTTATTTCATTTTTGTTCATGTATTTTTTCAACTGTTTTGGTTCTGATACATTTGCTTTCAATAATTCAGCTTTGTGCGTTCAGACGAAGAAGATAAATCCAGAAAAGCGCCTTGAACACCTGCTATTCATACTTTTTTATATTATTATTATTATTGTCTTAGAAGGACACACCAAAATCAAGGCAAAAAAGCAACCAAATGAAAACCAGGAATGATCAAAGATTGTCCGAAAATTAAAGCACTATATACTCCTCTTAAATAATTTTGAAGACAATTAGTTATCAAGAAAATAAATCTGAATTTATATATGTATTTTTACTTAATATAAGAAATGCAAAAAGAAAATTACTGAAAAACACTATTATACCAATGCGTGTGTAAGATTTCTAGTATCAGATCTGTCATGAAATAAATATTTATTCATGTTTTCCAGATTTGTATCTTATGAATGGATTTATGAGATGTGAACATTAGTAAACTTCTGTTGTCTCTAATTCATACATGAAAGTTCATTCATAAATCTTATCATATATACTCTGCTTTCATTCAGTAGAAGCTTATATAAAGCAAAGAAGGCAGACTTATATAGTTCCACGTTTATACAAGAAAATGTAAAAAATATTGACATAGATCATTTGGCGTAGACATGTCGAATTTCACACCAATGTGACATCATACACATCTTACAATTTATGTTGGATATTGTTTATTTCACAAAACTGGACGTTATTTATCTGGGTTATTGTAAGATTGAAGTTCTACAACAATTATACCAAACAACGTATTTTACTAAAACCATCGACTTTATTTCATCTCTTGTTATATCGTTTTACCTTGGTTAACCTTGATGCTAATATCATAAAATGGCAAAATATTTTCTCGAATGTTCCCCCACAATTTTGTTAAACGCAAAACTCAAGACAAAACATCCATTTAAATTTAAAATATTAAAACTGACAGAGTATTGTTGTAAAAAAAATATTTGGTGTAATTTCTTAGAATACCTTATAAAACTTTCAATTTTCAATGGTCAACATGAATGATAAATTATCATACCTTCCTTTTTTGTTTAGTCAATTCAACGTAAGAAGTGTTCTGTCATTTTCTTGACCGATGATTAGAAAATTAACTTTGACAAAAAAACAAGATGCATTCTAAATTGATTACTTTGATTACTTTTAGGTCTTTTCATCGGGTATTTTTGAAATGGCGATTTTATCAATATACAACGGAAATGGACGGAGGTCTGATGGTCATTGTTGTGTCGGTACCAAGGAATATTGTAGTGATCAGTGTCGAACATTTCTAAGCGCCTGCCTCTTGCAACACACGACAGAGGTGCCTGAATTACCCGAGTGTATTTTTGGAAATTCCAGTACTGCTGTCTTAGGTGGCAATGTTATACTGTCAAAAACACTAAACGATTTTGAATTGTCAACTTTATTAATAAGATTCCAGTTTTCGTGGCCTGTAAGTATATGTTAAGTTTATTAAAATTATGGTGTGTATTTTAGTTACTGTAAAATCTTTCCCATATGTATTTTTCAGATTTAATTGGAAAAAGACAACATTTCATCAGATTTATATATATGTAGAGGAAGTTTTTGTTGATTATATTTCTAATAGCCTATAAATATTGCAGGTTTGTTTCAGTAATTTCAGAAAGAAAGAGTTTCTTTTCATGTTCATGTTATTAACCAGCCTATTTTAAAGCACCTGCTTTGTATGATGTTTCCTCTACATTGTACAGCTATGTGAGTTATTGACGACACAAAATGTATACATTATTTTATCAGCATACAGTTGCTTTTTACAAATAAACCTCTTGAAGTGCTGTTAAATTGACAGAATTTAGTTTATTGAACTTCATGAACTTTTAACCATTAAGTAATAGTTAATTGCTAAATGTTACCCTCCCCACTTGAAGATGACTTTCGTGAATGTCATGTTAAATATAAATATATTGTAAGATAAAGTATCTATCGTTTATAGATTCATCAGTAGGGCATCATGTGTATCTCAATTTAAAAATGTTTCAAGATGAAGGTTGTTTAGTTCAGTGAATATCGTACGTGCCTGTAGTCAAATATAATGATATATTGAATATTTTATTTTATTTACACGGAAGTAAATTATGTAATTATTGCTTTATAATCGACTGATGAAAAGACGAGACGAGACATTGCGTTGATATTAATCAAAGGGAGATTAGATGATCTAATCATTATATATATCAAATTTTCAATGTACACTTTTTTCTAGATTAAAACAGATTGAAATATTTGCGTAACATATTAAGTCCGCTCTTAAATTAAAAACCCCTTGGACAGCGACTGAGAAAGTTATGCACATAATAAATTTATAGTAATATCATGTCAAATAAGATTTAAAAAAATTAGTGCATTTTATATCGTTAATTGTATTATATTAAGTTATGCTGAAAATTATTAAAATCCAAATCTATGTTTCCCCATTAAAATAAAGTGGAAAAAATCTATAGTCATATCATGTTAAATATACGTCTTTTTAGATTATTTTTTTTAGTGCATATCATATTAAGCCATGCTAAAAAATATTGAAATACAAATCTATGTTGTCCCATTAAAATAAAGTAGATTAACGACATTCAAATGCCAATTAAAACAACATGATACTTGTATTTTCAAATAACAGATACTTATGACAATTTCTTAACTTGACGGATTTTAAAAGATAACTTTTATTTAACGTTAGCAACAATAAAGAGTATAGAATGTTTGCTATAGGCTGTGGTGAGATTAGTCTGAGACTTCTTATCAGGATAAAGAACAGTAACTTCTAATTCGCAAATCAATTGAGTATGTGGTGCTGAATGATACGATATAAGAGGGACGAACAATACCAGCGGGACAATCAAACTCATAAATCGAAAATAAACTGGCAACGGCATGGCTAAAAAGAAAAGACAAACAGACAAACAATAGTACACATGTACATGGACTATCATTTAACAAAAGATAATTATATTCTCCAATCTGCTATTGAACTATTGTTTTCCCCTACAAGTTTTAGCCGACAGTATTTTCTTTTAAAGTGATCAAATCGTGACTCTCGTTAGAAATTTATTGTTCCTCTGGTATCTTTCTTCCCTCTTTTACACTGCATTGCGCAAGTGCGAAGGGAAAACGTGATAAAACAAAAGGTAACAACAATACAATTAATCGATACCGAAAGAAACATTTCAATTCATCAAATAACAGAGCAACTGTAATAAAATCTTTGAATATTGTCTGCATCGGTATTTATTTTGATTTTGTTTTTAATAATTCAAAACCTAAATAAATATGTATTGGTTGACATTTTTTAAAATTGTTGATAATGTTATTTTGAAATTGCTTCAGTTCGTTCTTTTTTTCTGATTGTTTATAATTACTTTTACAACAAATATGTTGGAGTAATACTTATTGATATATTTGTCTGGAAAACCTTGTTTATTTATTGGTGAAAATAAGATTTTAAACTAATTTTCAAAGTCTTCGAAAACGCTTAAATTCAAACCAGGTATTTTGTGTCTTTTTGTAAATGTTTTGTTTTTGCTTAGTGCCAATCTGGCAAACCGATTTCACCAATTTGTTCTTATGTTTTGTCATTTCTTCAGCGAACTTATAAACATGTTTAATCTCACAATCATTGTATATAGGTGTATATGCCTTTCATAATTACGTAGAGGGTTAGTAATGATTTCCGTTGTTTGATTTTTGCCGTAATTTGTTTTTATCGCTATTAGAATACATAAGACGTTGTTGGTGCTCTCGTTTTGATTGTTTCCCATTTTGTTGTCGGATTCTGTTAAACCGTAATTTACGGTATGGGTTTTGCTCCTTGTTGAAGACCATACATTGACCTGTATATATATCTACGTCGTTTGGGATATGATGCATATTTGTCTCATTGGCAACCTTACCACTAGCTATCCTCTCCTATTTTTTTTGCCCCACCTACGAAAGAAGACGGGCATTATGTTTTCTGGTCTGTGGGTCCGTTCGTTCATTCGTCTGCCTGTTCGTTCGTTCGTTCTTCCCGTTCATTTAAAGTTTTTGGTCAAGGTAGTTTTGGATGAAGTTGAAGTCCAATCAACATGAAACTTAATACATAATACACATGTTCCCTATGATATGATCTTTCTAATTTTAATGCCAAATTAGAGTTTTGACCCCAATTTCACGGTCCACTGAGCATAGAAAATAACAGTTCGAGTGGGGCATCCGTGTACTTGGGACACATTCTTTTTTTTATATATTTTAACTTATGAGATACATTTGTTATCCGTGTTCTCGCTATCTAGTTTTGTTGTTTATGTTTTAACATAAAAAATAAGGAGAATTCCAAACATAATTTTAGCTTTAGCTCATAATCTATCAACTGCCCCTCAATACCCAACATAGGTTTGGCTCACAATGTATTAACTGCATTTAAAAAGTAGAATCCGCAACATACGCTTGGCTCACAATGTATCAACTGCAATGAATAAGAAGAATTCCCAACATAGGCTTTGCTCATAATTTATCAACTGCATAGAATTTGGGGAATCCCAAACATAGGCTTTGCTCATTATAAATCAACTGCAATGAAAAAGGGGAATCCCTAGCATAGGTTTGGTTCATAATGTATCAACTGCAATGGATAAGGGGAACCCCCAACATAGGTTTGGGTCATAATGTATCACTTTTAATGCATAAGGGGAATTCCAAACATAGGATTGGCTTAAAGTGTATTAACTGAAATGCATAAGGGGAAACCCCAACATAGGTATTGCTCATAATGAATCAATTGAAATTCATATGAAGAATCCCCAACGTATGCTTGACTTTTAATGTATCAACTGAAATGAAGGAGGATATTACCCAACAAAGGTTTGGCTGTTAATGTATCAACAAAGAATAGTAAGCTTCTTGTTATAATCTTGTTTTCCAATTATATAGCAATCAACGTATACTTGACTTATTTATTATAATTATAAACTTACATACAAATTATTGTACCTCACATCAATAGCTTGTATTGAAGATATAAACAAGGTTACGTAGGATCATATTAAACAATTATCTATAAAAGATTTACTCAAAGTCTGGCTATCTGGTTATGTAGTTCTACAAGGGTCTGTGAAATGACTTATAAATTGTTTTTATAATCAGTTGTGTTGTTTTTCAGGCTGTGTTTACATTGGTAGTAGATGTAAGACATGATAATGATAATCACCTATCACAAAATGGTAAGGATAATTCATTTGTATCACTACTTTATTTACATTACGACTATCCTTGCATAATCGATTAAAATTATCGTGACATCTTTTATACATTTGAACGATTTACAATTTCATAAATTATAAAAAAAAATACACCATTGTTGCTTTTATTTCGTATAATCGCCTACTTGTCAGACGGTACTTCCTGGAACAGGTTACCACAGTACAACGAATTAATATAATTCATTTCTTCTCAAACATATCCGGTGATTCACCAAAACCCAAGTAATAATCTATTGTTATTTCTTCGAAAGGTACCTGTACAAAGTCTGGAATATGACCATGATTACATTTTTTTATTTCAGTACGTTAGTTGCTATAATCTAATCTTTTTTGGGGGACTTTTTTATGGACTTTCACCCTTCTTAAATTGATCGTAGATTTATTTTTTTATTAATTCTTTTATTTCAGACCATATCTTATCCAATTCTCAATTTGTAGTTTATCTTTAAGTACAATCAAACAGAAAACTATTTTCAAAGATGTATTTTGTTTATTTTGTCCCTATCTTAGATTCATCACAACTAATCTTACGTAGCATTGTGAGCGAGACTATATATCCGCCATCGTACTGGTACAGCCAGACAACAACAGGAGAAGACAAATCAATACAATACACTTACAGAGTAATATGTGATGACAATTACTACGGAGCAGGATGTGAAGTTTTCTGTAGATCAAGAAATGATAGCTTTGGACATTATGTATGTGACCAAGATGGTTCTAAGCTTTGTCTTCCCGGATGGCAGGGAGAATTCTGTCAAACAGGTACATAATTTGAAATCGCATGTACAACTGAGGTGAAAATGTTTTACTAACATTGAAAAGCGGGAGGTTTAGCTAGCCACAAAACCAGGTTCAACCACCATTTTATTTGAATGTCCTGTACGAATTTAGGAAAATGACTTGTTTTATTGTAATTCGTTTGTGTGGTTGCATTTTAATATTGTGTTTCTGTTGTGTCATAGGTCTCCTCTTATATTTGATGTGTTTCCCTCAGGTTTAGTTTGTAACACAGATTTATGAATTTCGAACAGCGGTATACTACTGTTGCCTTTATTTATTATGTTTTTTTACAGAGCATAACAGTAAAAATGGTAGAAACATTCACACAGTACCAGAAAGAAAGTATACCTTTCAGTTGGTACTGTATTTCAAGGCTTCAGAAAAAAGTTTCAAAAGACATTCGGTGGTATAGGTTGCTGCTTCAATGGTTCTGTTGAAATCCTTTCATCTAAAGTCGAACGATCGTCGTTATTTATGATTTATGTCACACGTAGCAAGTGGTATGTTAAAGTTGCTGAAGCCACATGTCTGCACTCCTTGTTTTGACTTTCTATGACTCTAATCAACAGATGATAACCAGGCTATGAAATAACGACGATTTCAACTAGGAACTGCTAATCTTTCCGGAGTTTCTTCACAATGATTCGAATTAATCATGATTCAATATTGTTTAGACATTTTTTTTATATTCTATTTTTTACTGTATTAGGCTTTAGTATTTATATAATGACCTTTTTGAATTTTTGTCATGAATAACTGTTGGTTAATCATGATATATCGATTGTTATGAATGTTGTATTGTCTTTCAATTGGGTACTATTTACTGTCAAATTATCAAGTGTGACTCTTCGTGTGAGCTTCAGAGTTGCAATCTGTCAGAAAATAACTTTAAAGGGAGGTATTTTGCTTTAGCATTAAAAAATTCAATATGACGACGCCTGAAAAGGATTGAGACCTCTGGAGCCATTCGTATGTAACACTTTTTGTCGTTTGTTACATTTGTCATCAAATATTGGGGACTTATATTCGGGGAATATTCTAGGAATTCCTTTAGCCATGTACTTGAAGTGAAAGAACTTAAAAAGAGTCTAAAACACTGTTGTTATTAGCAAGTTAAATCCCAAAAATTATTTCGAGGAATATTATTTCATACCAATGTTATGTTTTCATAAATTTTCAATGGAATACTATCTGTCGGAATACTTTATTTTGAAAAAAACATTTCAACATAAAAAGAGTTGCATGTGCTAATAAAACTTCCTAAGTTGACGTCCACAATCCTGTAACTGTATATATTGCGATATTGTACTCAGAATGTAAGTCTTGATATCCTTAAACAAGAACAACTTGCATAAATATTGCTAGTGCAAAGACACTTGGGAGGTCTTTCTAGATTCTTTCTGAAAATGATTTGTTCTTTTCTACGGTCTGCTTTAAAAACATCACAGATCAATGTTTGTCATAACTACTTGTATGTGTGATGACTATTTCCTTGTACATGATGGAATTGCCTCGACCATGTATATCCATATATATTTGCCATTGATATTTTCTGCCTCTACTCTACCAGCTCACTCCATGATAACAGTTTGTATAGACAAAAGTATGAAATGTATGAAAACGTAAATACCATTAAGGCGCAACAGAGCAACTATTAAAACTATCTAATGTCAACTTTGTCTGAGGTTTTTTTTCGTCTTAGTATTGAAAGTTAACATTTTGAATAGTGTTCGTTATATATACATTTGTCAATGGTTGTGTTAGAATTAAGACTCTGTTCAATCTCATCGAAGCCAAGGAAGATGAAAGACAAACGTTGTAAATGTGTTTATTATTTTTTCAGCAATGTGTTGGGATAGATGTAATATGTCACATGGTTTCTGTTATGAACCATTTCAATGCAGGTTTGTAGATATCTTACAGATAATACATGATGGTATAAAACATTGAATCTTTCAACAATAAAAAGAGCATTTATCAAAATTACACGTAGAACTGTACTTGTTATTTTAATTTTAAAATGAAAACGAATTCATTCTTTCTGAAATGTAGTAACAAATTATATATAACATCTACAAATGTAGAAAAAACTAGAAATCAGCTAATAAATAGGCTACTTAAAGCAGACGTTTTATCTTGTTATCATAGTTTAAGAGACCTTTTTTGAAGTGTTATGTTATGAAAAAAGACGATATGGTATGATTGCCAATGAGTCAACCATCCACATAATATAGTTGATTTGTATTCATACATACCGTACTTCAAAGATGTCATATGAAAAGATGATAATGAAATAGGTTCTCTGACATTTGTTAAGAAAAGCTACTTTGAATCAGGATAAGTGCTAATAGTTGAAGGCATCCCGGAAGTGTAATTACTTTACTTTATACATATTCGCATATGACAGTTATTGTCTGTTTAGTAGGGGTTACAAAAGATGCACGAGAGATACCAGAAGGACATGCAATCTCATAAATCGAAAACAAACTGACAAAGCCGTTGCTGAAACAAGAAAAAATTCAAATGAAAAACAAACAATAGCACTCAAAACACAACATAGAAAACTTAAGACTAAGCAACACAAACCCGCCAAAACTTTGGGGTGATCTCAGGGTACTCAATATGCATCCATGGACGAATTGCTATGGTAGTAGTTTGTGTCCTATTTTCCGGTTTCTGTAGGGTTCGTGTTGCTCAATATTGATATTCAATTATTTTTTTTGTGGATCTGTTATATCTTTTAGACTTATTTTCGTTATTTGCAATTGCAATACTAATTTTTCGTCGGCATAGCAGTGAATATATCGATAGCATTTCTCCTCTTTCTCAAATTCTCAATACTAATATCACATTTCCAGTCATTATCATATTAGGTAATTACATGCACTTCTTTTCTATTACTAGGATAATATACATCATGCTAGTATTACTAAGTTGTTAAAGCTATTTTGAAATTGTTACCATGTTTCTTTTTTTCTTTTCATAATTTGTTTAGTTGTTTCATTGGTTGGGAAGGTGAATCATGTGATGAGTGTATCAGGAATCCTGGTTGTATAAACGGTTATTGTTATGAACCATGGCAGTGCATTTGTTATGGTGACTGGACAGGCAAAGACTGCAATATAGGTAAGTAGAACGGATTAATAAAGGGGACACAATAAAAGTATATCAATTAAATAAAGGCAAAAGTAGAATACCGCTGTTCAAAAGTCATAAATCGATTGAAAAAAAAACTTAAACCGACTATAGATGAAAAACGGAACAGAAACACATAAATGCATTAAAAACAAACGTTAACATACATTATGATAATAACTGAAATATACCTGAATTGGCACAGGTTATTTCAAGACAAAATTGTGGGTTAAACCCGATTTTAAGGCTAGTGTTACCTTAAAACATGCCAAATATTCGCAGCACTGACATCCGGATAATATACCCTCGAACACGGTTGTACAACAGACAGTCTTACTGACATATAGCGGTAAGAATATTAACGTTTAATACAAATTTCAGTCCTATACATTGTACATGTTAAGAGTAATCGGCAAACATTCTTTGAATGTAGTATGTATACCAAGACCATTTAATACATTGTGTCTGACATTCATGTTGTAGATATAAACTATTGTCATAAGTATGATCCCTGTGAGCATTCAGGTACTTGTTTACCAGACAACCTAAAGAATTTCACGTGTGAATGTGTCACTGGTTATACTGGTACGTCCTGTGAGTCTGTGATATGTGCAGACAGGCATTGCCAAAATGGTGGACATTGTTCTGTAAGTTATTTGTTAAAAAATTATGGTCCATTTGGCGTTGGCATTCGTGTGAACGTAGATAGTGATTTTATGTTATTTTTGCCTGTGAATAAGCCGAAAATCTTTAATACTGACTAAGAAGAATGCATTATTCCGAAGAAATGACCACAAATGACGTTCATATGCAGTTTGAAATAATTTTTTTTTTAGAATGAAAAGGTTCAGACATTTTAAAATTAGACAACATCTAGTTTTAGCCAAAAAAAACCACAACAACAATGGTATATATAAAAAGCTGTTCAAAATAAGTCCGTGTTACAATCTTAAACCGAGTGAAACACATCAACTTTAAGAGGAAAACAGATTATCAAATAAGGCATTTAAAGACATACATAATGGTGTCTAGTCCGTCATGTGAAGTTTCTATAAAAAAAGTTATATAAAGTAATATATATTTCATAAACAAGATCGAGTCTTGCATTCAGGATATTGCTTTTTTAAATCAGGTATCTTCAATTGGTTGTGAATGTCCTGAGAAATATTATGGACCTCATTGTGAGTTCCGGAAGTTAACGTGTGATGAAACAGATTGTTTGAATGGTGGTACTTGTATACCTACTCTAACAGGAACTATGTGTAATTGTACAAAAGGATTTACAGGAGATAACTGCAAATCAGAAATAGATGAATGCAATTCCAGTCCTTGTAAATATGGTAATTATTGTAAATATAGTTGTTACTATGCACAATGCATGTCTTATCAGTTCGGCAAAAAAAACAAAAAAAAACCGCACCGGTTAATAAACGAATAATGAATATGACACAAAACAGTCGTTTATCTACCACCATGATTTTGGATCATTATTTATAAATACCACAACTAGCAGATTAGATATTTAACCATGTTATTGCTTATGCATCTTATAAATGTAAGACCTTTTGCTGCTACTCCAAATATATTCAAAGTTCCGAGTAAACCATTGCTATTCCAGGAAGAATCTGACGTGTATTAAGACCGATTAAATAAGGGACCTCCAGCACGAGAATTAAAATTTATTAAAGGGTTTCACACTGTTTATTTTAGGTGGAATCTGTAAAGATGGCGTGGATGGTTACATTTGCGATTGCAGAGACGGATATACCGGCAATAACTGTGACATTATCATGGATCCTTGTATGGGTACCACGTGTTTTCACAATGGCACATGCATTGCGTCAAGTAGTGGTTTTTCCGGAAGTTGCCTTTGTAGTCAGGGTTACACAGGACATAGATGTGAAATTGTGATAAATCCGTGTACCGATGTTGAATGTCAAAATGGCGCTCAATGTAGCAGCGTTAGTTCTGGATTTGGCTTTCAATGTGTGTGTCCAGTTGGGTACAATGGCGTCTTTTGTGAAAATCGTTTAGATCCATGTCAGTATATAATATGTGACAATGGAGGCACGTGTAAGAGCTACATTACTCATTATATTTGTATCTGTAACCCACATTATGGCGGGAAACATTGTACGTCGTTATTGATGCCTGCTGATGAGACAGCAGAAAGACCGGGTAGTAATATTATACCGGTAGTTAAAAATGGAGCATGTTCAAATTTTAGAATTTCATATTTGACACTCTTTTCGGTCTTTTTATGTTCTTATGTAAATCTTTTTCCAGTCTTTTTACGACGAATTTGAAGATCTAATTGAAATAAAATTATTATTTGTATAATGCTTTCCATCGTATAAAGGAGTCATTTATCAAGCAGATATATAAAAAAGTTTAAACAATATTTGCCATTCCAAAACTAACAGATTTTGTACAGTTATGTGGCTGATTTCTCGTTTTGGCTAGTAACCACTAGCTTGAATCTCATGTTCTTAAAATATTGAATAGAATACAAAAGATCTCCCTTTAGTTCATTCACGAGGTAGATATAAAAAGATTTTATATATTAAGTGCTAATGAGACAACTCATCATCAGAGTCAAAATTTGTCAAAGTAAATCTTGATAAGTCATAGAACGGCCTTCAAAACGGCGCCTTTGTTCACACAGAACAGCACGCTGTTAAGGGCCCCCAAATGACTGACGTAAAACTGTTCTAACAGGAAAACAAACTGTCTAAGTTATATGATTATAAAAAAAACTATAAAGAGAAACATCCTTGTGATAAATACATACACAAGTAAGTAAAAGTATCTACATTTATACATCAAAACACCAGTTGATCGATATATTTCTCACCTGACTTTGCTATTGAATTTCATCATCAAACAGTTGCATGTAAAGCAAATGAACAAAAATTTAGACAACCTATATAATTTTCGAAAAATAGAAAAAATAAAATAAAACACATTACAATTTAAGATTCTATATTTATTGGTGCAATGGATTCTAATGTTTTTCGTCCTTCGTCTGTTATTTCAAACGACAACGAAGCCGCGCTTTCACGACGATACATCGGTTTTTTCTTCGTCTCTTGTTTAGTTTCTATATTTTGAATCAATGCGTCATATTTTTCTTTCCTTGATTTTTCTACCAATTTTTGTAAATGTTTCATAGATTCTGATAATCGTCCGACCGTATCTGTACTTGCAAGATGTCTGACATGGGCTGCTTGTCGTCTGCCGTATACCAATTCACTGTAAAAGAAAGAAATTAAGATATGATGTCTACAAAAGAATTATAGTAGTCTTAAAATTCTTTACAGTATATTTTACTTTTTCTTTAGAATACAACTATCATCGAAATTTGATTTTTTTTTTTATATCAAAATCTATCAAACATAAAAATTTTAAAAAAATCATTGTAGTATATTGGTTTGGTCGTACCCCCTGAAAACAAATGTATAAAGGAGAATATTGTTTATCCGTATACTCTTCCCGCATCCATTTATATGAATTTCATTTTCTCTGAGTCCATTTTCTTTTAGCAAAAGGAAGCTGATAGGAGAATCACACCCCTTAAACTTTATACATGATAAGCAGTATTTGCGATCATCAACCGATGTACAGTACTCAAAACATCAAAATACTGGATTGGATATTTTGAGCACAAAATTGTTTTTCGAGTATTGAGTTTCGTTTTAGGACCATGTCCAGTCGATCGAGAAAGTGAGAAAAAGAGAGAAAGAGAGAAAGGAATACAATGTATAGAATACTCACTGAAGATCAATATTGTGGTTTTCGTCCAGATCCAATTTGTTCATCAGGGATTCGAGCTTGTCTTCCGATAGCTCCAAGGAAAATCTCTGTCAAGTAATGTGAATGTTCATTCATTAGATTAAGGAATATTTGTAAATAATATGATAATATAAGGTGTTTGTAACAAGTCTTAAGTAGGTATAGAATGGTGCAAATTTTAAAATGGCACTTCCATTGTTTCTTCGTAGCTTTTAATATTAGACCGTTCTCTGAATTTATATTCCGCTACAGAGAAACTAATTCAAAAATTGCATCGTAAAAAAATATTCAATGATTTATTCCACATGTGAAATTGTCAGTTCTACTCTGAATAAAAAAATACCATAATTTATAGAAACCAATATATTATCAAGTAGTATCTTGATTCAAAAGTAAAATATTGTAGTTATATATTCTCGTATACACGGGAAATATGTGCTTTAATTTCATGTTTCCCCCTATTATACACTAATTTAGACAATTAATAGTCATTTGCTTGTCTTGGTGAAGATTGAAAAACAAACAAGTTTTCTGTTGTGACGCTTCACAATATCAAAGTAAAGAGATTTCCAATGAGACAACAATCCAAAAAACTTACAAATGAAGCGGATTTACGCAATTATAGGTAACCTTACAGCTTGCAACAAATCTGTTTTATAATGAGCCTCCTGATCTTATCGCTTAGACTCCGAACTTTACAGTTAAAACCACAAACGACAAATAAAGAAATTATGAGAACAGAAATTTCAGCTTGTACATACCAAAAATCCATCTTTAAGTTCTTGTTTTGTAATATTGTTATCTGAGTCTTTATCAAATTGTCGGAACAAATCAATTAATCGCATATTCTCCTGTCTCATAAGTTCAAACAACAACAACATCGGGTCATAGTTCTCTAATTTCTTTTCTCTCAGTATTGAGGTGATTTTCTTTTTATTCGGTTCTTTGTGGTATACATGTATATCTCGAATGTTTTGAAGTTCTTCGTATGCGTCTAAAAATTCGTCGTCGACAGGAGTATCCTATGAACAAAACAAATGTAGCATGTAAACTAATAATACATATTTCATATTCAAATATAAAGTTGACTATGATCAGTCCAAATATGCCCCTTAAATTAGAAAAACATGCATGACAGATCTACCAAATTTACCACCTCCCAAGGCACAAGATATTTGGCTCATTTTGGTCAATGGATTACTACATTTATGGTTGGTCATTGCTGAAACCTTCAAGCAACAGTCAAGATTGGTAATAGCAATAAAAGCACTGTTGGGTCAATACACTTCAGTGGGTTCATATTAATTAATGTGAATATTTGTCATGTAGATAGAATCATAATCAAAACAGTGTGGTCCTGGCCATTGATTGACGACCTAAATTATCCCATTGACTGGGACAGATTATGTGAACGTTTGTCAGTAACGACCATTGCTCACTTCTTACTTATTATAGAATTTAAACTGTGGGGTCACCAAAGGTTCTTAACGCCTTTAATAATAAAATAATTCGAAAAATTATTCAGGAATAACCTTTATGTTTTGATTTATTATTGATATAAATCAACACATTGTATTATTCCGGAATCGTTTTTCGAATTGCTTTATTTAGGTGTTGAGAACCTTTGGTGACCCCACAGATTCAGTGTCTTCAACAAGTACATAGTGAGCTGTGATTGTTACCGACAAACGTTCACCTAATCTGTCCCAGTCAATGGGCTAATTTAGGTCGTCAATCAATGGCCAGGACCACACTGTTTTGAACATGATTCTATAAAGCCTTAGATAACATTCACTGGTAAATAAAATTGAGAAAGGAAATGGTGAATGTGTCAAAGCGACAACAACCCAACTATAGAGCAGACAACAGCCGAAGGCCACCAATGGGTCTTCAATGTAGCGAGAATTCCCGCACCCGTAGGTGTCCTTCAGCTGGCCCCTAAAAATATGTATACTAGTACAGGGATAATGGACGTCATACTAAACTCCGAATTATACACAAGAGACTAAAATTATAAATCATACAAGACTAACAAAGGCCAGAGGCTCCTGACTTGGGACAGGCGCAAAATTGCAGCGGGGTTAAACATGTTTATGAGATCTCAACCCTCCCCCTATACCTCTAGCCAAGGTTGTTTTGTTTATGTCTTGAAATATATGCTTACTTAAATAATTCATTATAAAATAAAAAGTTTTACAAAATTGGACATAAAATGTGTCCCCCTCCTTTTCCAATTTAAATTTGATTAAAACACCAGATCTACAAACACTTACATTCATAAACAGACACAAATAATGATTTCTATTAATAATGTTCTACATTATATTTACCTCTAAGTGCAAATTCTTTAATACGGATGTCGACGAAAGTTCAAGGCATTTAAGTATAGCAATGGCACCATCGGTTGTAAAAGGGTTACTGGTCAGCTGCAATAGTAGATAAACATCAGTTAGTTTAAACATATTTATTTGAAATGGATTTGAAAACAAGTTATTTAAATTCCTTTCCACTCTGCGGGTGCGATTGCTGCCTTGTAGCGGTATTAGCCTGCTCTTTTTCGAAATCTACAAGGGTGTCTTTAACTTGCAAGAGATATGGCTGTCTCTTAACACGGGTCAGCCATTTATCGTCCCCTTCCGACAGACTATCATCGTTTCCTCAAGACCATACTCGCAAATGGTGTCAAGGGAGAGCATCAGTTCACTCAGATGTAAAAGAACTCAAAGTAAGCTGTGGAGTTACTGATTTATTATAATAAATAAATACTGAAACAATGAATTGTATTATTAGAAAATTATATCAGTAATAGCTGGATTGTTTTCCATGAAAGAGGGCTGCTCTTCACAAGAGAGCTGTTCCACCAAGAGTTCTAAGTGGTGACGCTGAAATCACCAAGTAGTAAATGTTTCGGACGCCATCAGCAATGAATTGACAGTTAAGGAATGTCTGTTTCACATATGAAGACGGATATGCTCCAATTGCATGTCGTACCTACAACCCCGTCCTTTTATAACCGATGAAACCTATCGAGTTCTGCTTGGCGTCGGGTTTATTACTTACACAAGCAACACAACAGGTGCAACATCCGGAGCAGAACCGCCTTACTTGAGTATCCTGGTTTTTGTTTCTGTGGCTCAAGATTTATCTTTCTATGGTAATATGTTTTGTGTACTGTTTTTGGTCTCTTTCTGTTTTAATGCTATCAGTTTATTTTCAACTTACGAGTTTGGTATCGTTCGCGTATTTTCTATGACCATTTAAGATAACAACTAAGAGGTTACTGCAACATATGGACGACCATTAACAAAGCTTCTGAAATCTAAATGACACTAAAGGTTTCTATAATATAATTATTGTAATGTATTACCTTGACAGTTTCCAGTGTATCATTCAGTTTTAATCCCTTTAGAATGTGACCAAGGTGTGTGAAATTGATCCTAGTGTTTGTTAAATCTAGTTTGCGTAGAGTGTGATTTTTCATGAAATATTTCCCGAAGGCGATGGAACCTTCTTCGCCAAGTCCATTCCATGATAAATTGACGTCTATTAATTCTACGTTCTCCTAAAACATAAACAAAAAACAAAAACATTATGGTAAATGCAAAACTCTTTTAATAAATTATTTTATTTTTTCTTGATATTTCAAAAAGGTAAAGAATGTATTCAACTGAATGTAAATGGTGAAATCATTTTTTTTGATTGGTTGCGTCCATGACACGTGACGTCGCACTGAACATCGGGACTATCTGTTTTAAGATACGCACAATACACAACCATTGAAGGTGTCTAAATAGCGATCATTGTCTTGTTCAAAACATTTTCGGACGTAAAAACAAAACAGAAAAAAAGTCCTGGGATACAAGTTTAACATTTGATAGGAAATATTTATGTCGTGTTAGCTATAAATATAACGAAACAATGTGAAATTATTTTGTAAGTAAATATTTTTGTGTTCTAGTTAGGATAAAAATAAAGGCAGTGGGATAGGACATTTTTCTTTTGCCTGTGCAGACATGAAAATTGATTCAAACTCGAGCGAAACCTTCAGGAAATGTGTTTTTTTTCTTCCCTGATTAAATCTTCATACTTCCGTAAAACAAGGGAAATAAATGTAAAACTATTCCCATAAATAACTCAAGTTTAAAACAAAATACGTTTATTATTGCCAAGAAACCTTTAGAAAGTATCATTATATTCACTTGCACAAGTCACTAACTGCAGATAAAATATTGCCATGTGAAGAGATACTTTTTTTTTTTTTTATCGATATATAAGATTCTTTCCTCTCGCAATGTTACACAGAACCAGAAGTGCTATTGACAATAAATGCACATTTTCATGGCGCCAAATACTTACGCAAATAGCTTTTACAACTTCAGATGCACCACGCCCTCTTAAATGATTCCAACTTAAATCTAAATGCCGAAGTGTGAGGTTAGAGGCTGAAAAAAGAATACACCAAACTTGTAAATAATGTACGTAAAGTGCCAATTGTTCATTGTAATAGTTCAACCATCTGACAGTTCTCCTGCAGTATCTTAATTTATTGTGAAGTGTTGTGTGCACTGCTGTTTATCTGGTTTGTAGTAATATGGCTTTGTCTGAGTTTTGTCCTAAGACTTGTTAACCAAGTTGTGGTGATATTTTATTATCACTTTAAAATAGTCTGCCTCTTTTTACAACAACCTGCGTTATCATATAAAGCACCTTCATAAAATGTCTAAATGTTTCTTCTAATATAAATAATATAAAACAAATACTTACATATAGATTTTGCCATTTTACATCCAGCTTCATCATCTAGATCGTTCTCTTTGAGGACTAACTCTACGATGAAATCGTTCTCCTGGTAAAAATCAAACATTATAAGTCACAAGAAACTCATAACTGAATGAGAAACAATAAAAAATAGCACATGTTGAAAGCCATAACCCTTCCTAGAGCAAATTGGTTTACTGTTCACATTTCCAAAGTCCTTTTCAGAGTATAACAATAATACAATATTTTCAAAGTAAAACAAACTTCGTTGTATGAAAGTTATAAGAACAATGTTCGTTCATTTTTTGTTTACTTGTGTTTGTTAAGATGTCTTTTTGATAGAGTCAAGCCACTGAATAGTATATATTGTCATGTTGTAATTATACACTACTTTCCCATGTTTGGGAGAATATTGGCGCCTGGTAAAACGTTTAGACCCGTTGCATTTTATTAACCTATCATAAGCCTGTAGCTTGTTGTTCAGTCGTTTTCGTTTGTTAGTGAGGTTCGTGTCGTTTTTTTTCTATATAGATTAGACCGTTGTTCTGTTTGAATTGTTTCAATCTAGTCATTTGGGGGCCCTTAATAACGGCTTGCTATGTGAGCCAAGGCTTCGTGTTGAAGGCCGTACTTTGACCTTTAATTATATACTTTTTATAAATAGCGATTGGATGGGGAGTTGCCAGCAGCCTCATTGACCTTATACCACATCTTTTATAAAAATGAAGATGTGGTATTATTGCCAATGATACAACTATCCACAAAAGACCAAAATGTATTTATAATGTATGTGAAATAAAATCTAAATCTCACCTGAATCAATTTCGCAATATATACAGCTGAGTTTGCGTTTAGATGATTAGCTGAAAAAAGTACAGTAATGTTGTATGAGAATAGAATATGAATAGCAAATTTCAATTAGTCATCACGCTCAAACTAATTCTCCTTTGTCTGTGACGTTATGATGACACACTGATCCAGTGGTTTTCAGTGAATTGAAATCTTATTTTGTACTTCAACATTATATTGACACACTAATCGAATGATCTTCAGTGAAATCTTATTTCTTACTTCGACGTTATATTGACACAGTGATTCAGTGGTTTATAGTTAAATCTTATTTATTATTTTGATCTAATATTGACACACTGATCAAGCGGTTTACAGTAAAATCTTATTTCTTACTTTGTTCTTATACTGACACACTGATTCAGTGGTTTACAGTTAAATCTTATTTATTATTTTGATCTAATATTGACACACTGATCAAGCGGTTTACAGTAAAATCTTAGTTCTTATTTTATTCTTATATTGACACACTGATTCAGCGGTTTACAGTAAAATCGTATGTCTTACTTTGTTCTTATATTGACACACTGATCAAGTGGTTTACAGTAAAATCTTTTTTCTTACTTTGATATTATATTGACACACTGATTCAGTAGTTCACAGTGAAATCTTATTTCTTCAAATTCTGCTATAAGATATGTATATACAAGATGCTAGAAATTTTTATGAGACAGTAACCAATCAAATATATGTTTTCCCTACATGTTAATCTATACTTCGTCTTCCTTATTTATTCTTTAGACATGAATTATTCTTTAATATAAATAATGAGTAGTTGCTAATACATTAAGTACAAGCAAGATGATAAGTATATTTTTCATGTGAAAAGGGTACATGGTTAACTTACTTGATAAGTCAAGGTGTGTTAATGTTTTGTTACATTTTAGACATTCCTGTAAGTACTTCACTCCGGTAGGGTCCATTCCAACACGGGATAATTTCTGAAATACAAGATGCAAAGAATATTTTAGTACAATTTAGGATTGTTTTCTACTGAAATTTAATTTTTCGTACGCCTTTTCTGTCATTAGTTATGAGTAGCACGTACGTATAATGAGCGGTCGGGTTTGCAGAAATTTGGCATTTTTTTTTTTATTTAAATGAATTGATCAAAGATGAAATTAGCAATAATTACAAATTTTCGTTTATTTTAAAATACAGACGCTTTATTTTCAAATATATGTATATTTGATTTACAACGTCCTATTTCAATCATTTAGTTTGTTTTGTAGTTGATCGTACAATTACATTGAGACAATTGAAAGAATTTGTACATGTTTCATATTTCTTTTTTTTTCTTAAATTGGTGGCAGTGCCAATTTGTTGGGGAACGTAAAACGTTCAACTCTGAAAAATTCGCAACATGCAATATGTTTGGTACGATTTCACCAAGTAAAGCTGATGTTCAGGCTCCCTAACTATTTGTAAGATGTTTATATAAAAAAGAAGATATGGTATGATTGCCAATTATACAAATCTCCACAAGTGACAAAAAATGACACAAAAATTAGCAACTTTTAGCCACCGTAGGGCCTTCAACAATGAAGAAAGATCATACCGCACAGTCAGCTATAAAAGACACCGAAATGACAATGTAAAACTAACGGCCTAATTTATGTACCAAAAGAGAACGAAAAACAAATATGAAACACATAAACAAACGACAACCACTGAAATACAGGCTCCTGACTTGGGATAGGCACATGCATATGCGGTATGGGCTTTTCTCATTGTTGAAGGCCGTACGGTGACCTATTATAGTTGTTAATGTTTGTGTCATTTTTGGTCTTTTGTGGATAGTTGTGTCATTGGCAATCATACCACATCTTCTTTTTTATACATTCATACATTAATCCATATATTTTCACACGAAACCAGGACAAAAGTACAGGTGTATCATGTTTTCTTGTTGTAGAATATCTACCACAGTGTAAAAAATCGGAACGCAAAATTCAAGAAATCAAAAATAAGCCACTGTACATTTAAATATATATAGCCCAGGTGGTCGTGTGGTCTAGCGGGACGGCTGCAGTGCAGGCGATTTGGTGTCAAGATATCACAGTAGCATGGGTTCGAATCCCAGCGAGGGAAGAACAAAAATTTGAGAAAGCAAATTTACAGATCTAACATTGTTGGGTTGATGTTTAGACGAGTTGAATATACATTATGTACACAGCCATGTATCCACATCATTGGTTGCGATCCGATGGATAGATCTGTTGTAGAGTTGTCACTGACTCAGACGTACATTGTGTACTATAAATATAATTATTTTCTGTGACTGTATCTTACATTAATTTGTAGGATCCTTTACTACAGATAATTGAGCTGATCTGTAACAAGAACATCTCTATGCCTTATATATCATGTGTAGTACGACGCTAGATTAAAACTGACGAGGAAAGGTAACACACAGCCACCGAAAGCTTAATATTGTAGAGTCCAGGTGTTCGTGTGGTCTTCAGTGCAGGCGATTTGGTGTCACGATATCATAGTAGCATGGGTTCGAATCCCGGCGAGGGAAAAACAAAAATTTGCGAAAGCAAATTTACAGATCTAACATGGAGGTTGATGTTTAGACGAGTTGTATATAATATGTATATTATAATGATGTAAACTTACTACGTGTGTGATAAATACATTTTCCCTAAGCGCTTCTGCTATATGATGCATCCCCTTACTGCCAAGGTCATTCTCTGACAAGTCCAACTCTGTTATTTTGGAATTATTCTGAAAAAGCGAGAAACAAATATGTAACATGATAAGAAACATTTCATTGTGTTTCCATTGCTGTTAGTACTAGAGATTTGCACATGTCTTTATAATAATGGAGTGATACGGGTCTTTATTTCATTTTTTGTTTTCTTATTTTCGACATACAGTTGTGTTGGGTTTTGTTTTGAGCGAACACGCTCATGTATGCCTCTTTGTATATCGTTGTTGTAACCGAATATAATATTGGCAGGATCATAACAAAGAAAGCCTCTAAAATAGCATATAAACACTGAAACTGATACATTTCTCATACATATGTGTGTGCTGTCTCTATAAGACATGCTATATATACTTACAAATTGTGTTTTATCTATTGCTATGGTGCCCTTCGCAACTACTGTTTTAGCTATATTATTGTAGCGTCCCTCGTTCAGGATGTTGTTTACTTATAAGAGGATATATACTTACGACTAGTGTTGTAGCTATTGTATTGGTGCGGTGTCCCTACCAGAGGATATATTACATATAAGAGGATATATACTTACGACTAGTGTTGTAGCTATTGGCCTGACGTCCATTTCGTTCATCAACAGACAAGACAGATTACATGTCGGTTTTTCGATCTGACGTAGGAACGTTGTAGATGGTAAAAGGTCGTCCTTTTCGCACATTGAGGCATAATACTTTTTCACATCGAACTTTGAAAAGTTAGGCTCTGCTTCGGGTTCTAGAAAAAAAAGATAATGATGTAAAACATGATGTTTTCAAAAACATATTCGTCTACTTTACAAGTGAATGACAAGACGAGGGTCAATTAGATTGATATTATTACTTGATTAACGTAACCCAAAACAAAAATACCTAAGATCTTGTTTATTCTTATTTAAATTTAATTTAAATGGCACCTTTTTAGCCGCTTACTAAACAGGCCGATATACCAGCTGTAAACATGTCGAAATTATTGACAGCTTAATATGATGATATTATCGCTATTTTGTGCATTTTTCCTTTAATCTTTTTTGTGATAATTTTGTGCTGTACCAGCTCAAGCGACAAAAATCAATCTCGTTGAGATAATCAACGATAATCTATAATTATCGACAGCTATATAGGACGATATTATCGACAGCTAAAAAGGACGAAACAGTAACTAACGTTAAACATTTTAACATTGCCAATCGACAAAACCCTTCGTTCCGTTGGTTGGTACATTTTACATTTTTATTTTGTCAGGCTTTGGAGATTTTCCCCGTTTGATTGTACTCCTCTTTTCTTAAGAGAAGTCGACATCAGCTACAGTAAAGCATGTCGATATTAAACATTTATTTCCATTGCCATACCAAAAGATGAAGATTTTTTCACTTACAAAAATTCCTATTTGCTGAAATTAATTTTCGATGGTGAATTTAACAACGCATATTATGTTGTCTTTAAATGCATATCATTAAAAAATGTAAGAGACTCACTTAAAATGAAATATATAATGAGTTCGATGGTACGTTTTGTCAATTTGAAATCCGGCTGTCTACACACTTAAAATACAAAATTAATACCGAAAGTATCATTATAAAATATCGCATACGCATTTTCACTGCAAATTGTTTATTGGTTCGAATTCACATTATGATAAAAACTATACTAAGATGTGGTAAGCAATAATTCTGGTGGTCTTAATCCTTTACAAACTATTAACCTACAAACATTTATATAAAGATTTAATACTTTTTTTGCAAAAATACTATTTTGATGAAAAAAATGTAAAAACGATAGACAGAAGCATGTTTATACTACAGTGTGGATGTTCAAGAAATACCTGGTAATGGAAAATACATTTTCATGCATGGTAATCCGTGATATATGTGTTTTCATACATGATATATATTGTGACATTTCCGGCTGAATGTGTTTATTCCCGTTTACCTCGGTTCAGGGAATACAAACCATAAGCCAGTTTGAGACCCGAATAACTCATAAATATGTTGTTCAATATTACATATTGTGTAACCTGGTTAATATTACGATCAAGTGACGCAATATGTATTTAAATTTTATGAACTCTTTGTTTCTATATAATATATATTATTGACGGTCAACATTAAAAATCTTTAAAAAAACTATGTATTAGGGTTTTTTCACGATATAAATCATGCTTACCTAAATCTTTGTTCATACATCTGGAACACATGACGTGCACTTATACTAAATGCAAATAATATATTCTCAACTATATATACTAATTTTACCTTGTGAAAAAGGAACACACGTAATATGCGAAACTGTTGAGGAGTTTGTCATCCTGAATCCCCCCCCAAAAAAAAATTAAATTAAAAGACAATTCCAACATCCAGTTAAAAAGGTCATTTTAACCCTTATTATTCTTTGATAAAGCTGGTCTTCATAAGTGTGAAACTTATCAGAAAGTCCAAGATTAAGTCAAAATTAAAATATACAAACCATCAAAGTAATATGCATCTAGTTCTTCTTCCGTTAGGTCCTCCACCTCAATGGGTGTACAGGCACGGTTTACTTTTGGTGTAGATATTCGTCGTGCAGCAGTAAGGAACATTGTCGTTTCTCTCATCTTTTTCTCAGGTTCCACATTTTCATCATTCCTACTCGTAATGACAGCAATATCTGGTGATACTGGGTAATTGTCTTCTCCATCCTGTATATTGTATTTTGAATTAGGCTCTACAGATTTGGCCCGTTCTATGCGTACTTGTTTACTTTCTGCAAAAGTTCTAGATCCCTGTGCACTATGTCGTAACTTCTTTACAGGATCCGTGGCCAAAGTCATTACTGATGTCATCATTCAAATCTGTCATATAAAAAAATCACAACACTAAAAATTATTAAACTCCAAAGTACATGTAGTAGCAATTCAAAGATATGTCATTTGTCAGGATATCTAATCATAAAGCATAAATAATAGTACATAATTTAATTAGAGGGTAGACTGTAATGTTAGGGTTCTAGAGGGAAATTAATAAACTGACCGTTACAATATAATATATATAACAACGTAAACAAACATTTATCCATGAACACATGGAATTAAAGGATACTATCTAAAACAGACAGCAACCCACACATTCATTAATACCGTTTTGTTAAATTTGATTATATATGGCAAAATAAAATAGACAAACGAGAAAATATAATTTTACAATCACATTACTATTAGTTCCTTTTTAGCCTCTCATTCAAAATATCAATTTCAAACATGAATGGGTTTTAAAAGTTTTATTTACTTTTAATCTTCTTTATTGGCTTATACAGTTTATAAACAACGCATTTTGGTTTAATGACACTTAAAATACAAGGAAAAAAGTTAATATTTAGAACAATTTTAAAATCCCCCCTTAACATTTCTAAAACGCCATATAAACAAAATGATTTCAAAGTCATTCATATATTTCTAAATCATTTCAGCGAGCATCTGTATAGGAAACATCGAATAAATCAATTTTTCTTTTCAAGTTGTTGAAGGATCGTAAATTTTGAATAAAATGGTGGAGTTATTTCTCCTTTAGCACAGACCTGATATCTTTATTAATAAAATGTGTTGAATGTAGCATTGCAAGCTTAAAACAGCAACAAAAGCGTATATGTTATCTTATCTTTTAAATATTCATTTAATTTAAAATTGGCAGAGGAAGATTATGAAAAAAAAGATTCATATTACTTCTGATCAATCAATGACATACTGTGGATCGTTTTAGAGATTGAAAATGATTAAAATAATTATCGCCCTACCTTTTCACAGAAATGTCCATACATCCAAACAAAAAGTTAAAAAAATATATTAAAATGAATCTAAAGAAAGTAGATGTTGTACTGTTTAAACATGTCTTTCAATTAGCGAATGTTATGGAATACAATTTATTGATAATTATGTAATTTTGTTCTAATTGCGTTTGTTTTTAATCGGCTTACATAGATCTATTGTAAATGTCAAATTTAAAACATAATCAATGTTTTGAAGTGTTTAATATAATTCGAAGAGAGCAGCTATTTTAATTTTAAATTTCGGACACAATAATGGTTGTATGTCTTTAAAATTTAAGGATAAAATCTAGGACTATTTTTTCACTTTAGATAACGTTATGTATCTCATTTTCCTAATAAAATTAAAAAGGTCGTTACTCGTGAGTTGTGGTCCAATGCAAAAAGAAAGTTATAAATCTGTAACTATATGAATACACAGGAGAAGGCATAAGCAGTATGTTTATAAGAGATATTTATAAATCTAAATATAAGAAATGTAGACTGAAATACGATGTGATAAGAAATGAGTAATTTAAGGTAGCCGTCACCATACAACCTTCAACAGCGAGCAAAACCCGTACAGTATAGTCAGCTATACAATAATTCAAAATGTCAAACGAAAGACAAATCATACGATAAAATTAACGACCTGATTTATGTAAAAAACAATGCACTGAAAAAAATATGACAACTCTACTCAACTCCGAGGATATCAAAATATCATATGAAGAAAGGACGGTCGGCCAAACACTTTACATATTTTTGAATGGTTTATTCAACATTTATACCTCCCTTAGTACAGGATCGGTTGTGAAACAGCTATTTAATAAAGATCAATGGCCTTTTTCTTAGAAAAAAAAAAACAAACCTCAAAACTTTTTTTTGTTAGATTTCGTTAAAATTATTTTAAATATGATATATTAAGACGGACTCTGACTTCTTTTAAATTGGGGTTTACTTTGCGTATTGCTGTGTGTTTCTTTACTCATCTTTAGCTTAGAGGTCACAGTAAAGAGAGGGGATTGAGATCTCACAAAACATGTTTAACCCAAACGCATTTTTGCGCCTGTCCCAAGTCAGGAGCCTTTGGTTTTTGTTAGTCTTGCATGATCCCGACTGATTTTCTCGTTGGACATTGAAGACCCATTGGTAGGCTGCGGTATGTATCTGCTCTATGGTTGGGTTGTTGTCTCTTTGACATATTTCTTCTTTCCATTCTAAATGTTTTTTATATGTGGTTAATTCTTCTGTCAGGAATTTCGTTTCTTGAAATTACTTAAAAACCTTAATTCTATTCATTGGTAGATAAGAAAATTTGGTTTGAAAATATTGCTGTATCTGCAGAGACACATTTATATATCATATCCTAAAGGTGATGCAGGTGTGGTATTTAATATATATTACTTAGGAAAGAATTATATGCAATGTGTACTTTAACATTAAATCATGATTGTCTATAGTTGCTTAAATCTACGTCATTTGGTCTCTGGGGGATAGTCGCACTTACTCCCGAACGTCTCATTGGTAATCATACCACATTTGGTCTCTGGGGGATAGTCGCACTTACTCCCGAACGTCTCATTGGTAATCATACCACATTTTGTCTCTGGGGGATAGTTGCACTTACTCCCGAACGTCTCATTGGTAATCATACCACATTTGGTCTCTGGGGGATAGTCGCATTTACTCCCGAACGTCTCATTGGTAATCATACCACATTTGGTCTCTGGGGGATAGTCGCACTTACTCCCGAACGTCTCATTGGTAATCATACCACATTTGGTCTCTGCGGGATAGTCGCATTTACTCCCGAACGTCTCATTGGTAATCATACCACATTTGGTCTCTGGGGGATAGTCGCACTTACTCCCGAACGTCTCATTGGTAATCATACCACATTTGGTCTCTGTGGGATAGTCGCATTTACTCCCGAACGTCTCATTGGTAATCATACCACATTTGGTCTCTGGGGGATAGTCGCATTTACTCCCGAACGTCTCATTGGTAATCATACCACATTTGGTCTCTGGGGGATAGTCGCACTTACTCCCGAACGTCTCATTGGTAATCATACCACATTTGGTCTCTGGGGGATAGTCGCACTTACTCCCGAACGTCTCATTGGTAATCATACCACATTTGGTCTCTGAGGGATAGTCGCACTTACTCCCAAACGTCTCATTGGTAATCATACCACATTTGGTCTCTGGGGGATAGTCGCATTTACTCCCGAACGTCTCATTGGTAATCATACCACATTTGGTCTCTGCGGGATAGTCGCATTTACTCCCGAACGTCTCATTGGTAATCATACCACATTTGGTCTCTGGGGGATAGTTGCACTTACTCCCGAACGTCTCATTGGTAACCATACCACATTTGGTTTCTGGGGGATAGTCGCACTTACTCCCGAACGTCTCATTGGTAATCATACCACATTTGGTCTCTGGGGGATAGTCGCACTTACTCCCGAACGTCTCATTGGTAATCATACCACATTTGGTCTCTGGGAGATAGTCGCACTTACTCCCGAATGTCTCATTGGTAATCATACCACATCTTTTTGTATTAGAATACTGCTGCACTATTGTAAATTTGTTTATATAATTTAATTTAGGTTTTAGAAAGAGAATTATAGAATTACACGTGACCTAATCTGCCTTGTTCTTGATTAGCACAGGTGTCAAAGCATTACGTTTAAGACACAAAAGATTTACCTTCGACTTCCATAATAAGCTCCTTATAGAAATATGAACTATAGAATTCAAAGGTCTTTATAGCCCGGGGCCGTGTCAGCAAAATGTCCTAGGACTAGTTCATGTCTTATGATGGTCTTGGGTCAGGTTAATGAAAGTCTCCTAAATTAGATGTAATAAATTTGGTCCTTAAGTAATGATGTATGAATAGGTGTTTTAGAATAATCCTAAAACCTACGATGTCCTCAAACGAAATAAAAGCAACAAACATGACAAAAACTCTCTAATATAGCTATTAATACAATTTTAAACTATTATAATGTTATATTAGAATTATAATTAAATTTATCAAATCTTTTATGTTAGAAAACATTTTTCAATATTTGTTAAAGATTCAATTGTGTGACATTATTTTCAACTATAGACAAATTTTATCTTTAAAATACTTCCAGATTTCAACAAAAAGCGTTCAGTATTTAGCTTGAGTTTATATGGAATAATAAGCATATAACAAGAACTTCATGTGTGTGTGCTAGAACTTACTTGATAGATCTTGATACACATATCTAAATAAATTGAAATATTGCGGGAGTCATTTGGTGACGCGCTTTTCTATAAACTAAAATAGCTTTTCTATATAACAATATATGGCATGTGTTTGTCTTGTATGATTTTTAATTTTAGTTCATATATATTTCGGAGTTGAGTATACACAGTTTTGTTAAAGCCACAGCTGAACCACGCCACATTTCCCATTTCCATTCTACATTTTATCATCATGAGAAACAGTTGAACGAAACGGTGCAATGTTAATTATTTATATGTGAAAAAAACCTTTTTCTTTAATTAACCCTTAATAAAATCGAGTGGACACAAAGACAAAACTACATATGTACATTAAATGGTAGCGTGTGCTGGTGGTTTTGCCACAGGAGATGTGTATGCGTCTAGTTCTGTGGGGGGAAGTTAATACTATATCACTGCTGTTGGCTAACTCTCTTGTGGGTGAAAAGAAAGTACAAAATGTACATATAATTGAAATTGAAATTGGAAGAACACGGAATGTTTCAAAGAGAAAACAACCTGACCATATAGCAGAAGACAGCCACCAGACACCAATGAGTCTTCTACGCAGTGAGAAAAATCCACTCGGAGGCAGGCTTCATAATTTGTCATACTGTTTATACTTTTGATGACGGAATGACTACATAACATTCACTTACATATGTATTGGTGATCTTAGAGGAATTTGCTTGATATAAAAATAAGAAGATGTGGTATGATTGACAAAGAGACAACTATATCCCCCCTCCCCAACAGACCAAATGATATAGAAGTACACACATTATCATTCTTAAGTAGAACTTGGTTTCCATAGCTAAAAAACATAATGACATAATGTAGAAACTGTTTTCTTGCAGAATAAGGATAGTTTTGTAGGTACAATACGACGTAAATGTCAACAAGACGTTGCTTTATTCTGAGCCTGATTATCCGATATAAAACACTGATTAGAATTGTTTGAAAAGACGGACAAAAATCAATCGTTAATTTGGACTTCTCTGTCAGATTTCTTTTACTTTGTTGATGAATTCATTTATCACCAATGTGAAATTAATGCTGGATTTTGTCGTCCAAATTACCTTAAGGCCATAACAAGTTCCATGAAACAACAAATTACTGTCAGTATTAAGACGAATTACAGTCGCTAATGTCTCAAGATTATTTCAAATCTAACTTCAAAGTGAGGCGGAGTGATTTGATGGGGAATCAAGATAAAGTTAATTGATTCAATTATCCTCTAATGAGATTCTGGATTGTATGTATTTTGAAAAGGTCTTGGAGCTTAAAAGTAAGCGAAGGACGGTATATTCTACAAATTATAAGCAACATCTAACAATGTATGATAACTTTTGGTAAGCTTTTAAAAAGAAAAATAATAGTGATGACAGTTTTTTAAAGCTATTCATGACAACTTAGCACATACTTACAACTTCTCGTCTAATTAAATTGCTTGAATTTGCCTTCTAATTTTCACAGTACATGTACATACTTTTTCTGTGTACTTGTACAAATGCAACAAGTTTTAAAAACTAGAACTACTATTATATCAAATAATCGAAACAACAATTTTCATCACCAGAACACCACAAAAACATATAACAGCTGTGGTTATGAGTTAAATCAGATCTAAACACAAATTTTAGATATCTTCGAAGCACACTTTCTATGGTAAACCATAGGGTGATTATTGCTCAATCTTTAGTTTTCTGTATAACATTTTAGGGGTGGTCGTTTATCTGTTTTTCTTATTTTTTTATACATAACAAAATGGCTGTATTTCTAAGACTTTAAATTTTGTTTTAAATTTTTATTACCCCCTTGTTATCTTTCCTAGTTTTTCATCATAATCCTATTAAACTGCTGACTTATCAACAAAAAAACCCCAACCTAAAACGCTAACTGAATAAAACTATTCATTTCCAATGTTAAAATCCAGATATGTATTAGGGTAAGCTTTTTTTTAAACCGATACCTGATCATACCTCAGGATTGAACAATGTGTAAGGATAACACAAGAGACCTATTGTTACGGTATGGAGGCTGATCATTGACATCACAGCGGGTTGTAACATAAGCACCACGCGCACGACACTTGTCACAAGAGGAGCAATATTTACTGACTTCACAACGGGTTTTAGTTCGTGTCGTTTAATCTGTCGAATGTTGTGTTTTGATGTTGTTCGTATCTAAACATCTTAGGTATGTATTTCTTTCTGAGACTAATGTTTTTTCACTGCCTTTTAAATTCGTCCTTACTGTACATGATGAAAGAATGATAAGAATATCTATGTTTGAAAGGAAAATATGTACAAAATACTAATTAAGAATAAAACAGTTGACGAAAAAACAGAATAATGTTACAGTATAGAATCAGTATAAGAAAGGTACAAAAAACCTTTTTAGATTTCTGTACAATGTTCTAATTAAGTATATTCTTTAGAAAATGAAGAGCTGTTGTTGTTATGAAGGCGGCGATACTTGGATCTGAAAAAGAGATAAATCTTTTATTAAATCGTTGCAGCACACACATCTTGATTTTTGTTATGTTTTTTTGTTTTATCCAGACATTCATGTTTTTTGTTTTATCCAGACATTCATGTTTTTTGTTTTATCCAGACATTCATGTTTTTTGTTTTATCCAGACATTCATGTTTTTTTTTTATCATATACATGAGGAGGTTTGGTATGATTGACAATGACAAATCAGCCAGAAACCAAAATGACATGAATCCTGACATTACACGGTAACATTCTTAATATAAAAAAGAAGATGTGGTATGATTGCCAATGAGACAACTGTCCACAAGAGATCAAAATGACACAGACATTAACAACTATAGGTCACCGTACGACATTAAACATGTATATGTACGTGTTAAAATGTAAAGATACTAGTTACAGTAACTGAGAGAAGCTTGTGTTATACCGTCATTATTAAACATAATTTGCACCCCTAGTTTTTGGTGGGGTTCGTGTTGTTTATTCTTTAGATTTCTATGTTGTGTCATGTGTACTATTGTTTTTCTGTTTGTCTTTTTCATTTTTAGCCATGGCGTTGTCAGTTTGTTTTAGATTTACGAGTTTGACTGTCCCTTTGGTATCTTTCGTCCCTCTTTTAAAGTTTATCCACTTCGTTTTTCTTCTAGTCTTTTAACCATGGTGTTTTCAGTTCAGATTGCTGACTTACGTAACAGTTGGAAATAAAAATAATTCATATTTCGTGAAATATGAATGCGACATTAAACTTTTTTTGTAACGCATTTTCCATAAATAATAGACATAACGAATTTATTGAAAATTTTAAATTTGAGTTTCCATCAACTTTTTATTATAGATTTAAGGTTAAACGGTCACAACAGACAATACTTGAAAAAAGAAACTTAAAAAAAAAAAAAGAAATAACAAGCAGAATGAATTTGATACAACAAATTTCGTTAAATTGAAATTAACTTACCCAAAATAACAGCATTAGAACCAAAATTAGGATCCACTGGAGCTAACACAAGACTTGTGTTTTGGACCATTTCAGTTGGTAATAATACTTGATGCGTAGTTGTTAAGTCTGCTTCTGTTGTATGTAACTCTGCATGCGTTGAGGTGTAGTCCATCGAAGCAATTACAGGATCTTCTGGGCAGTCGGAAAGTAAAGTAGCAGCAATATTGCTTTCTAAAACATAAAGGATTTTTAATTGACCATGATACACAATATAAACAAGAGAACGTGTGTCGAAATTTGTAATAAAACGTATGTGGACATAGTATATTTCTTAAGGATCAACCATTTTAATTGAAAGAGGGGGGGGGGGGGGGGGGGGCGTTTTTGTTTCTTAGACAACATTTTATTATTTATTTTTCAACGCGGTCATTCAGATATTTGTTTCACAAATTTAACACTATAAGTTATATTCAGAATATTTTTTTTGTCATTTGCTTGACCAGGATTTTTTCCCGCCATCAAAGTAGAAATCAAAATATTAAAAAAAAAACCCAACAACATAAACTCCCTTGGAATTTAATTACTATTGAGTTATTTACAACACATGGTTAGAAATATTTATAAACGTTTAATGATATTCTTTGTGTAAAGGTTGCGTTTCATGGTCAGAATAGAATGAACCGATTTAAGAATAAAACATATTTTGCATAGAGCAGAACTAATTGATCTTTTAATATTGTGTCATACAAATAAGTTTTATTTAAAGAACTTTATATCAAATGATATCAACTGTATTCGAAAAGATAGGAGAAAAACTAAGAGATGTTGCCTGGTTGTCAATGAAACATCTATCTAACAAAGGCAAAAATGACAAAATACGAAAAAAGTAAACGCACGGTTGACAAGACTAAACATACCATTTACTATAAAATAAGTTATAAAAGACCCGAGATGACAACATGAAAAAAATATATATAATAAAGTAAACAAGGCTCTGATTTCACAGGCACTTGTCTCAGAATTTTTTTCCTATATACCTTAATATAACACGAGGTACTGAACTATTTTTTTTGAAAAATGACACCCAGTCCCGAATTCCCGTTATTTTTTTATTTCTCGGTTGTCAAACCTACTTAAACTTAATAAGCCGTAAATCTAAATTGATTTATCTACACAATGGTATATGACACGACTATCATTGTTGTCGGGATCATAAGAAGCAGGCCTCAGAAGTCGGTCAACGGGATGTTTTTTTGCATACGTCTCAAGCTTAAGGTATATAGGAAAATTTTTTTCAGGGTATGTTCGCCAAAACAAAATCAGCCCAACGACGAAAGCAATCTCAAGGTCAACAGACATTTTTGATAATGTGACAAGATAGACGCATCTATAAAGCAATTCGCATTAAAAAATGCACCACTATATTTTTATTGACCTCTAGATATCTTATGGTTATATATCTCCTTGACAAAACACAAACTTACCTAATTTCGGAACAAGGTCAGGAACTAGATTGCACAAGTATACAAAGCTTGACACGTACAACAGATAGTACGAATCAGGATCGCTTGCTATTCCCTTCAGTTCAGCATTACTGGCAGAGAGAGCAGAACCTATCCCCAACGAAAACACATCAGCGCCATCTGCTCGTAAATTATCAGCTTCCGTTTCAGGTTTAGGATATCCGGAAGACTGTCCATCAGTCATGACGATAACTGCAACTTCAGCTCCAGACCTAGCCCCTTTTGCTGTTGTAAGAATTGTGGATTGGGTATAATTAATAGCCATTCCTGTCTGTGTATTTCCATTTGTTATTGTTCCTTTCAAGTTGTTGATTTTTTGTAGAAGTTCTGTTTTATTTGTGTACGAATCAAAAGCAATGTCAAGTCTGTTATCAGAGGAGAACGTCATTACAGATACTTTAAGGTGTTGCTCATCAATGGTTAGGAATTCTGTGACGTTGTATATGAATTCTACTGCTTCGTCAAAGTGCCGTTCTTGTATACTTCCTGATCTGTCAACAATATAAACAACATCTGAAAATGTAAAAAAATAGAAAAAATCCATATGATATGGTAATAAATTATAGAATTCCTGTTAAACTAAGACAACCGAGTTCATAATATCAACAGAAACACTATATAACTCATCGACGACCACCCCATAAAAATAAAATAAAATGAAAAAATTAGAAATAAAGATAATAAAAAAAACACACAACACCACCCAAACCCCCAAAACCACCTCTTAACTCTATACCTTTTATAACACAAAGTGCTAGTGGCAGAATAGAAACCAAAGCATACACATGTATCATATGCATGGTCATGATCTTGCGTCTTTGAATATCTTATAAATTGCTGATGAATTTATAGGTACACGGGATGTCGTGACGGTATAGCCATGACACTGCTGACACTAATGTCATGTCTATACAAAAATACTGGACCAAAACTTACGGTCTTGAATTGATAATGTAAGTAATCGGTAAATTAAGGTAAAAATATTTGCATGTTGTTTTACTCGTTTTTATTAATATACAAAATGTATTTAATTACTATCAGATAATGCAATGTGTGGTTTGAGCGCTTAAGTTTCATGAACATTTCGTTTGTATTATGAACTATCATTATAGCAATTTTGTATATGTGTACGAATGCACGCAACAATTCGGTTACAACGTTCTTATGTACTTAATTTGCATGATACATTTGTCAGTGGGACGTTTAATTTTAAGAAAATACATTTTCATCTGTGTTGCCTCGTTTTGATATTTGCATGATGCCAAAAATGATGCGTCTCTCGCAACTGACTTAATCTTCCAAGTATGACGAATGATACAAGCATAGAAGGGGACGCTTAGTCTGTAGACCTGTCAAATTGAAAGAAACCGTATATTATAGTTATTGTAATTTGACCTGTGTGAAAATAAAAACGAAGATGTGGTATGATTGCCAATAAAACATCCGTCCACAAGAGACCAAAATGACACAGACATTAACAACTAAAGGTCACCGTACGGCCTGATTATTTTTGCTTTAAAGTATACAGATCAGTTTTGCTGATTATTTAGAACCGTTTGAACGCTGGCAATTTGTTGTTAACACCCTTATCCCTTACTGTTTTGTTGGTGTTTCTCTTCTCACAACTTAAGGATACGATTTTTTCTTAAATTTTTGTATAGAAAGCTTTTGTAAATATTGGCTTATGTCACCGAAATATTTAAGTAGACAGACGGAATATAAAAAAATCGCATTTAAAAGACATTTGCCTGTCCCAGGTCAGAAACCTGTGGTTGTCGTTTGTTTATGTGTAACTTATACGTTTTTCGTTCATTTTTTTAATATAAAATAGGCCGTCAGTTTCCTCGTCTGAATTTTTTTACATTGTTATTTCGGGGGCTTCGATAGCTGACTATGCTGTATGGTCTTTGCTCATTGATGAAGGTCGTAAAGTGACTTATCGTGTTAATTTCTGTGTCATTTTAGTGTCTTGTGGAGAGTTCTTGTCTCGTCGGCAATCATACCTTTTTATATATACATATAGACTCGGTTTAAAGTGGTTCGTGGCCTATTCAAAGTTTCTATCAGAAGTGCCGTATTTTTTGTTGTTTTATTCTTTACAAAATTGAATCAAATTGGTCGAGAAAAAAAAATAGGGGGTCACGGACCATTTCAGCTCAAGATTTTACATTTAAACAGGTATGTAAAAGGGACCATTTTTCAATGAAATGATAGGGAAAATAGAGGTGTTGACATAATTTATTGGATAAACAAAAAAACGTTCTATGACACTTGGTCCAAAACTGAAATATAAAAAGCTGAAATATAGCTTCAAAGCATGAGCAAATGAAGAGAATAGGTCACCGATAAGAAAGAAAAATTATTTTGGCTTAAAACCCAAATTTTGGCGGGAAAATGGGTAAAATGTCATTTTGACTCTTTAACAAATACGGATTATTACGAAAAAATTCTATAATTCACATAACTACAATGATTAAACAGTTCTAATCAATCAAAATATTTAAAAAAAATATATCGAATTTCCGACAAATACTTTTGTATTATGCGCAGTCGAATAGTCCCGAGCCACCTTAAAACTAATCCCGAACAGTCCTGTATTTTTATGAAAACTGTATGTAATGTTATATGTTGCTTGCGTTTACTACCACAACTTGAAGGTGTTATAGTAGTTTTATATTTTAACAAATATATATATAAAAAAAACATTATCAAGTCTACTTTAAAAAGTTTAGACAGATAACAAGCCAAATTAACGAATCAAATAAAAAACACGAAAAACATAAATAGATTAATAGAAGTGCCATTTTGTTGTCTACTTTAAGGAGTCCCAAGCTTTTCAACTCGTTCAGGGACATAATTCGTAATTCGATCTTACAACAAAAGTTAAAGAATAAACAAGTTTTTAATTTGATTCTTAAATTTGATAAAAATTTAAAGTCTATCAATGAATTCTGCTGACACTTCCGTGATAAAGTTATGTATTTAAGATCATTCAGACAAATACTTAAATAACTGTAGACAGTTAACACCAGATTAGAATCATAATAGGGCTCGCTGTTTTTAATTATATTATGACAAAGAAGATTAAAAATCTAAATGTAAAACTATCATGACAACGAAATAAACTATCAAAAAATTGTCTCCCTATTTTGATGAAAAACAATTGATTCAATTTCCTACTTTCCTGACTATCTTGTAATGTGTATGTTGTAGTCTTTCGCATGCCCTTCATCCTGATACACACCTACACATTGCATTGATTGTTGTTTTATTCTCGGTCTGAATATGCATGGTAAATTGACCAATAGATGTTAAAGAATCAATAAACTTCCTAATGAGTATGTCTTTCTGTTTTAGAGCAGTCTTATGTTGTTGGTTTTGATATTTTGTTCACAGTGTTGCATTTTGGCGACACCCTTTTTTTCCTTTTAACGATTTGTGTACCCTTGCAGTATTGAAAAGGCAAAGTTTGCGTACATGATCATACTCACATGTACTGTACAAATATGAATCGTACATAAATGATTTATAAACGTGTAAATTATGTCTTTAGTATACGAGGAATTAAAATCACTAATGTAGACCACCTTAAACCTTAAAACATTTCCAAACGATTCCAGGCGTCTATCAAAAAGATTTTCGAATATATATCTAGACTGAGTCAAACTTAGCTTCAAATGCATGTACAATTGACGATGTCATTGTGATATTGTGGTATCTTGACTCTTAACTTTTTAATTTCGACAAGTGGACCCATAAAGTGTCATAGAATAATACGTATCGTGTAGGGTTGAAGTCATAAAACGATGCTCAGTGCTTGGAGCACACAAATCTTGCTCGAAACATGAAATCCAACATTTTAATTGGTTGATTTTCGAGTACGAGTTCAAAAATCTGACTCAAGTTTTATTACCGCAAGACCTTGATTTTATAGGTTAAGTTCTTTAAACATTTCCCAATTTCTTGGTTGGCAAAAAAAAAAACACATACTAAAACCAAATTGTAGATTGAAAAATGTGTTGTTGTCATTGAAGGCATGATCAGGCTATTTAGTTTCATTTTTTGATTTTTATTACGATAAAGATGAACTTGACACAAGGGATTCGAAAAATATACAAATCTGTAATTTTACAATAAAATGTTTACAAATTATCACTTTTGGTAAATAATAGCAATACGAAAACCCATAAGGAAGAAAAAGACTAAAAATAACGGCTGTGTAATCCTTATCTTCAATTATAGCACAGTTCTTAACTGTATCTTACATCAGTAAAACAATTAGTCAAAGAGTGGCTCAATCTAGTGAAACTCAGTACTTGACGCAGTCATCTGTTTTTCTAAACCACCCTGGTTAATAATTCATCCGGTATTTCTCTGTAAGACTTGGCGACGTAAAATAATTATTTTTGCGAACATATAATCTAATTTTCGATCCTACGACAAGAATAAAAAAGCATGACCATTTCTATAAATACATGTATAATCTGATCATGGATCCTATGGTAGATAGTATTTTCTCTAACTCTATGGAAATTTATCCCTTTCCGAACCCATTGTATAAAAAAATTTAATCAACGTGTGGTTGCTGGTGATCTCAAAAGATCATTGGATGATTTTGAGGGTCATGACCTTTTTAGCTAACTGAATGAATCAAAATATGATAACAGGTGTTAATGAAATTGACAACTTCGTGCAATGTGAAAGGCACTCGAAGGGGATTTTCGGTTAACAAAAAAAGAAAATGTCTTTTTAATCATTAGAGAAACAGATTCTTTCATAGTTACTCGTGGATTATCGGATTTATCCAATCTCGATAGTTAAATTATAAATTTTAAAGTCCTCGCCGAGGCGGCTCGGACTTTAAAATTGATAATTTAACTATCTCGATTGGATAAATCCGATAATCCACTGGTATCAATGTAAGAATCTATATTTATCGACATGAAGTGGGAGTAAAAATGTGGGATCTATATGTACTTTACACATCATCAAATATTTGTGGTGAGTAAAATAAGAATAATTTTCCAGCGCACAAATGAGTAATTATGATATAACAGATAAAAGTGACTACAACCAACTTAAACATAGACCAGATCAATATTTATAAAGGAACACCAAACACAAAATATTTGTTTTGTAGACTGGAACAGTTTCTACCTTTTTAATCAAACACTCAGGAAAAGATTTCCAAAGCTATATTTGCGGGTTTTACTTCCTCAATGCAATTTAAATTCGTATAAAAATTAGATGTGAAATGATTGGCAATGAGCAAAATCTCTACACGAAACCAATAAAAGTAAAAGATAACACAAATAGGTCAACGTAGGTATGGTTACTTTATTTACTTATTTATTTGACCTTTTAAACATTATTAATTAGAGCGTCACTGTTGACACCTTTTGTAGACGAAACGCGTTTCTTGCGTGCATAATCTGAATACAGGTATCTTTGATGAGTTTAAATAAAGCGTCAATACTAAATTAACGTCAAACCAGATGAAGTTTTCAAGGAAACACAATCATAAGCAGGCGGGGTTTCAGCTTTTTCTCACAACGTAGTAATTTGACATCGAATGTATTTTACTGGCATATGCTATTAAATAAACAATCTGATTGTAATTCATAAATGTTTGAAGATTATGCCTTTATTAGACATCAAGACCATCTACTCATTTCAAATCTGTAAAATTGTAGTTATATCATTAAAATGTTAAGTAAACAATTTTACGTGGTGGTTTCGCAATTGACAAGCAACATGTTTTCGAGGTCTTAGATCCATCAGTTAAGTCGTCTGATCTGTATTGATCACAATGTGACAATGTCATTGAACATGATTTGAGTTCACCTAACGTGTGTGCATAGTAGGAAACAGTCTTCCTGTCGACGAACCAAGTCTCGATGTCCTTACATTTTGCTAGTTACCAGGGCCGCGTTCAATATCGTAGCTGCTACGTCGGGCTACGTCGATTTTTGACTATTGAACGTGTACAGCTATAGACTAGCTGCTACATAGATATTGATACCTGATACAATATTGAACTCAACCCTGGATTTGTCTCGTCGTAATCGATTTACTAGAATTGAACATCGAAACACAATCGCCTTAACTTATTATGGTTTAAGATTTGTTCACACATCGTTGTCAATTCATGGAACATGATGCAACTGTCATGCAAGTGAGAGGTTAGTTAGCTTTAAAACCAGTTTTAATCTACCATTTTATACATATGAAAATATCTGTACCAAGTTCTATTGCCCTACATACATTGTTGTTACTTTGATATAGGACGTACTTTTTTTTGCAATATTCGGCTCTATATTTGTCTTCTTATGTCCTGCTTGATAAGTTATCTGCAATTTTATTTTTAATTCTTCTTAAATTTTAACGATTATTTATTGTTTTCCTTTGGAAATTGAGACTTAATGAATAGAAGTATTTATTATTGTATGTAAATATGTCTTCCCATTCAAATACTTATATATTTGATGCAGGCTGTTCCATGCTTTTGTAGATAAATGTATTTTTTTCTCTCGATCTTTTCAAGTTTGAAGTAGGTAATCACTTTCATAAACATTATGCTTCCTACTTCCAATATCTTAAATATATTTTTTAACATCCATGTAAAACATTGTATTAAGATGAAATACCATACGATTATGGTGGTCTGTTACAATGCGTTGATGATTGTGTTATTTTGCTTTTGTAAATTGTTTGTATTCTTGTCTTTTAATTTTGGTAATGTGCCTTGTATATATGCCATTTTGTGTTTTTGTTTATACATATGACGTAGCTCTGTACTCATACACCCCGTCATTGAGTCATTGTGCTATTGTAAAATTTTGTATTCGTGTCTTTAATTTTTGCTTCTATGCGTTGTCTGTATGCCTTTTTATTCTCTCTAAGTGAGAGGTCAATAAGCTAGCTGTAAAACCAGGTTTTATCTCTCATTGTCTACTACAGAAAATGACTGTACCTAGTCAGGAATATATATGACCGTTGTTATCTATTCGTTTAATGTGTTTGAGCTTTTGGTTAAGCTTTTGGTTTAGCCATTTATTAGTTACATGTACATTGTACTTTCTGTTTTGAAAATGCCTCCGAGTATTTTTTGTGATTTTACTTTTTGAAGAAAGTATTTCGTTTTCTTTTTCAAACGTGATCCACAATGTTTGCAAACTTTTCAATCTTCTTCTCTAGAAACACAAATATTTTCAAGTGCTTGAAAATATTTTAAAAGTATTCACATTCTTCCCAACAGTATCCATTGACACTACGATGACCATACAGACGGGTTTCAGAATGTCAGAACCATAAAAAATCCAGTACTAGTATTCAACAATTATAGTTTGATATTTCATATGCACATATCAGTGAACTAAAACAGTGAATAATACAATTGAATGTTTCAGAGAAAGAAAATGACAATCAGTGTTGACAAAAATGACTTTTGTTTTGCATTCTGATACAGCATACTAAAGGCTTGTGTGTACTTAAGACAAACCGGTGGTGTTCACTCGTAGTATGCTAAATTAGATGTATTCATCCAGCTCTATTACGGGATTTATCTTTATGTTCAAATCTTTTTTTCAATGATTGATGTTTGATGATTGGCAAGTTTGTTTTGCATGTTCAGTTTTTTCAATTTCTTGTCTTTATAGATGATTTATGACAGAACCATTTTGAACATGCAGCTAAGTAAGACTACGTATGTACATGCTTTACTGGTTTATTGGATTATTAGAATGCCATTGAAATATCAAAAATATAAATTGCTTCCTGTCTGACAACATGATATTGTACATACCTGAACTATAATTCCTAATGGAAAGTTATGTTTAATACTATGGTGTTAAAATCTGTCATGGTTGTACGTAGACTTACGTCATCAAACACGTCATATCGGTAAAAGTGCAAATAGTTTATTTACTTCTGTGTACTAATTGTCTTTGAAGTTTTAAGACAAGATTTTAAGATAGGCCAACATCGCATCATCAAATAAAGGTAAATTGCAGACATCAAAACAAGAAATAATGATTCTATTTAAAATAACAGATACCATCTTGACATGCATGTTATTCTTCTATTACTATGCCATCCCAAACCGAAAGTCGGGTGACATACTGATATTGTTAGATCAGTTTATATTTTTTATATAACTTCGTACTTTTGGTCTAGCTTGGTTTTCGGAATTTGATGGATTTATTAATATTATTAAATCTAGTTGAATACAAATTCATTGGAATGCAGTTTGTCATATGTAGATGTCCAAACACAGTATTTAAAATATCAAAATGACCGCTGTTTACATAAAACACAGTGATAAATTATTCCACATTTAACACGAAGTGAAATCACATTTTAGTATCAATTTCAATAATTCATCAATTTAAATCCGTAGAAATCTCATTAAAAAGGAGCATCATATGTACTAATTTTCATTGGAATTTTCAAATATTTTCAATGTTATAAATGAAGCAGCTAAACTGCTCCAGTTAAATCTTCTCCACTCGTTAAAAGCTGATAAAATCGAATAGGAACGCAAGTATGACAAAACCTGGAATGCAACATATGACAGTGTTTATTCAAGCAGATTTATGAACCCCAGAATGTATGACAATCGATCAAAACGGAAAAAAAGTCAACAGAACTTGTTTGGACGACAAGTTAAAAAGTTCATGGGTTGAAATGTTAGTATGTACGACATTTTGGATTCAACAGAATTTTCGAAAACATCTCAATTAACCCCAATAAATAAAATCAATGTTTCATATTAGATACGCCATACACATAATATTCGGGTACTTTAAGTAATTCATGTAGTACAACGTTATAGAATCAAGATTATATATATTGACAGCAGGTGTAAACAAAACATATGAAATATTCACAAGACATAATAAACTGATTCAATAAAGAATAAATCTATTTAGATCCAGTTAATTATAATATGAATAATTAAAAAAAGGTTAACACCAAATGTATATTGCCAAGTTAACATTATGAGGTATAACGTATTCCACTAAAGAATGAAACAAATTGTAGACTGCATGCCATCCTTTTATTTGTTTTTGTCTTGTGTTTTTTCTTTGTGTTGAAAAAAATATACAATTATAACAAAAATGAGTGATAGGAAAAACAATTATTTAGTAAGTTCTACAATGGATCGACTGGGATAAAGAATAGTAATGTCGACTGTGGCTGGATATAAAGGTATGTGATAGGGACAACAATGTTACATTCCAACAGGGTCGGTCTACAAGTTTTCAATATGTAGATAGTCTGGTAAACCCCTATACGATGCATGACATTTAATGTTCCCATCCAAACAGAATATTTACAAATGAATTTCAATATAAAATTCATGACAAATTTAGCCAAAATTTATGATTGAATTATCATTTGTTTTTTTTTTGTCTTTTATTTTTGCTAATGTGCTTTGTATTCCTTTCCGTGTTTCTTTTTTATACGTAAAAGAATCCAAACAGCAGAATATTTTTGGTGAACTTATAATTAGCGACTAAAACAAAATGAGACGATAAGCACTCATAATAATAATTTAAAAAAAACATGGACGAACCTTACGCCTACTCGCGTCTTGATTGTTCTAATTAAGATTGAAATATATATTTGTATGATCTTTCATAATATAATAATACCATGCTACATGGGTGATATATAAAATGTTTTACTATACTGTATGATTGATGAAATTTTGAACGACAAGTTTGTAAATAAGCCACTAGTTTGAAGTTACAAGGTTTGATTAATGATGAAAAGAATTTTTGTGAAGATTTCTGACAATAAAGGCAAACGGAAAAAACATGTCTTAATTAAATTAAAGTGCTAAGACGAGCAGTTTTCCAGAAAATTTGAGGGACATTGCAGACTTACATGATTTGAATGCATAGGCTGTCAAAATGTCTTGTATTTTTAAAACAATTTTTGACAGGTTTTCAGATGACGGACATGTCTAAATAAACTTTGATCAGAAAAAGTTCAACACATAACGTAACGTCACCATACTTGATACTGTTGTTATAATAGCTGTCAATTGTCTGGTCTGGAACGTTTGAAGTTATGGATCTTTGACGGACAGCTACGCTGGGTGTATAAATAGTAAAATGCGTTTACCTCTTATTTAACCTTGTCAATCGCTGAGTTTTTAACATTTTTCTAATTGATTCTTAATCCATGAAATCATACTTTTAAAATCCCAATTAAAGTATATTCTGATATTGAACCAATAAGTGAAACGATGACAATACTATGCAGAACAAAATAGCAATCTATCGTTTATTTTTATTTATCATTATCAATATATACGTCTTCATAGCAGAGTCAGTGTGCTTAGATACGGGAAAATATACATGATATTTTCGGTATGTTTAATTTAGCATCAACGTAAAAAGAGGGACGAAAGATACCTTAGGGACAGTCAAAGTAATAAATTGAAAATTAACTGATAACGCCACAGCTTAAAATAGAAAGACAAACAGACAAATAACAACACAGAAGACAAAACATTGAAAACTAAAACTAAGCAACACCAACCAAACCACAAACTGGGAATGATCTCAGGTGGTCTGGAAGGGAAAGTAGATCTCGGACCACATAACTAAGTATAAGCTAAAAATATTAACAGCTTCTAGTCCAACTGACCAGGAGAATTGATATAAACACAGTTGAAACAAATGAGAGGTACCTAAAACCATCTGACTTATTCGTCAATATGGATTTGAACATACAGTACAAAACTGCCAATAAGAGTATCAGTACTGATTGTTTATAATCCAGTTAAATGCAAATAATATATTCGAACGAAAAGTAGCATACATTGCCTTACAAGTAGCATGCATTGTTTTGTTATTTGATTTTGCCATGTTATTATGGACTTTTCCTCTTAGTTCAGTATTTTTGTGATTTTACTGTTTACATTGTACAAGACGGCAAACTTTGAATTTATACTTTTACAAAAATGTTTTAGAATTCTTAGAATTCTTAGTATTGCATACACATTATATCTCAGTATTTTAAAGATCAAGCCTTATATTGTAATCGAAAAGCACAGTTCATAAAATCAGAAATATATTACCAATTAATGAGAAATGGGGAACAAATAACCCAGTTGTACTTGCATATAAAGTTAGAAAAAATGAATAAGGTTTTACATTGTTTGTTTTATAAACATGGCAAACTATAAAGAAAGACAACTTAACGTATCAATAGGTCTTATATATTGCCCATCAATCTATTCGTGCTTACAAAAAATAATCAAACACATCGTTTAATCTTAGACCTTCTTGATTATAATGTCCGTTTCTGCAATTTTTTGCGTTTTGTATGTACAAAGTAAACCTTACTGGGTTAAAGGGGCACACCTTTTTATCTTTTTTTTTTTAGAAATGCACAAAATAGATGACGGCCTTGATATTTGACCCGTAGATAAGTCCATATGAGAAATATTGAAGTTAGTTACATCAAAGTTTATTTCCCTCAATGTTATTGCTCATTTGTCACATACGTCGATAACCTTAATTGACGCATACCTGTTCTGTTAATTAAAAAACAAACTTCAGACGAACCAGGAAATTCCTAATGACGACATTTGTCGTTTTGTTTTTCCGACTTCATAAAATCCTACCAGCATTCCCTAGACGTAGTACAGTATCTCCTGGTGCAACTTATGTGCTTAACTGTAGATAAACCACCGAGTTATTAGTGAACATAATAATCTCCAAGCAATCATTTTCGAATGTTTGTTTAGTCTTATTATTTATTTGTACACAGACGGTGTGGCACATATTCAGCAGTTATTGAATGATAATGTCAACAAAACGATAGGATATTTTTCTTACTATATTTAAAGTATGAAGTATTTTTATATTGGTGGTTTTCCGGGGACCCACCCATACAATTTCTTGGTCTGTTAGGGGAATTCTCTAAATTAAAAACACACTTGTATTTAAAATCTCAATCATCCGAATGCATATTGTGCAAGATGAACACATTGTCAGATGGACTAACAATAGAAAAATGGAACGAAGAACATATATGGAAACTCCTTGCACCGATCGTTTTTCTAGTTATTATGCTAGTTGTTGGCATTCCCGGAAATCTGACAGTTCTTATCATCTACAAACAGAAATACGACAAAAGTGTTTATAAATCTATAATTTGGAATCTTGCCTTAGTGGACCTTATGTTTTGTATGATAGGAATACCATTTAATATATTACGCGTGGTCCGATATTACGATTTTAATGAACTTTGGATTTGTGTGAATTTTATTGTGTTACTGATGTTTTTGATTCTATATTCAACTCACTTATTAATGCTTCTATCAATCTATCGATTTCGACAGATCTGTTTGTCCTCAAAATATTACATGAAGTATGAAAATGTCAAATATTGGATTATTGTCTGTGTATGTTTGTCTATTGTATTGTCTGCGCCACAGTTTGCTATACCTAAGCTAGAAGATACCGATCTAGGAAACAACATAACAGGACATACTTGTGCTATATCTTTGTCGCATCCATCTATATATTCAACCATTTACACATACGGATGTCTTATTCTTTATTCGACGTACACTATTATTTTAGCAGTTATTTATTCTATGATTGGTAGGAAAGTGTATGTTCAACGAAAAGCAGCACTGTCATATACAAAGACAGAGCATTGTAGCATGAACATAGTTTCTCTGAAGACAACAAAAGTAGCCTTTACTATGTCTCTTGTTTTTGCGATCAGTTATATACCAGTGTTCATTCTCCAGATTATTGATAAAATGATAAATGAACAAGATTTAAATTCAGTGGAGTTCTCGACGATAAGAATCACGGAGAGACTGTACATAGTAAACCATGTTGCTAACCCTTTTATATATGCGGTTTTTGACAGTCGCTTCAGACAACACTTTAAGAAACTTCAACTTTATAGAAGATGCGCCGGACAAAAACAAGAAGATGAAGAACTGAATAACAAATAGCACGATTAGCTGTATAATATTTTGATTGATTGTGAACAAACTATCAAAGAAATATGTGTAGTCATCAAATAAATTATTGGGTTTTTAATCCTGTTTTTTTTATTAACTTTTTGTGTCTTCAAAATTGACAAATAACATTTCGACCAAACATACACACATCTACAAGTTTTCTCTGGTATATATTATCGAAAAAGGAAAGCTGATTTTACGGAGAGAATGGAAACATAAGAACATAAAGGTCAGCACTATGTTCATAAAGAATATAGAACAACAGACAACACCATTGCCACGATAAAAAACAATTTCGCAGCAGTCTAAAAAAACATCTTTCAGAAATCAAAAGTCAATTGAGACGAACAATCAATACAGCAGTGCAACAATGCAGTATATCCATCTCACATTTCACTGAAGTTAATAGTACTGTTTTGTAGGGGTCCTATCATATCTTATGAGAGCCGTTAACGGTAGAGACATGACATTAGTATAGACATCATTATAATCTAAACATACATTTTGATATAAAGTTGCCAATAGACAAAGCAAATATCATGAAAACATTAGATATATGACATCGGTTTCTTAACTTCAAAAGAATACAGTTCTAATGTTTTACTTTCTTATCTGACTTATATAATACTATTATATAATAGAACAATTTAATAAATCATCAGTTACGCTTTGAGTTAAAAGTGACGATGACAACCGAGACAACATTTCGTCCTAGAAAAACAACTTTTTTTAAATGATAGGGAGAAAAGATAAGAATTGCATTATCGGTTACTTGTTTGCAAAATCGCAACACTTTACTCTTAGTATAGAGCATGTCCTTGGTGTAGGTTACAAGTAATAGAAGATATATGTCACCTGTCGTTTGTACCGGCATCCGTATCGAACGTAAATTGTAAACAAAATAGAATTTTGTTCATTCTAAGCTTAAATCAAATTATTCATATACAGATATATGAAGGTGTGGTATGAGTGTCAATGAGTTAACTGTTAATCCAAGTCACAATTTCTCAAAGTAAACCAATTAAAGTACGGCTTTCCATACGAAGCATTCGATCACAACAAACAGCAAGCAATAAAGGGCCCCGAATGATACATTTACAGAGAAAAATTAACGTTCTTATCTATATAAAAAACGAGGAACGAAAAACTTTTATGATCCACACCAACAAACGGCAACCACAAACCTTAGGTTTATGACTGAGTTAACACGAGTATGGTGCAAAGAAACATGGGACAGGTTTCAACGTTTTAAAAGGAGCTAACCTTTACCAAACCTGAAACATTAGTGTAAAATCACAAGGTAAAAAAACACACTATGAATTATTAATTGAAATATACGGACGAATTTGAGCTATCACTCAATGTTAGGACAACAGTAACGAAACAAGGGCTTTGGAAGCAAAATGATATCAGATAGACAACCATAACCTTGGACAGTATACCGTCAAAGAAATAAACGTACATAAATTGATTCACATGATTTTGTAGTAAGGTATACTTAAAAGTCACACAAATACTGAACTCAGAGGGAAACCAATTTGGGGAGGTCATATTTACATGGCAAAATCAAATAACAAAACACATGGTTTCATTTTCAATTTTATAGAGTACTGAAATGTATATGTTGTTTATAGGACGAGTACAGGAGTGAAACATGATATATAAATAGGTCAACAGTAAAAAGCAAATTAACTCATCATAGAGACCTGGATTAAATTTTATATTAACGCCAGACGCGCGTTTCGATTACAAAAGACTCAACAGTGACACTCGCATCTAAAAAAGTTAAACAGGGCAAATAAAGTACGAAGTAAAAGAGTTGAAACAGGATTACAAATTTTATCAGCAGGTCAAATTAACCCGAAAGTACGATTTGAGAGTACTCGCGATTACTGAAATCCAGATATCAAATAAAGTAGGTGAATAAACTAACTGTGAACTTTGCCTATGATACAACATCCAGTGAAAACTATTGTGCGATTAATAGATCTTGTCATCGCCCGAATATGACTTAACCAAACTATATTTGTATAAGATTTGTTCTATTTCTGTAATCCTCGGTAATAAATTATAAATGAAGCTGTCTAAACGCCCTTCATGATTGATGGTGAATTGCTCCTGCTGAAAATGTTATTACGAGTTTTTAGAATTTTGTTTTACCCCGATTTTATTAGGTTATAAATTAATCAAATACGAATACATTCTAAGCACATTCAATTTCAGTAACAATCGATCCTGTCCACTTGCATTTAAAACCTGTTTAATGGATTGACGTTTCATTTATTTTATTTGTGTCAAGTGCCTCTAAATCTTTTAGATGATTATACAGAAAATGGCTTTTTTGCAATTTTAAGATGTCAGAAGATAGAACCGGAAAGGACTAGAGCGGAAGACGTGCAGTTAATACAAATATTTGTGATGAATCAGTTTTTTCACAACTAGATTGCTGTCATGTTTTGTTGTTATGTTGTGTTAAGTCATGAAGTGTCTTATCTTTTTATACTTGCATCTGATATATTGGTATCTCACGAATACAGCCAACACTCCGTTCAAAAATAAAATAAAATAATAAAATCTGAATGCGCGCAATCCAACACTAGAATACTTAAGCTTTATGAATGAAAATGCAAAAATATCTTGCAATGAAATTTCTCCAATGACCATTTGGAGTAAATAATTGATGGGATAAATAGTATTAATTATCATTTTTATGTACTTGAATTTATAAATATATAGGTATAACCAATGTTTGAGGTGAGAGGACAAAAATTATATCCCTCACTCAAAAATCACAAACAATTACAAATGCTTATCCTTCCAGAGCACCGGATTTCGCTCCCGGTTTTTAGTTGAGTTCGTGTTGTTATCTTTTATTTGTAACTGTTGATGTAAATGTCTTTTGATTTTATGAGTTGTTGTTTACTCCTTGGTTTTGATTGTTATTGTCTTCCATACTAATTACAGCCATAGGGAAACTACACTTGAAAATATCATGTATTCATAAACAGAGTTTGAATTGATTAACGTGTAGTGGGACACATTTCATTTCAGTGCCAGAACATATTCCGACGTTTATGTTTACTACAAAGCTTATCAAAAAGGATTTTTCAGTTGCCAGCTGTATTCTTAAAATAATATCCACTAGAGTTTGTCAATAAAGCATATGACAACTATATTTATTATACTTCATGTCAAAATGCCTGTTTTGGATTGGCAAATACGAGGGTATTTATTTACTCCATAACCCTTCATGGAGACGCTTGATTTTAGTTTAAACATATTTTATTTACTCAAAGTAAAATAGATTGGACACAAGTAAGCCATACTTATGAAGTCCGCTCCGAATGACAACAATTTACAATACAATATTAATATGAGCATGCAATATCAAAATAAACAATATTTTACGAGTATATGAATTGAGAGAAAAAAAGGAAACAGAAGTAGATGATCAGATGATCAGGTGTGCGTCTTCTTAAATACGACTCTATCATACGGCAAATACTCTATTACCCTTCACGGAGACGCTTGGTCAAGTGTGCACTTGATTAAATACGACTCTATCCTATGGCAAATACTCTATTACCCTTCACTGAGACGCTTGGTCAAGTGTGCACTTGATTAAATACGACTCTATCCTATGGCAAATACTCTATTACCCTTCACTGAGACGCTTGATCAAGTGTGCACTTGATTAAATACGACTCTATCCTATGGCAAATACTCCATTATCCTTCACGGAGACGCTTGATCAAGTGTGCACTTGATTAAATACGACTCTATCCTATGGCAAATACTCTATTACCCTTCACTGAGACGCTTGGTCAAGTGTGCGCTTGATTAAATACGACTCTATCATATGGCAAATACTCTATTACCTTTCACAGAGACGCTTGGTCAAGTGTGCACTTTATTAAATACGCCTCTATCCTATGGCAAATACTCTATTACCCTTCAAGGAGACGCTTGATCAAGTGTGCACTTTATTAAATACGGATTGTTGTTATGTACAAGACGTCATTGTTTTTTTTTAATTTTAAATTTAATCGACAGTAAAAACAGATCATTCAGTATAACGAATTAAATAACACATATATGAGAGTGTGATAGAGCAATTGTTACCTCTCGCTTGGGTTAGAGGTGAGAGGGTAAGCTCTATAAAACCAGGTTAAATCCACCATTTTCTACATTTGAAAATGCCTGTACCAAGTCAGGAATATGACAGTTCTTGTCCATTCGTTTTTGATGCGTTTTGTTATTTGATTTTGCCATGTGATTATGGACTTTCCGAATTGATTTTCCTCTGAGTTCAGAATTTTTGTGATTTTACTTTTGGCTTCGCCGCGGTTGACAATGTTTTCTCAGGTTAACAATCTGCTATATCTCCCTCTTAGCTATGTGTTATTTATATAATAGGTAGCTAAAGTTGATACATTAGATATGTTCAATATACTGACTAGAATTTTTTTCATTACTAATAGTGTAGTTTGACGTACTTTAAAAAAGGAGACAGAACACCAAGGAGACAATACATGTTTCTAGGAAAGTAAGAAAAAATCATGATGACGAAATAAGATGAAACATTTGCGGCATCACACAGTAGCGGATTGGCAAAGGTCTGATGTCTACCCATATAGATATGACCTGAATCTTAAACCATGTGAATACTCTCTCTGACCTAAAAATGAAATTTCCCTTTATAAAATTTTGATATGAGCGTCACTGATGAGTCTTATGTAGACGAAACGCGCGTCTGGCGTATTGAATTAAAATCCTGGTACCTTTGATAACATTTTTTTCAAATCTTTATATCAATTTACCACATAGGCATTTTCATAGAGACTAAATTTCATCTTCATCTAAGAGAAAACACATTTTGTTTCTATAAGCGACAAAGTATTGATTTATTTATTTCTACTCAAAATTAAGAGCAGAAAATCAGAACTAAAAACTTACAAAAGATATCCGGCTTATAATAATCACATCTCATTTGGAAACGGTTGGAGCAACATTTACAAAACTTTCTTGTGCATTCAGAGTTACAGATACTACGGTCGATACACCTTTTAATAAATGTTAACATGGATGTTAGGAAGAGGTTACTGCTCCGTTGACATTGAATAACAAATAAATAAAACAACCTTATGCTATAACCAATTTGGTTAAGAAGACATCATTCATCAATATTTCTACTGACGAACAGAAAAACCTAATAACACTTAATTTGATGGTAGAAATAACCAATACAGTATCTTAAAATTTCAACTTAGTTAAAATTAATCTATGATAGCGCAAATGTATTTTTCGCCAATACGGCATGTTAGCATGATGAGAGCTTCGTTTAATTAACATTATTAAGATAATGTAAACAGAACTTACACATTATGTTTAGGAATGTTGAGAGTTCAATGATCTAGGGATTGAAAAAGACGGCTATAAATTGCAATAATAAAATTAAACTAACACGGGTTGAAGTAAATATATATGATGTAGGTCATGAAAAATTAGCAAAATCTGTAATTGGAACGTACAGGGTTAATTACTTAATGAAGCTTTGAAATAATGTAAATAAATTCCTTGCACTTGCGATGAGTGCTTTATTGTCGTTTACAAAACAAATATCTTAAAGTTAAATAAATCTTAGTCAATAGGCAGATACAGATATATCATTACATGAATAAGATTTAAGACTTCTCCTACAGGTTCCACTGGATTTATCAACAGAGACATCATTTCCTGAAACACCATTCTGCTTATCCATCACTGGAACGAAACATATTTTATCCATCTGTCCACTTTGTTTTGCTTCATTTTTATGAAATTTAAATAGGACTTATTTATCTAAAACTGTTTATTTATTTTTTTGATTGATTTAATCTACATGTATGGGTACTAAGGTTCGAACTGGTACCTTGGAGGCACTGACACTTCTAAGGTCTGACGTAATCTTTGATATTGAAATGATAAGTCTGCGTACACAATAGTGATAGAAGTGACATACAACATTAGAAAAGAAAAGAAAAAAAGATACGATTGCAAAAGACTCGACCCACCTTTAAGCATAAAAGAGGTGTCAGGATCTAATATAAAAGCAAATATTTATAACTGGAACAATATATATTATTTCAAGCAGTTATTATTTTAAGCCATTCAGAACTTAGAACTCACCAAAGACAATAGGCTTATAAAACCCACTCTTGCGTATTATTAAAAAAATAAATACGATTCTAGATTATAGCTAGCTATAAATCCAGGTTCAATCCACCATTTGCTACATTAGAAAATGCCTGTACCAAGTCAGGAATATGACAGTTGTTATCCCTTCGTTTGATGTATTTGAACTTTAGATTTTGCCGTTTGATTTTGGATTTTTCTTTTTGAATTTTCCTCGGCGTTCAGTATTTTTGCGTTTTTACTTTTTAAGATACTAACTAGTGTTTTGAGGGTATCAATACTCAGGTCGATACATCGATGGTATAAATGTAAACATGAGTTGGACAATGTGGGAGGTAGAGGTTACTGATCCGTTTACATTTAGAATCAAATTAATAAAGCCAACTCGTGGTATTATTAATTCGGTTAGGAAGGCACATTTCAACAACATTATGATGAAAGAAGTAAACTGTTTTTACATTTTAATTGATGAAAGAAATACCTGGAATATTTCAAACTTGTTAAAATAATTAAACTATAACATTTCAACCTTGTTGAAATAGTTAAACTATAACATTTCAAACTTGTTAATTTAGCTATAATGTCGTAAATGTAACTTTTCATCGGTAAAACACGTAAATAATTATGAGAGTCCGGTTACTTAAAATATTGTAAGCAGAACACACAAATGCTGGTAAGGAATGCTTCAAGTAGAATGTTCCTGGGATTGAAAAACCACTATAAATCCAACAATGACGAAATAAAACAAACACAGTTTGAAGTTAAAAAAAACAGCAAATATAATGTAGATCGCAAATAAATACGAAATATGTAATCGAAAAGTACAGGGTTAATTACTTGATGAAGTTTCCAAATGAATCAGATGCACGTGAGTTTTTTTTTATTGCAGTTTAAAACAATATGTTAACCTTAATTAATCTAACTAAATAGGTTAGACATATATGTATCATTGTTTGACTTTGATTCAAACCATTGCTGTGACTTTAGCTAACAGTGTATTCATTTACAGAGGCACCGTTTTCAGTAATCACTATTATGTTTATCCATCACTGAAATGTAACTAATTTTATTCAATTGTCCATTTTGTTTGCTTCATGTAATTAATCTAATATGACCTTATCTAGTTATAGCTTTTTGTTCATGTTTCCGGCGTTTTTAATTTTCATCTTCAACTATTTAGGTGGAAGTGGAATATAATAGGTTCATACACTTAGTTATCTATGACGAAACTATTGTTCTTTTAATTGGACAAGTGTTACAATTCCTTTCTCATATAAACCAATTGAGTTTAACCAGCGGACACAAAACATTAGAAAATAGTTTCTGACATACAAAATATGTGTACAAATCATATACTAGGCAAAAAAGAAACGTTACATCATACCACATCTTCATTTTTTTTTATATATTACATGAATATACGATCATTTATTTTTTTTAATCATGGAAATTGATAACACAAATATTAATGGAATAGTTAGCTAACATAATTTTAACAAAACAATAACAAGTTTTCTTTCTTGAAAACAATATTGCACATTTTCGGACAATTTTAACAGGACGAGTACAGAATTCAGGTTAATATGTCAATACCTTGTATCACCACCTCTTGCATTTATGACCGACTGATATCTCCGGCGCATGGAATCAATAAGACGTCGAATAAAGTCTTCAGGGATGTTGTTCCATTTCCTGAAAAGTGCTGTTCGGAGCTGGGCGAGCGTTTCCGGTTGATTTTGGCTATTTTTGATACGTCGTCCAAGTTCGTCCCAAAAATGTTCAATTGCCGATAAATCTGGAGACATTGATGTCCAAGGTAATATACGAATATAGTTATTCTCCAATAAGGTCATCAAAATGTGTGCCACGTGACAACGGGCTTTGTCCAGCTGACAAACGTTGTTAAACGATGTTTTTCGGAGAAACGGGAGATCAACTGGAGCCAGAATGTCGTCCCTATACCTTGTTGCATCTAGGTTACCAACAAATCTTTTGAGCTCGGTACGTTCCTGGTAGGTTATTCCGCCCAATACCATGATTCTGCCACAACTAAACTGTTTCCTGCACGAATACGTCAGAAAATCGTTGCCAAATTTCAATTTGAATTTAGGTTCATCGGTAAACAGAACCTGTCTCCATGTTTGCCTATTCCATCGAATCCATACCCGTGTCCATTGAAGTCGCGCTATCCTGTGGCGCTGCGTAAGTATAGGTCTCTCCAATAGACGACGAGCTCTTCGACCAACTTGACGCAATCGGTTACGAACTGTTTGTGCAGATATTTTGTTGTTATGTCTTCCGTGGGTTTGTCGTGCAGTTTATGACGCGTTTACAAATCAAGTCCAGAGATGAATGGTGCGGATGTGCCTGTCTTGACGTTGCGTCGTTTCACGTGGCCGATTATTTGTTGTGCCAGTATCTCTAAGACGAGTCTGTAACCTTGCAATAATCGTTCTAGAGACATTAAAATTATTTGCACACTGCACTAGAGTCATTCCTTCGGCCAACACCCCAAGAGCTCGTTCTCTCTCATTTTGGCGTAGACGGGACATTGTTGTACGTGTAACAGTTTCAATTTTTATAGTGCTTCCTTTTGTTAACAATCGTATTCAACATAATAAATAACAAAAAAGACAACTCGATTCCAACTCTATACAGGTAAAATTTAAAAAAAATGGTTATTTGTGTGAAATTTCCGTCATTTTTATAAATGAGGAAATTTGATAGATACATCATTCAGGTTACTAGTTTTTATCATTAAAATATTTAAAATTAATATATGTGATATTTTCAAATTAAAAACCAATTTCATGTTTCTTTTGTTGCCTACTATATATAGCTAATTCACAATCTGTCTCTAATACTATTTTATGCTCAGATATTTGTATTACAACCAAAGGGCTCATGATGAGTAATTTATTACAATGGTTTCATAATTGACACAATGAATATGATATAAATCATCTACAAAAGAACTAAATAATGTCAATTAAGTATATGAACAACAGTCCCACATATAAACAAAATATAACAATAAGTGTCCAAAGACCCGACTTGTCATTAGATATTAAGCACATACACAGAGACAGCAAAAGGCAAAAGGCAAAAAGACAAGAGACCAATCTAAGAGTACTTCAAAATGAAAATTGAAGAAATGGTGATACATGACCATTGAGATAAAATATTTGCTAGAGTAAAAATAAATACTTACAAGAAATAAATTTCCTAACATGAAGACAATTTCTTATGCAACGTTTTTGCACAGATCGAAGACATCTAAAAATGTCAATTCATTATTGCTTTCTGTAACATATGCATCACTTTAAATTTACACATTTTGTCTATATATTCATTGTAAAGCTGTTTATATAAAGAATGAACCAAATAACCTTTGAAATAAAGATATGGATAGGGTCGGTTAGATTAATAACTCTCTAGAGGTTTGCAGCAATAATTATGGAATTTTAATTAAATACAAACCTCATTGTGTCAGGGCAACCAAAGATCATCAGTCACGCCAAAGGTAATAAAACCAGCAATCTTAACGGCCAGGCTGCGTAACTTCCTGAAATTTCAAATTAATAATAAAACAAATTAATATCACCTAAGTGTTTAGTTTCCTTTTTCTGAAGAAGTGTAAATGACCTCGCATAGATCGATGTTTTATGATATGAAGTGTATAACAAATATTGATACATCAGGGAAAATATTTTATAGCTCCAACTTGTTTTCCTTATCGTATATGCAAAATAAGCTAGACGTTTTGAGTATTATCAATGTTAAATAAATTTGAAATGAATATGTTATATAAAAACATACACCTATCAGTAAGTCGATGTTTACATTTATATTTTTCAATAATGTTTAAAAAAAATAGTTAAAAAGAAAAAAAAAACATCGATTCAGCAGTGACAGTTGAGTATAAAACTAATAATACCTCATTCCTGTTTGTAATTTAAAAATCGATTAGTTGAAGAACAAGAAACTTCAAGACAAAATAGTAGTTGCAATTTCTGTAAAATAAAGATCCTACAAATTTATGTAACACGATGTAAACTTCAGGAATCCTTTGTCGTTATTGTTTGTTTTTTATTGGTACTCTGATTTTTCATCAATTAGTTCGATACGATGGGAAAGCTGACAAAACATAGGACAGAACAGAAAGATTAAACAAACATTAAAGAGCTGAAATAAACGAAAAATTGCTGAAGGGAGGATTTACTATAAGACGTCACCGTACTTTTCTATCCCAAATTCATGTATTTGGTTTTGTTGTTATTTTTGTTATTCTGTTCGGATTTTGTCTAATGCTTAGTCCGTTTCTGTGTGTGTTACATTTTAATGTTGTGTCATTGTTCTCCTCTTATATGTTAATGCGTGTCCCTCAGTTTTAGTTTGTTATCCCGATTTTGTTTTTCGTCCATATATTTACGAGTTTTGAACAGCGGTATACTACTGTTGCCTTTATTTGTATTAAGTTTTCAAATGAATTTTCATTTTTCTCAAAAGAAATAAATAATAAAAAACATTTATAAAGTGGTCCAAATATGACATAGCACACTGGCAAATGATTGACCCTGTATTTATTGTAGGTCAATAAAAAAGCTTATAAAAAATCAACCATATCTCGTTTTGTAAGAACAAGAGATTTATTATCTGAAACATGAACTTTGAATTCTTTGTTTTAAAATGAAAACTTGATCTTCGCTATTAGGGATTCAAAACCAGATATACTTAATAGTCAAATATTTCAGAGGATTTGAAATTAAAAAACTTTGATGGTTCATAAAATATAGTCAATAAATAAGATACGTCCTAAATCCTAAACTGAAAACAAATAATAATGAGGAATTCAAAATTTGAAATACTGCTATGTATTCATCAGTACGTATATGATCACTATCAAACATTTCCTGAAGTTTCCGTTTATAAAATTATAGAAATGATTACAAAACAAAGGTTTTAACACCCTCAGAGAAATTTACCCTAGATATATTCGGCTTTTATACGAGGTTCGTTTTGATTATATAGCTTTCTAACCTTTTTTGATATTTTTACATCCTTGGCGTTCTAAAATTCCACTTTGAGTGCTTCTTGTAAAAGTTAATATGGAAAAGCATCTTGGCACATGAAAAGAATAACTTGTTGTTTTTATAATTTTGCAATTTTTAAGATTTTCTCTCTGTTAGGTAAAACTGAACAATGAGCATATAACCCGAAAAAGAAATCATAAGAAAGTTCAGTATATTATCTTCTTTATATTTTATAAATCAGTGATCTGGAGTTGATAGTTGTTTGACCTATAAATGATTATACAGTGTCCTCCATGTCTCCTTTAGCTTTGTTGTACCAACATATTGCTGTCTCATTTATTGATATCATCATTTTTTTTATATTCAAATAGGGATTACGTGTTTGTTCACCTTACTTTATTACACAATATGTCATAACAGTATATACATAGTAACATATTACATTGTCCGAAGCAGTTTTAACTGTTGAGCATTATTTTCTGGTTAGCTAAATTGTACATTGAATTTCAACTTCAGGTTATGCATCTCTGTTGATCCCTCTGATCTTTCGTTAAAACAAATCCTCTCAGATTATTTGTCACCCAATTGTAACAATTTTATGTATAGTTGCATGCTCTTTCGAAATGATTTCACAACGTTGTACATGACCAGACACCTATTAAAATCTTCTGATTGTTTTAGTGTTTTAATTTTATGGGACTATACTTTTATCTTTGCCATGCTTACTAAGCATTTAATTATATGACTCTGAAAGTTATATGGATTCGATGCATGTTATTGCGGTATCAATCTATCATATATGAAGCAATAGCATTGAATGTAACGCTTAGGTACACAAACTGGTTGCTAAAACGAAACATAAAATCGTTAGTATCTAATTTGATAATATCCTAAGGAGGTTTTGTCGTTGTTATGTTGTCATTTTAGTATAAATGGTATAGTAAACCGGAAATTAAAAACAAATAAAAGGTTTGTCCTGAACATTCAGTCCGAGCTATTTTGCTAATAATTCGTATAACACAACATGTAAAACAATTGAGTTTCACCACCGGACACTCAATCAAGGGGAAATAATAACACACAAAATATTTGTACAAATGATTATAGTTTCAAATATTGTCTCATTTTTTTTTGTTGTCTTTTCATAAACACGACAAACATACACGAGTCTATAGAAAGAAATAACTCTAAGTCGATAAATACATCGATTGAATGAAGAATCGACAGACTGACCGATCGATCTATTGATCGATATAGAGATGAATAGATATATAAGTGATACATCTGAATAATTACTTTTAACATTATTTCATATTTGTTCTAGATAAGAATTCAGAAATCATTTATCACGAAACTCACCTTAACTGAAAAAATTTTAAGAACGTACTTTGAAGTTGGAAGAACAGTGCAAGATACATCTATTTCATTTAAAATGTCACTGCATAATTTTGATTAAATCTACTGCGTTGCGCATCCACAAAAGATTTTAAATACAATTATATTAGTAAACATAAATAATGCATTAACGGAGTACAAAACTTAATCGTAATCAGATACAGAAACAAAACAATATTTGATGAATCATTTTGATAAGCCTACATACATTAGGTGTTGTTGTCTACCCTTAATATTAAGGAATAATGTTTATAATGTTAAGTTGACATCCGGTTCACCGCCTGTTTTCTCATTTTATAGCGGTTTTTTTTTAATGACTGTGTGGTATCGGATGCTGTGGACTTTATAATTATCATATAGTTAGTGACAGCCATTGATGTTTTATTAGTAAGCTGTTATTGCATTTTTTTCCGAAATGAATTATTTTAGAGGTTAATTGCTATATAAAGGCGTTTCGCTTGAATTTTATGGGCATACCTCGTGCTTCTCACTTTATCGTCATAAGGTACGGTCGAGCCAAATTATATAATTGGATGTCATTGTTGCCAATTCAGGTCATTTCTATATTTTATTAGATAAGAAAGACCTGATCATATTCTAAATGGTTCCACTATCATTCATTCGTCGTTTATGACATTAAAATTGGACTATCTAAATTCAAGTGAGACCCATTAAAAATGTAATAATTGTAAGTTATTATTAAAATTAGATTTTAGTTAGTCAAAATCGGTAATTCTTACGGTTGATAACAATAATCAATATGTTTTATAATATAATTTAAATACAGTTGTATCCCAGAAAATAAACCTTTCTCTTCTTATAATTTCTGAATTTATCTAATGTAACTTGAACACAAGGTATTTTATTAATCAAATCAACACCGACATGACCTTATGATACCCACGGGAACCATCAATTTACTAGAAAATGTATCGACTTATTATTAGCAGATTGAATTACACATTTCAAATATCATGCGTGCATAGTGCTTTTTTGAATCTATAGATACATTTGTTTTTGTTTCATTTGTTTGTTTTTGGTACTGGTATATTTGAAATTTCTATGATATCTTACGTTTCTTCAATGCTGTCTGAGTTAATGGGAGGAAAATAATGCTGTGTCTGATATGTAGTTTTGACTACCTTTTAAAAAAAAAATAATTTGAGAATATTTTGTTACTTGTTCAAATTACAGATCTGATTTTCTTTATTTAATCTGTATACAATCGACTCTAGGATGCTATTTATAGCTTGACTTATTATTAAGGCACCGTCTACTTGATGTTGTTCACTAGATGTTGTTGTTTTAATGTTTTGTTGTTGTTCACTTTTATCTCACATATAATTTTTTGCATTATCATCATTCTATACAAACTCTGATAAAATTATAATAATTAACATTTATCGACAATTGATTTTCTTAATCATCGACACGACCTGATACTCGGGAATATATATATTAGGCAGGGATGTCACATAACAGTCAAACATAAAAGTTTATACGCGTCTATTTATCAGTATTGCACGCGACGTCAATCGTACAATAGAACAAACTCTCTACGTTTTGTACGCACAAACAAGCTGTCTTCCTACCAATTTCATTTTTGTTTTCATATTCTATTTGTTTCAAAAAAAATATTACCCTGTCAATAACTAAACTTTGCATTTTACTTTTTGATACGGAATTCCTCAGCTTAAGTATCAGCTCCTCCCATTGTCAGTTCGCTTGCTGTTCTGGTTGATAAAGTATCTTCCTAAAGCAACTATGTCAATATTCTATATTTATGCATCAAGCTTATCATGTAAATATAAGAAAAATAATAAGTTACTAGTGTTACCGATGAAACTTTTGATATTAAAGTATCAATTGACACAATTCAGTCAGATCAACTTAATCAGTAACTCATAATGCTATAATTGACAATTTCAAGACATGAAAACGGAAACAGACGTTCAAGGTCTAGGAATAAAATGAATTGGGATGATGCTATCTCTGCATCTAAAAGTTTAATGGCTTCCTGACACCCGAGATATAACAAATTCTACCCACTTAATTGTTTCATTTATTTGTTCCAGAACACGTGAAAGCAATTTGCATAGAACAAGATGGATCACCGCACGCTGATAGAGAGTAGAAACTGTGCTTGTAGTCGATGATAAAGTTATTTTAATGGCAACTCAATCATGCGTTGTATATTTTATTTCTGATATACGTTATGTTACACTTTTATTACACCTATGAGAGCTTATTGGTATATTTGATATGCGGGTGTTTTGTTTTATTTCCGAGACATTTTAAAACAAGTGAAAAACAAATTTCCGTGGTAATGATATATATTTGAAAAAGGGGACAGTACCAAGATGACTAAGAGTTATAAAAACCAAAAGTTGAAGATGAAAAACCCAGCATGAATTGTTTTAAACATATTTTGAACTATTAATAATAAAAATGTTATGGATATAACGTTGAAAGTAATAGATATAAACAGATGAAAAGAACAATCTGGTCATGACTTGTCTACGATATTATTGACATGCAGTTATAAGGAATTATTTTCATATTTGAATAATGTTACAAATGTGAAATAATATACATACATGTCATAGAAATTGGCAAGCTAAATCATGTTTGAGATTTCTCTTGAACATAAACAGAATACAATTCTGGTTGTTATTTTGGACTGTTATTTGTTCTTCATTGACATATAGTTTAAATTTAATTGCGTCTTTTGGCATCCCTTTAATGTGATAGAACTAATTCATCAACAACTTAAAATTGCAATATGGGATGTTAGTTTTTTAATAGTCATACTCTTGTATAGTGTTTTTACAGTTTTTGAACGTTTTAGTTTAGTTTAAAGTAAATTTCAGTACGTATCAATATGGATAGGAAGTATTCAAAAATGGAGCATATCGAGTCCGTTTAATTCAAAAGATACGTAACGCTTGAGGGATGTATCTATCTAAAAATGCGATAGATCAGTTCAGTTCATTGACAATTGTTTGCTTAGCTATCACACTATTAACTAAGCTTGAGCTAACGGTATCTATGTTACATTTATGTTAACACAGTATGTTGCATGCCAACACTCGTCATATCAAACTGACAGGTAAGGAGGACCGTCTGCAGAACTGTGACAAAAATAAGTATTTATTATACAAGGATACTTATTTATATTTTCAAAAGTAAATCAAAAAGTCAAATTTTCATAAAGATCAGTTTTCAATAGGAGGAAAATTTAAAACGGAAAGTCCTTGATCAAATGGCGAAATCAAAATGCTAAAACACCTCAAACGAAAGGACAACACATGTCACATTTCTGACTTGGTACAGGCATTTTCTTATGTAAAAAATGGTATATTGTAGTTGGTTATATAGCTAGCTAGACCTCTCACTTGTATCGCACAAAATTCCATTATATTGAAAACGATGTGTTAACAAAACAAACAGACATAATAGGTGAAAATTTAAAACAGGGGCACAGCAGTCAACAGTGACGGGATTAATAAGTAAAGAGTAGTCACGTCATATGTATCAAAGAAAAAACTAAAAGGCATACGGACAAATGGTAGAAGCAAAAATGAAATATACACAATTGATCATAAAACAATAACTCAATTAAGGGATGTAAACGTTCAGAGCCCCGTCATATGTAAAAACAAGTAAATTCTTGGTGCACAGTTTAGTCTGCTCAATAATTCGTCTTACATCTATGTATTGATAGTAGGGTCGGTTGAAGACAAAGCTCATGAACAAACAGATAAGTATTGCATTCCAATTGTGAACATTCTGATGTACAGTAGTTGTCGTTTGTTTATGTAATATATACGTGTTTTTCGTTTGTCGTTTTGTTTATACAGATTAGACCGTTGGTTTTCCCGTTTGAATAGTTTTACACTAGTAATTTTGGGGCCCTTTATAGCTTGTTGTTCGGTGTGAGCCAAGGCTCCGTGTTGAAGGCCGTACTTAAACCTATAATGGTTTACTTTTTAAATTGTTATTTGGATGGAGAGTTGTCTCATTGGCACTCACACCACATCTTCTTATATCTATTCAATTTCTATGCAGCATCATTTTAGCTGTGAATGGAGTATACATTTCACATTTGATACGACATTATTGAGCTTGGAATTTCTATCAGGATTTCCTTGTTTGATAGTTAAAGGAAACCTATAAAATCAAAAGCTCCAAAATGTTACGTAAGAGTCATCATATCGATAATATTAGAAGGATGGCATCGTCAGTTAGTTTGTTGATTTATGAAATACATGTGCCATAAACCAAACACGTGTTTCAAATGTCGCAGCAACAAAACCGTCCTCTAGTTTGGATTTGTGATTTCACCAAAAGTGTTCAGGGTGCTCACTCTGTAATCTTTGAATAAGTGTTTTGTGACTGTTTATAAAAAGAAGATGTGGTATGATTGCCAATGAGACAATTATCCACAAAAGACCAAAATGACACAAACATTAACAATTATAGGTTACCGTACGGCCTTCAACAATGAGCAAAGCCCATACCGCATATTTTTTGTCTACTCTTTGGTTTTCGTATTTTACCATAGTGTTACCAGTTGCTCCTTCACTTTGATTGTCCGATAGATATCTCTAACAAATTTGTTAAAATTACATGCTGTTTAATGCCTGTTTTCTGTACTGTTTAATCGTTTTTGAACGTTCTATAGTCATTGGATACTTTTAGAAAGATGCAGCTATTATTAAACTGATGGTAATTGGGAATACCTTGTTTAACTCTTCCAGACACATAGACGTAATTAAGGTCTTAATGGTATGGTTCTCAATGTATTTTTAATGACGTTTCATTAAAAATAGACCATCCACGATAACAATACTTTAAATTAAATCCGCCATCGCAAAACCTATCATATCTTTGTGTCATCTATCAACATTTCCCAGAAGTCATTCTTAATGGAATCTAAATAGGATGAGACATTACAAATGCGTGGAGATTAACAGTTATTGCTCTCATTATTAAATGACATTTTGTTTGTAGTTATCCGTGAATGACCAGATAGGCTTACATTTGGTGGCTTTATACACTTTGTATAGACACATATCAAGGACAGATAGATATAACGCCAACTTGTTTCCTTTATTCAAACGAATATTTGTACTTTGTCAAAAACTAAAACACGCAATTTTCAATTAATAGTTGCACAAAGTAAAAACAAAGCCACGGGAAAACACACTGCCGTAAAGTTATATAAACGAGAAGAATGTCAGACAAACACCAGAGTTTACAAAAAGCTAAGAACATACTATCATAAAGAACTCTTGATTGAAACACCCAATTTACGTCTACAAATAGATATTTGGATGCAAAGAGCTTTTGAAAATTATTTAGAAATTGGTCATTATCAAGTATATGCAGATGAAATCTGTACTGAAACCAAAACAGATAGTCACTTACAAAGGGAATAAGTATAACTAGGCAATGTTCATGATGTTTGGCATCTTGCCTGTTGAATGGATGCTTACTGGACGTCCATTGACAACCATTTTGTAAATTCGAAATACAAAAGTATTACAAATGTACAAAATCATATCATTTAGGTGTTATAAAATTATAAGTCGAACAAATTCATCAACTGTTCAATACCCTTTAAAAAATGAGAAATAACCCAACGTTTTAACCAAAAAGATTACTCGCTACAAAGTTCATTTTATAATTCTGTCAATAACAAATTACCGTATACCTCGGCATATACACATTCTGCTCCAGGGACTTAGACTTCAATTTATATTTTGATCACATGCATAAATTTCCCAATATTTGTGCACATCTAAGCATCATTACTAGTTACCCGTGTGTGCATGATTGGATATTACGATTAAAGACATTCGACAGATACCAAAGAAATAATCAAACCCTTTAGTCGAAAACAAACAGGCAAAAAAATGACAAAAAAACCTACCACATCACAAACAAGAATACACAAATCAAAAAAAAGGCGAAATACCCACCACAAATCAGAGAAAATCTCTGATGTTCCGGATGGTAAGCAGATACTGATTATCATTTGCCATCCGACGTATTACCCAGGTATGAACATAACGTCTATTCTGTAGGTAACATAGAAATAACTTTTTTAAAAATACTTTGCAATTTTGAAACTCTTGTGTTTTAATTTAAGGGACACATAATGGTTCTTATCATACCTACTTCATTTGAAAAAAAAAACCTTTTTAAATAGATTCAGGTACAATTATATACAACGTGACACATTAATTTAATGGGATTCGTGATCTTTCTTGTGTATACATGTGTTAAAAGATCGATATAAGAATTTATCAATTTCATTTTAATGCATCAATATATAGATATAAACTAATTTTTTTTATAATTACTGCCTGACGTTCACAATTGTGTACTGTCTTTCAAGCGTTTTCATCCCGAGTGCCCCATGATCTTGTGTTTCATCTCTGATCTGGTCAAACCAAAGATCGATAAATCAGTGTTTGCTGCTTTGTAATAAAGAGACACTATTCGTCGATAAGTTCAAAGACTGGCCTGCTTTGAGTCTGACTATTTGGTTCTAGTAGAATGATATGTGTACCTTCTTGTGGACTGTTATTTGTTTATAAGCGCAGATGCTCTTCTTAAAAAATACGTCAGAAATAAAAATGTCAATATCATTTATAAAATTGTAACATTTAAACGTGATGATAGCTTGATATTATAATTAAATTAACTGCAGCAAATTCAATTAATCCATTTCAAACAGGTTTTTGAAATGAAGCAATTATAATATGGACTGACAAATAATTCGTTACTGTCAAATTTTCTATAAATACTCAAATTAAAAGAATATTTCTTAAATCAATTTCTTTTTTATGTTCTCATTGAAGTGTGAAAATCTGTGTAAAAATCGATATATCAAATTTCGAAGTTACAATAGTAATGAGTATGTATATAAAGAACCATTTTCATTATAAAACTGTTAAAATACCAATATCGAATTGTAGGATAAACTATAGTCCTCAGTGTTCTTTAACTTCGCATTTATTTGGCTTTTTTTTTTTTTTACATTTTTGGATTCTAACGTCACTGATGAGTCTTTTGTAGACAAAACGCGTGTCTGGCTTATATTCAACATTTAGTCATGGTATCTATGATGAGTTTATTTATATATCTGATGAATATTGTCGTAGCATACAAGAGTATACGAATTAAACATTGGAATGAGTGATTTTTTAGCCTGCAGTTTTATTAATTATATAAGCTCTTAGAATCTATCAGCCCCATCGTTTTTCTTTATATACGACGTATTGTTAGTGCTTCAAAATATTTACTAATGTCGTTTAAATATCTAATTCAATGTGTATGTACCATAATTTCTGTGAGAAAAGTACCATTTAAAAATAAATGTGAAAAATAAGATTAAAATTGTATGGAAATAAATAAGTAATAAAATAAGAGTATATTCTTAATCTAATATACTTATAAATTTGTAATAATCAATTTTTAGCATGATCTCGGTCGTTCCACTATTGAGTTTGCAACGTTATATCTTAAAGCCTTTTTGGTTTTATATAATTATGTTTTTAGAAATCTTCTTAATTATAAAAAGTGTACCATTTTAGTATGTTGGTTTGCTATTTCATATTTTTTTTACAGGTTCAAATCTATACAGAATCTAATTTCTTTAATTATGAATAATTCGGATTGAAATTAAATAATGTACTTTAGCATGTTGCTATATTTTTTATAAAGTCATAAAAAGTCAACTGTTGTGACTACGTCTTTTACTATTGGGTAAATGGTAATGTTGTGTCATGCACAGTCAAATTAATTTTACATTTATTTCCTTATCAACAAACATCAGGTGTGAATGTTTTAGGTAATTACATATAATTTGACAATAAAAAATTATCCCTTGCACTAAAATTGGTATATATAACTACTAATTGTTATTGAATGTTAAAGATACCATTCCATGTTGAACATCATATGATGTAGTAATATCAGTCAGTAAACATACAGCTTAGAGTACAACTGGCATATAGAGATGTGCATTTCATACAAATTAGATGATACATCATGCAATGTTATAACAACACGATGGAAACTTGGATAATAATTTTAATAAATTATATGGAATTCTATAAGAGAGGGAATACTTGTTTATATTATGTCAACACTTCATTATTGTCGGTTTAATGACCGTCCAACAGGCATCTATTCTAGCTAGTACGTCATAAAAACAAATACAAAATAAGATGAAATTGACTGATATTTTTTTTTTTAGAAATTGCAAACACTAAACAAAATTTCAAAGATGATAATAGTTATCAAAGGTACCAGGATTATAATTTAGTACGCCAGATGCGCGTTGCGTCTATTTAAGACTCATCAGTGACGCTCATGTCAAATTATTTATAAAGCCAAACAAAAGTACAAAGTTGAAGAGCATTGAGGGTCCAAAATTCCGAAAAGTTGTGCCAAATACGGCTAAGGTAATGTATGCCTGTGATAAGAAAATCCTTACTGGGCTGGTGATACCCTCGGAGACAAAACGTCCACCAGCAGTGGCATCGACCCAGTGGTGATTATAGTTATCAAAGGTACCATGATTATAATTAAGTACGCCCGACGCGCGTTTCGTCTTCAAAATATTTATAAAAAGATGAAATTGAATGAAAACAAAATTAGAAATTATTAACACTAAACAAAATTCTAAAGATGGTAAGCTTTACATAAACATTGCCATATGTATAGGATCAATATGTGTCAGCAACTTGTTAGAACCAAAGGCTTGTTTTCAGTGAGTTTTACTAACTCTTTGGTACCTTTGTTATTAAAAAATGTGTTTAGGAGTACTCTATGGACTTTGCCATATAAACACAAATAAAGAAACGTGCAGTTTGGACTTGCACATTTTAATTTTTTATGTGGAAAAAAATTAAGGAGTAAATAAAGATATCGCTATAGTAACACAATGTTATAGTTTATTCATTGGTCAAATTGATGCCACAATCGTTTAGAGTACTTCAGTAGTATTTGTAGAAGATGTTCTAAAAATACCAATAAAACATATAATAGTTATCAAAAGTACCAGGATTATAATTGTATACACTAGACGCGCGTTTCGTCTACATAAGTCTCAAAATTAAGTGACGCTCAGATCAAAATCGTTAAAAAGCCAAATAAATACAAAGTTGAGGAGCATTGAGGATCCAAAATTCCAAAAAAGTTGTGCCAAATACGGCTTAGGTAATCTACTCCTGGGGTAAGTAGTTTTTCGAAAAATTCAAAGTTTTGTAAACAGAAAATTTATAAAAATGACAATATAATTGATATTCATGTCAACACCGAAGTGCTGACTACTGGGCTGGTGATATATAAAACTGCAATATATTTGATTATTCTTGCGATATCCATCATACAAATGTATTTATGTCGTTTATTCTCGCCAATGATACACAGAACCATTTGCTGGATGTAAGGTATCAGTAAGTACGATAAATGTCGACGCGAAGTTGAAAAGAATCATTAAAAAGCCAAAAGAAATTATAAAATAGTTTAATCTAATTGAACGGTATTATCTGAATAATCTGATATATATCTTGCTGCCTTCTCGTTGTCGTTGTCGTTCAAATCCTTATTTTAGTAATTTGCATAATTATTTTATGCGTAGCCAATAGTTTATTGCTTTAATATAATTCTGCTCTTTTTGTAGACAAAGTAAATAGTTTGATGGTTGATATTCCGTTCCGTTCTCTTCTCATTCAGATTTTTAAGTGTAAAATGTAGTTATGCGTCAAGGTGAAATGCCTAATTTAAATTAGACCCAACCTTTTTCGAAAACAAATCCGAGGAACTTTGAACGAAATTTTCTTTAAAACTTTTCAGGCCTATCTTTTAGGGTTGCCGATGACTTTGTGTACATTCCAGATGCCCAAGATGCATTGTGGTCTCTGATTTAAATTTTCAATGTTTATCAGGGAAATGTTTACAGTATAGCTTCAATCAAAAGCAATATGAGTCAAACATTTTCCAGGATTGTATTTCATATCATAAGGAATCTTTAATGGAAGTATATTTTCGAAATTGACAAATAAAATTATGTCACGCTCAGCTTCGTACGGTTAACTTATGTTCAACATTGAGGCGAACAGGTTTACGAATAGACGTTTACGTTGAAATTAATCTTTCGTATTGACATAATCGACTTATTAATAAAACATTCATTTGATGTAATTGTTGTTGATTGTTTTTGTATTCGAGTCTTAATTAATTTGTTATCGTTTAAAGATAATTTATAATTGTTTGTGGTTTGTGTCCGATCAATTTTACTTCATCCCACTGATCGAAATTAAAAAGGGGGTGTTTGATATATTATGAAAACAACAACTTCGCCATTAGGCAATGTGCTAGTCCCGAGCAAGCAACCCGTCTTTGTTTGACCTGATTATCAGTAAATGATATGTTCGTGTGGGGAATTGACTGCTGTTTGTGTAAGGAGTTAATAAGAGTTGAATAAAAATCTTTTATAGTCTCGAAAAAATTAGTCAAATAGTCTCAATATATGTATGTTAGCAGTTTTTTTGTATCAGGTTATTGTTTTAGTTGTTCTGTTGCTGTTTTCTAGTTGATGTGTTTACTTCGGTCTTGGTTTAAGATCTAGATTAAGAGTATGGAACAGCAGTTTACTACTGTTGCTTTTATATAATACAATCACCATATTCTTAATTCATGGCAATTCAAAGCTTGATATACATTTAATTTATAAAATCTGTTTTGTCAAAAAATCATAAATCCTCAGGGATTTTATAGGTTTTTTTCTGCTGTTTAGTTTCCGTCTAGTCGAAGTTTAACCAACAAAATCTTAAGTTGAGTTTTATAATTTGATAAAATTTATAGCCTTCATTTATATTTAACAATAATTTAATAGGCCCTAAATATGATTGAAACACTTTGACAAATAAAACTACATCAAGAGTCTTTATTAGATACCAGACATAACAAAATTTAGCCCGATGCTCTTTCGAATAGTCTATTCATAATTTGGACGACCGTGACTAGTTGTAGTGTATTATATTTGTACTTTAACAAAACAATTCAATGTGGTTAGTTCGATTCAAAATAACTGCTATCGGCCTCGTCATTTAGGAGATAACTGTATTGTATTTTAAGCTCCGACGGCATCAATTGAGGATTTGATGGTCGCAAATTAAGTTTACTGGCGACGCATTAGCGGAGACAGTAAACGGGTATTTGCGATCATCAAATTCCAAATTGATGCCGTCGGAGCTTAAAAATACAATATTGTTATCTCCATTCTTATGAAACTGACAAAAACAACGTTAAAACATGTATTTAAAATCTGGCATATGCCGTCTGCGCTTGCGCGTACGTCCCATAACATCAATTGTCAATTGATGCCATGTAAGAAAGTGACGTTATCCAATCAAAATGAACGTTACAAACGTTGTTGCATTAGAATTAAGCATTGTTGATTCTAATTCGTAGCTTAAATACCTCATTTAAGTCAGGACAATCACTTACAATTCAACACTGTTTTGCCCCTCTTCTCTTTTTCTGAGCAATAACAAATAAGTGATATAATAAATTCAAAATTAGCATCATAAATTCAAAATTAGCATGAAATGCATATCCGCCTCCACTAGACGAAAACCCTCAGCAAATTGCATGAACTGCTAAGGAAAGGATATTTCGACAACATTGTCAAGAGTCGGTAGGGAATCATTAGCAGCTTAACGAACCCAGTCACATCCATGAATATTATAATAGGGGAAAGCTCAACATTACTGATCAAACGACGTGTGTGGTGTTTTTAGATCTTACACAACATAAAAGTTTACTCCCGAGTTGAAAACAAATAAACAGCAGCGAACAAACTTTTGTTGTAGACCGTACAAACTGTTGTTTTGATTAAAGCAGTAATATATTAAGTCTTTATCGCGTTACGATAAGGTAAAGTTTATGTTGTTTTAAAATAAATGAGCAGTTTTGAAATTAAAAACGGAACTTCTGTCAAAGATACTAGTTTGACGTTGTTTTATCATATTGTCTATATCTTTGTCATTAGGTGTTTAACAGTTAGTCATTTCATTGATTATCATCTCCTGATTTTTTTTAGTTGAGTGACATAATATTATCAATTTACAGTAACACCTGTTTAAACTGAACCTCTTCGGGACTTAAAATTTTGTTCTCTTTTGGCGAAGTTCTCTTTTATCAGGTTTATAAAGCATACACTTGGATATGACGGTGCATAAGAACATGTTTGGTTTATACATGTTGTCGTTTGATACAGGATTTGGTTTCTATTGAATACGTAAACAAGTCTGGTAGTACAGATGTTAAATCAGCAACCATCGGAATACTAATTTTTTGTTTAAATATCAATATGTAGAGATTTGTTAACGAAGCTAAGGCCACCGGGAAAAACATTTAATCATAGCACATGTTCAGGTAATGATTGATAGAGATACATTGATACCTGATTTGGCTAAACTCTTTTGATGATCCTCATTGTCATTATCGTTTCAGTCATATTCGTAGTAATGAACGTTATTCTAAATGAGGATTTCAAAATGACACTAATATAAATATAAAGGTTTAAATTCCCTTTGGCAAAGTTTCTGGATAGATTTAAATTTTTGTTACTGCCCTTTTATGTTATATAGCAACTATATCGGCTTTTATATATCCTTATCTTTAAGTGTTTAGCTTTTTTCCATCTGGTTAAGGTTAATACAGAAAGGTGTACCGAAAGCATTCAATTGAGTATGTGTTGTCTTCATATTTTATCAATAAAGCGTTCCTACAGTGCATTTGTACCACAATTTGTTTTTTCCTAATATAATCATAAGATTTGAATATCGGTGTTCGACTGTTTACTCTGTAGGTATCCAACGGTATAGACTGGTCTAAGGCATATGTTTACTTTCAACAGAAAGTTCATTGTTCAACAATCCTCTAATGAATTGCTACCTCATTAATATTCATATCATCATATACCCGTTGCTTTATATTTTGTCGTAGATTAATTGTTATGCCATAAATAAATAACTGTTATTTCAAACACCTATTTAATCTGTTTTTGTCTTATTTACCAATTATCACGTAATAATATTGACCTTTGAATCATCCATTATTGACATAAAGCAGTGCACACGTTTGTATACTTAATATTCTGTATTTGTATATACGATTAAATTAATGATGGTGTTATATACGTTATATTTCATATACTAGTTGTTTAAAAGAAGAAACATCAATTCAAATGATTTATTGTATTCATCAATATATAAATATGAGCACAACAAATATGTCTATATTTATCAATTTGGCACACGATGCGGTAATAGTGAATGGTAAACTATCATTTACCATCCCTTGGAAGACAATATTATACCCCATACTCAGTTATGTTGTTGAACCATGAATTCTTCATCCTGCAATTTAAAATCCCAATTATAAAAAGTTTATAACACTTTCCAGAATAATGTATATCTATATATTTAAATACATCAATTGCCTGTCACAATTTTGTAAACGAATGAATGAAATGATTATAGAAGATCAAATAATAAACAACAAGCTATGTTTAAAAAATTGTTTTCCATTTTAGACAAACTACTTTTAAATGATGATACAACAACAAAGGGATACCGGCTATAAAAGATTTGTACCGATTTTGATACACCGTTTTGATAAATATTATCATACGATTCAGCAGATGATAACGAGTGCACATGTATTTAAATTTTCTAACAGATTCTTGTCAACATTTTGAAAAATATATTTTGCTATTGCGCAGTGTTTGAATACATCAAATAGACATATTTATTCGTAGCATATGTAAGTTGAAAGTTGTTAGTGAAATATTGTTACCCCTGCACTCAACCTATCTCCATTTTCAAATACATTTTACCTCTAACATATTAATATTCTTGAACAATTGTTAAAATATTTTTTTAAAAAGTTATTCTTTGTTTTGATTTGGCTTGTTTGTTTGTCATTGTATATGTTTGAATAAAACATACCTACTTTCAGGTTTTATCCTCTCTACAGCACCGTTTTGAAGTGTTGAAGCTATGAGATATGAAGGACTCGATGTATAATGTTCTCTTCATTTTGAATATCACAGTTGCTTTAAGTATTGCATATTTATGAGAATGTCGTCACCATTGAAATATCTTTTTATACCGTTTTACATTTATTAGCTATTTACATATGCAGATATTTATGTCTTTAGGTGATATACATTAGGATTAGTGTTCCTCCTTGAACTTACTATTTACTGAAAAAAGAAAAATTATATATTATATACATGTTATTGTAAACAATCGACATAAACTGGAAATGTGAACTTGATTTCTAATCTTTGACAGTGTTTCCCCCCCAATCATGATTTGAATTCAGTCTTTGCAATTGCAACATCTATGTCATATAGATACATTACCATAGATCTGTTGATTTTTTATGTTTGATTTTCGTTTGAGGTCTATTTTGTTCACATATCTCATAACGTGAACGATCACATATATATATCGTTTTGCTTAAAAAGTTTTGGGTTTGAACAATATTTATGTAGACAGGTGTTTGGTCGCACCATAAATTAATGTATTACTTTGTAGACACATTATTTCGCTCTGTGCCAATTTTGAAATACTGTGGATTCATTATTATCGTTGGATACCAATTTTCGTGGATTTCGTGAGAACAGTTAAACCACGAAATTAAATGTTCAACGAATGACAAATTTTCTCATGGCTTGTATGCAGACTTTGGCAAAACCACGAAATCAAATATCCACGAAAATGTAGGTTTTCCTCAATCCACGAAAATTGGTACCCACGAAAATAAATGAATCCACAGTAGTCGAGTACGACACCAGCGAATAATTATTTAATCCAAGCAATACGACAGGTGATTACAGTTGGGCAGATACCATTTCCCATATTTATGAAGAAACATTGCAACAGCATCTGCATAGGTGTATGTATCTCCTAATTGCTACGATATTCCAATACTTGTATTTCCTTGATTTGGTGTTGTTCACAAGGAAACTAACAAAGCAAGAGTTTTAAATGTTGGAGTTGAAGTCATTCTTTCTTATATTTTACGAACGCCACTATGATCTAGTTGACTGCTATGCTCTATCTGTTTCACAGAAGATGATTGATATGTTAAAATTGTCGGAACTACAAACACGTCTCTTTTTCCACGAATGTGGCCCATTGGAAAAGATTTAACACTATTTGTGTCCTTTTTTTATGGCTGTTGGTCCTTTTAGTTTAAGCTATTACATTGCCAGTTCAGTTAGACGTACGTGTTTGTTTGTCCTTTTGGTTTATTTATGTATATTCATTTTACCCTAAAATGTTGATCGTTTTCAATAACAATGGTATTGTCTGTTTTCCTCGACCGTTTTTATTTAAATGGCCTTCGGTACATTATATTTTTCAAGTAAGGCATGTTATTAATATTTGACAGCAAAGTTCAAAGACCAAAATTATATTGCAGCGAACAACACCAGCATTTATTATGCAATGACTATCGCGAAACGTACTTGGCACTGGTACATGAGCTACCAAAGATGAAAATTTACTTTATGTAAATGCACGTTAATACATTTGCTAACCTACTTCGGTTTCAAAATATATTTCTATATGTTTCAAAATCTGGCAAACTTTAATACATTTACATTTTTAACTTCTCTTGTATAAGATCGATATTGTCCGATGCAGCTCGTCTCTTTAATATATTTATGGCCCACATCAAAATCTAACCATATCTGTTAGTTAAAAAATATTGTTAACAAATGAAAATTTGAGTTTGAACAAGCTACATGTACTACATATGCAAATATGTTTTGTTGTTAATTTGGTTTATGCGTTAACAGTAGTTTGGTTGTTATAATATAATTATGCATAAGGATTTTGTACACTTTTATTAAAAAGTATGTGTTTAAAGAAATGTATTTACCTTCGTATGACGTCAATTTCATGCTGTAACAATCGTCCACCTGAAATAGAAGCTTATTTGTGAGAATCAATTACATTTATTTTTATTTTGCAACTGAAAATTATCTATTCCACTTGTTAGTAGTTAGAATCCGAAAAAAGATATTTGCTCTTAAGTTGCAACTGCTTTTAACTTGATTTTAGATGATCTTTGATGTTAAGTGTTTTCTTATTTTGTTTTAACGCTCTTATATTTTCTGTATCTGACATTCCTTATTTTGCTCCTAAATATACCTGATGAGAATAATATCTTTCAATCGTCAGACTATAGTCTAAATGCCTTTATTTTAAAAGGTTGTTGCAAAAGTCTAAATATTGTAGAATATCATTATCTTGACCATATTTCTCAATTAACAGATTTTGAAATAATCCATTCTTTTACACTTGTAATAGCATCTGATAAATCATAAATGAAAGTACATTTTCTTTTACAGCGGATTACAATTAATGGCATACCTACTTTAGCTTTAGATTTGATGTTGGTTCTAATCAGTCGACCATGGCTTGGCATAGTTATTCTAAAATTATTTTCCATTAAGGATTGTCCACTATTATCATGATTAGTAAGAGATCGTAATGACTCTAGCTGCAAACAATAAAAATATAAATGAATATCATCAAGAGACGGATATTAATTGTAATGAGAAAATTAACAGAAAGTGTTTTACTATACGATATCTACTAATAACTGTCAGAGACTAAGAACTCTTTCAAGTATTAACTTCAAAGTTAGATTGCAATCATGCAATGGTTTACCTCTGAGAATACCCCATTGATTCGCAACAGACTTGTAGATTTCATTTTTATATCGTAATGAAAAATTGCTGTAAATGTAGTTTTAATTACAACCCTTTGTATTGTTCCATCTACAAAACAACTGCATGATTGAAATTTGCCAACTTCATACCAATTCCTCACGACTATCTCAAACTTTATTTTCCCAAATGCCCAATGTGATCTTACACTTTCGTAGGTGTATAGTTATTGGAATTTCCAAATTATGTTCTTTTATATGTGAAGTGTTCGAAAAAAGAAGTGCATGTGTTTTATGATATTAGTCTGACCGAACTTATAGAAACACGCTTTGAGATAATTTGAAAATGATACGTCTTTTCACTTGTGAAAATGTATATAAAATGAATGTTAGGACAGCTATTTCTTACTTGATTATGAGATAGATGTAATGTAAAATGAATTTAAGGATAGCTATTACTTACTTGATTATGAGATACATGTATTGGTTTATTTAATATAACCCAGGTAACTGTCTCCATACAGCCGGGTCTGGTAAGTGACCCTTCATATGTTACAAATGAAGGAGTAACAGGAAGGAATTCCTTTGGAAAGAAATTCAAAACGGGTGTTGTCATTCCTGGAATATAAAACAGAAACATTGTTTTAGTAGATCATTTAATGTGCCATATTTACAGCATGAATCCACTAGTTGTTATTCTGATATAAAGTATTACATACAAAAGAGGGACGAAAGATACCAAAGGGACAGTTAAACTTATAAATCTAAAATAAACTGACAACGCCATGGCTAAAAATGAAAAAGACAAAAAGACAAACAATATTACACATGACACAACATAGAAAACTAAAGAATAAACAACACGAACCCCACCATGATATATAATACAATATATGAGTTGCAAAATGAATTATACTTTATATATATATATATGTGCACCAGTCCAGATGATGGTATATAAGTACTATTGTGAACATATATAGAATGATTACTTATTTAGACAAAAGAGCTAGAATTGAATCAAGATGTAGAATATATAAATGTAAAATCAATTTTTTTTTGTACAATCAGAATGTGTTACTGAAATAATATTACTATCCAATTAAAGATATATATTACAAGAATGTATATCCCTAGAATATGTAGAAAGTCCTTTAACAGAGTTGTCGTACCGTTATATCGTGTATTTAAACACAAAGTGTATTTTAAAGACAGGCTTACAGAAATAATATTAACCATAATCAAGGTATCTGGAGAAAAGAGAGGCGAAATATACAAGAGAGACGTTCAAACTCAGAAGTCGACAGTAAAACAGAAATAGAATAAACATAAGGACTTTACACAAAAAAATCACAAAAAAATCAACATATCAAAATAAAGATTTGGCAACATGAATTCGACCAACATCTGGGAGTGATTTCCTAAGCTTTAAAAGATGGACGAAAGATACCAAAGGGACAGTCAAACTCATACATCTTAATGGGTGTACATATTCTGCACCACATGTGGCACCAAACGTGTTGCTCATGTTAGAGCAAACTTGGTAACAAAGCTGTTAATGAGTCATATCCGGTTTGTCACATTCAGGTAAAAGGACGGGATCGTTTTTTCGACACATTTAGAACTTATCCGCTATCATCTGTGAAACATACATATCAGGACGGTCAACAAACTCGTGATGGCGTCCATAACATTAACTAATTGATTATTTCAACTTCAACTCTTGGAAATCTTAGTTTTATAGCTTCGTTGCGAGCATCAACTCGGACAAATTAAGAAAATTATGATAAGAAATAAAACCATATAAATTATATCAACTGAGATATAAGTGTATTCCGTATGCAGGCCCTACCAGTGTAAACTCTAAACTTATACAAGTTGCAACATGACAGTACTGACATACATGCACACATACAAACAATTTCAATTTGAAATATAAGACGCAAAAAAAGTTTTTAATTGTTTAAATACTGATTCGATTAAAAAATGTATTTAGACAATGTATTTACCATGTGTTAGGCTTAAATAAAAGACTTTTACTGGAATTAGAAAAATGATAGTGATCAAGATGTAGATTTTCAGTAGAGTAACGTTAATTAATGATAAGAAAAATACAGCATATGTTTTAATGTGTTAACAATGGTATTACCTTTTGATCGAACTTTTATTGCAGCTTGTATTAAAATATCCAAATAATCGTTATCATGATCTGTTACCTGTAAAAGATATGATTCTGTCAGTTGAATGGCCAAAGTGCATCAATATAATTAAACGGATAAATTAGCTGAAGATGTTAATTGATTCTGATTTCTAGCCTAACTTGATTGCGCTCGTTTGATATGTTTTGATTCATAAATATATGAGTTAATCAAAATGTTGAACAAATGAGTAAATTTTTTAAACCATTTTTTTTTAAATTAAAGCATGCCTCAACACTACATACAAATTGTAAAAGTGTGTGTTAAGTACCCAAGCTTCGTTTCAACTTCGAGATTTCCAATATAAAACGGTTGAGAAACAGATATTGAAGAATCCTCCGAATTGCATCACAGTCGAGAACTCCGAGAAAATCCCAAATCAAATGGCAAAATCAAATGACAAAACACACCAAACGAATGGACATGCTGGTACACGGTTCCCATTGGTAGGGATAATTTTTTTCAGGTTTATAATGCTCTCAGAATGCTTGTTTTTGATGGCTTAAAACATATCATATAACTTGATGATTTATTTTGTGTGTATATTGGCATATAAAGTGTAATACAGGTACCGAAATAAAAATTAATAAATTCAATAAATACCTGCGCTAATATTGATAATGCTGCTATTCCATGAGGGGCATTTAATGCTTGTGAAATGTTTTTATTTATCTCAGCATTATATCCATATAGCTGTATCTGAAATGATGTTTTGAAAATAAGGTTGTGACAGATGTTTAATAAAAGAGGGACAAAACATACTAGAGGGACAGTCAAACTCATAGATCCTGCTCCTGTGGCATTACCCGTCGTAATAACACTTAAGTGTATATCGAATAACAGAAAAAGTTGAATTAAAAACAAGTCTTAAGACTAATAAATTGTAACATAAAAAAATATTTTGAAAGCTTCAACTACATCTTTAAATATTGACAGTAAAGATAAACAGTTGTATAAAAGACTTACACTGTTAAGTTCTGGATCTTTTTTAACCTAGGCATTTTTTGGTTTAAAAATTTGCAAGATTTTATACTAATGAAGTGAATTATTAGTGAATTGCTAATTTTAACATCTGGAAAGCGATAATTTCGAAAGAGACTTTAACAATACTATTACCTGTTAACAATAAAAAAAATCTAAAACAACGAGCAAATTGGAAGTAAGACGAGCAACCTAATTGGATGACATAATTTGAAAGAAATCTTTTCAAAAGTTGTCCAATGATAAATTAAGATATTATATGAATCTAAGGTTTGAAAACCATTAGGAAAAGATGACATTAGATGAATTTGACCAGTTATTTGTGTCTTTTTTTAATTGCATTTAGCGTGGCAAGTACTTGCATCTTGTCATATTCATACTTTTCATCTGCAATACATGTTTATTCCGATTCGCACATATTAAGGGACGCCTTTTATAAGAAAAATTGTTCTAGAAATATGGTGTAAAAACATCATTTGACCGAATTTAGCTTTCTGAAGTATAGTACCTTCATTTGCAATCAATAATTAGACATTATTGATTAAATTTACCTTATATACTGGGAAGGTTATAAAGACCTTCCGTTTTGTGTTGATCGTGTAATACTTTTGTACAGTCTATCTCCGATACCTATTAGCTATTCAAGTATGAAGGCGTTCAATTATTTTAAGCGACATAAAAGAGTAATGTACTTTTTACACGACACCTATACCTATTACAGTGCGTCATAACCCATTTCAGGATTATTAAATAACATCTATAAATAGTAATATGGTAGCCGATACAAAACAAACAACTTTGTTAAAGCGTTACTTTTTGTCTTAAACATGTTAAACATGTTGTTTCTGAATTATTATTTTTCAACAGCCTATTGTTTCAGCGCATCTTTGGCAGTTCGGGTAATCAGCTCTAGTTTGTTTGGTACTTTTATGAACTTCTAATCGTTTTACGAAAGGTTCAAACTCGAACATTGATGAAATTCTGCTGGAAATAATATGTATACTGATACATGGAGAGTTGTTTCATTGACACTCACACTACATCTTCCTATATATAAATACACATGTAAACACGTCCCTTTTGAGTCTTTTTGTAGACAGAACACGCGTTTGGAGTACTTTATAAGCATTTAATCTTGCTGAGTTGTTTACACAAATGAAACTGCAGAACGTTGACCTCTCGTCTCTTCCATGTGTGATGACATGATGACTTACTTTTTATAAAATGTTATTCAAAGCATAAAGCTTTTTCAACTACTTATATACAGACAACAAACACAGTACTTATCAAAGAATACGGATAGATTTACCGAGACGAAACGACCGTTTGGCGTAAACATATATTAGCCTGGTATATCTGAGGAGTTTTTACATCACTGGGTCTTATTTTAATAGTTTCATTCCTTCCACTATAAGACTTTGGAATAGTCTTCCTTTGAGTTTACAAAAATCCCCAAGTTTGGGTATATTTAGAAGTGGACTGGATAAATTTTATAAGACTGATGATATCTTTAAACCTTTTAACTATGGGATAAGGAAACTTAATATAAGTCATTGTCAACTCAGAAATAATGCTAGCAACCTAAAATCTCACCTGTTGTTGTTGTAAAACAAACATCTTCCCTTTTTTCAAGTCTTATATATTTATAATTTGTTCACCACATTCATAATATAAAGTTTGTAAATCATTAGTATCGTCATGATGCAATGTATATCTTATGTATATATATTTCATAAAACATATAAGTAAGTTCTGTTTACTTACTTCTAATGGAAATTTTTTCCCGCCAACACTGTGTTCTGATCCTATGCTGTCATGATCTCCAAAATGAATTTTGATCTCGTACAATGTATATTTATAAGATAAAGGTCCACCGGTTATATAAAATGGTTTAGTATTGGTATTATTGATTAACAAGGATAAAAAATGTCCATTGTTTCTAAAAAGGCCATCAATCTGAAATTGAAAAAAAGATAATCTGGTAATGGAAGAAGTTATAGGTTACACGACAACATATTTGTAAAATTTGCACAGGATATTAATTCATTTTAAGATAAACATCCTCATTTACAGATGCGGCCACTTTCATCTATGGAAAAAACCATCTGAAAAGTGACGATTAATGGGCATATTTGATAGATTTTTTCATCTTTAAGCTTGAATCAGAACGTTTTAATGACTTTATCAGTTAAAATCTTTCACAGAAAGTAATTAAACCAATTAAAACAGACACTTGAGTGTTTAAAAAGTGTTCTAAATCTTTCGTTAGATGAACATTAAATTTGAGGCCCAAATCTGTCCTTACCGGACCTACACCTTTGACAAAAAATTAAAATGAAGCTGTTGTAATATAAAATATAAATATACTGAAACGTGTATGATTGCCAAAGAGTCAATAATCCATCAAAGTTCACAAAGAGTGGATATTAGCCATTAAAGTCCGGAACACAAACGATAAAAAAACTAGCCCTTTATTGCTACAACTTTCGGGTAAAAACAAAGATATCTTTTCATATAATCCCTTATTAGTAATATATAAAGGTCAGGGTAAACACTTGTGGTCATGGTTATATATTTATAATGTTCACATGGACCATTCTATTGTTAGAGAGACTTCTTTTTTGGAAAACTTAAGTATAGTTTTACTTACTTGATATTGACTTATGTTGAGATGTTTCATATGTGGATCGTGTACTAATATTTTAGGATCAATGTTAATTGGTGATTGATATTTCCCTTTATTACATATACTCCAATCTGGATTATGGATTCCCCAATATCGTGGACCTGAAATACAAAATACTTAATACAAATGATAATTTAACATTTTTTTCAGCACAGTATATATTCAAATACTGAAACGAATTTATCGAAAACATGTGTTACAATAAGAAAAACATACGAATTATGTATGCCTCAAGGTAATCTTAAAAATAACTGCAAGCTACGCAATTTCGAATATTTGTGTGACCGTGGAATAACTTATTGCTAAAGGTCTGTTAGCTTTGGTGCTGTACAGTTCATGAATTGAATTAATATTGGTGTTACATAAACCAAGAGCCAATTTTAAAAGCAGATGTTTCATGAAAAATAATCATGAGTCCTCACAGCCAAAAACGTATTTAACTGAAATCTGAACAAAATCGCTTTAAAGTACTCGTAGAACTATGGATAAAATCTACGATTATTGAATGCATGGCCACGTTAAAATACTAAAACAATATTTTTTTCTAATCCCTCTTATGTGTAAAAAATAAAGGTTTTGAGTATGTTTCAGGTCAATGCAGAAATGGGTGTTGGATGTGTTGGTATCAACATCATAACTTTGAAATATTTCAAAAGTTATGATGTTGAAATCAATAATTCCATCACCCGTTTCTGCTTTGACTTGGAACATACTCAAAAGTGTTCAATCTTACTGTTTAAAATATATGTTCATAATTCCTTTTTTTATATTTTATCTGTTTACAATTCTTATTTCAAACAATAATTATGAACATATATTTTGAACCGTAGGATTGAACACTTCCAAAAATGTGAATTTATAACATATGAAAATTCAAAGGGCATAGAAATGTTGTTTGTTGTTCATCTTAGAATGAAACTTCTGATCCACGTTATTCAATTTCTTTGATAGAAGTGATGACATGAGTGTATCAGGCGTTGGCTTTACTTTTATGCTATGCTTTGTATAGTGTGACATTTTATGAATGTTTAGCATTTGTTTATAGCATAGATGTATTTGTCTTGTGTAACCTTTGTCAATAGTCGATCATTATCAAAGGAAAGATGAATCACCTGTATCAAGGGTTCATGAAGTTGTTAATGCCTTATAAAATGGTGAAGATTTGTTAATAGGAGCAATCATAGACAAATATGCAGCCCCATGGACGTAATAGAAGACAAAGGACAACCAGCCCATAAAACTTCAAATTGCTCAACAATTACCATTTTTCAGTTTTTCATGTTCAGAAAGATCTGATGCATATTGTAAGACATTGTCATTTGCTTTTGTTTCTATTGTTTTATGTGCAATAATATTCATCCTATACGTATAATCTGCCATTTCTGATAGGTCATTGCATTGTCCTGTATGGTTTTGACATTACAGCGCCAATCGTGTAAATCGTTTCGACCTAGTTTGTTTATTGCGTTTCTTTATAGGAAATCAATAATCATGCTATCCGTATTAATTGAATGCTACCATTAATAGTAAATTAATTGTTGACATTGTTATTTTATAGTCTTACCGCTACATAAATCAATTAATCATTTCTACTGAATAAACTTAACGCCAAGGGAAGTGTGTCCTTATGCAATCATATCAGCAGGGATAAGATATACCCAATTACAGTAACACAAATTATATTTGACTATGTAAATATCAGCATAGTGTAATATTTAATATTTGTCAATTAAACATATTAAACATATGATGTTATTTCGTGCACAAAGCCAACAAGGTTCAAAAACATTCATTTCACTCTAACGCAAACAGTATCACCCAACAGAATAGGTGCAAAGGAATTACGTTTGATGTTTCATGAAGTAAAACCAATTTGATGAATACGACTCAAACAAACGCATATATTTAACATTTTCAAATACCAATCTGAGTAATTATATAACATGAGGAGTAAAATGAACAAATAGTAAATCGCGAAGGTAGTGTCAAATAGGACTGTCATCTTTCTGGTACATTAACTTGTACAAACTAGTTTTGACCTTTGATATTGGGTTCAGGTCAATAAGACATATACGATATAAAAGTATTGCTTGCTGATTCAAGTAACGTTTTACTCCTCGCCTTCGTCTTTGGTTTTAGGTATGCCATGGTATTTTTCGGGGATTGTGCCACTTACGTAACGGAGAATATAGTTCATAACCATTTAACTGATTGGCTTATGGCGCTTAAAGCAATACAGCTAAAAGCAATACAGGTTGAGTTGTCACAACGTCAAAGAAGCATGTTTTGAACTCTGGATGAACAATATATTTGGTGATATATCTATATATTTATATAATTTATGTAAAATGTATACAAAATTGATAAGCTCTACTAAAAATGCAGACCAACTGAATAGTATATAATACGCACACATAGACGCAGGACATATTTTAAATAACAAATATCATTTATCCGTAAGATTGCACAAATGGAATAGCTACAGTGGTCAAAGAAAAAACGTTTCGGATCTTCAAATGATCTTTAAATAAAGTAACCACACAAGCTGGAAGGGATAACGTTAACGAGAACACCTAAAGAAAAAATATATATACAGACAATGACACATAAGTACATTGTTCAAGAACACGAAAAAAAAGGAACATGATATAAATGTATTTATAACAAAGTCAAATTTAATATAAAATAGAAGATGTGGTATGATTGCCAATGAGACAACTCTTCACAAGTGATCAAAATGACACAGCAATTAACAACTATAGGTCACCGTTGATGTTTAGATACATTGGCCAGTTATGCAAACTCTGAAAGCATGTATTTGCCACCATTTTTACATGTATAAGTTAAACTGATAATATAGGGAACAATAATTTAAAAAATATATCAACCTTAAAAAGTGCATTTATAAACCAATAAACCAACTTGATAGATAGATACACAATCATCAGACAAATTTTATGAAAAGAGATGATAAAGAAAAGAAACTGACAACAAATGAATGAAACACTTTACGAGATTAAACGGTATATTAAAGAAAGTTTGTCTGCTAGTCAGATGTTTATGTAGTACGATACAAGACTATAATAGAATAAAAACATTTGTACGATAAATTTCCAGATATGGTCTGAAACTATAATTGATGCTATAATAAGGTAAAATGCTCTCAAATCCTCTATACTTTAATGTTGGGCAAAATGGAGATTTTATATTTTGGTACTGTAATCATGGTAATTTAAATTTCATGTTTGTCCTGAGAGAACAAGGTTAACAATGTTCAAGCAACTATTGCAACAATGAACACATTGTCTGAATGTATAGCAAATTTGCATGACCGGTTGTTTTTTCACCATGACCATGAACTTGTTAAAAGACGAAGAAATCTATTGTATCAATTACCGTGCACACAACAAGTGGTCCATCAATAACCTCTTTCTGGTACCACCAACAGCACATATTTAATTATATTCAGTTTGTATGAACACTAAGTTATTGAATTTACGGACTAAAAACCCTTTTGTCTTTAGTTTTGTGTCAGGCAATAACAAATAATTACTCTGTAGAAGAATTCTATTGTATTTGAAATTAAATATTTCAACAAGATTACTCATCAAATTGGTCTGTGGCACGTCCATAGTGACATTTGTAAAATGAAACAAGATTTAATTACACATTGGAGTACTTGAAAGGTAAATTGGAGTCAGTGAAATAATTCATTCTTTAGACAATGCTATATTGATTGATTGATAGTTATATTGGTCGTTATGTTATGAGATGTTTTTTATTCGGAACACATACAATAGTATAAATGTTATACATGAATTTAAATTCATATCATTGTCACTTTCAATAACTATGAAAATTATGTTTTATATCTTTATCAACTAATTAAATCTGTTATATCGACCTTTTTGTAATCAAAATTTGCTGTTAGTTTTAAAATTAAAAGGCATATAGGATGAAGATAACATTTATGTGTGTTATCCTGAGTTTCAAATAGGACCACATAGGAACATGTATAATGCATAAACCGAGTCTATTTGTACTTTTCGAAACATTGTATTCGTTAACGTGTTTTTCACAAATAACTTCAATACCAGATTGAATGTAGATAAAGAAATAGTTACCCGAGACACCACTGTATGTCCACCACTCTGTCCAAAGTGTACCAAAGGCTGTAAAAAAGTAACTTTATAAGTTAAAATGTAAATAAAAAAGAAGACAAACAAGGATTGATGAAAACATATTTTTTATTTATACTTGATTAAATAATTCAATTTGAATATTTACTCTAATATTTCATAGACAAACGAACACAAGCATCAACCAATAGAAATCGAATGAACTCAAAACAGAATAAGACAGAGATTTTAAGAGGGTAAAGATCGCGCACTCCAGACAGGAGCGTAAACTGGGCAGTTAACTGCTCTCAATTGTATCAAAAATTGTTTGTACAACATTATTTTGCACATTAAAGGCAATCAGGTGAAATTACAAATAGTTATCAAAGGTACCAGGATTATAAAAAACTGGTATTGAAACTCTAGATTATTTACTTCTTCGCCCATATATCATCGTTAATAATCTGAATCAATGAAAACATAAGTCGAACATTACCCTATATATGTGTGTCTTGCCCTGACATAGACGAAACAGATAATCATTAATACAATGACATCTTTTAAATGTGTCCTTTTTATTAATTGGTTGTTATAGTTAACAAAGGTACCAGGATTAAAATTTTGTAAGCCAGACGCGCGTTTCGTCTACAAAAGACCCATCAGTGACGCTCATATGTGTCTGAGTAGAAAGTTGATGAACCAGGGGTATGTCAAAGAACGTCTCGTCCTTTTTCTAAAAAAGTTCATCGGAAGGTACCAAGACCTTGTTGATAAATATTCCGTATCAACTTCTCAAATAATACACGATGGTCTTGATGTATAGATTCTGCGTACTGATGTTGTGTATCATCTTAACAACATGTTTTATTGTTCTTTTATTTGTTTTTGTTCTATTATTAAGATTACTTTTACTGTTGAATGGTTTTATGTGATATCCGTTTGAAGTGGCTCGGTACTTATACATCTCGTCAATGTGTTTGTATTGGCTTTCATTTTTTGGTGATTTGTTTTGTATATGTGACTCTTTGTATTTCTTTTGTGCTTATAACGTGACTCTGTACTTTAAAAGATCACGTCAGTATGATATTTGTCTATAATATGTCATTATGATATATTTCTATTATGAATTACTTGTATACGTTGAACCACAAACGTCAAAATCAATCAATGGCGTAGTGGAATTGACAATTTTTGGATTCTCATAAATTCTATGTATAACTTTTGAACTAGTTTGAATCTCGGTCTATTTCTGTAATTTATTCTTACATACTTTTGATTTTTTAACTCTGTATGCGTACATTGCCTATGAAATTTTTTTTTTAAAATTGTTTGTATGCACATTGAACAACAAATTTATGTGACGTATATAATTTTTCTAACGTCAGACACTCAAATCAATCCATGTGTTCTTAGACAGTAGATGTTATTGTGTCCTGTTAAATTGTTCCCTTTAAAAAGTTTTGGATTCTCATATATTCTATGTATAATTTTTGGACTAGTTTGAATCTCGGTCTATTTCTGTAATTTATCTTACATACTTTTGATTTTTTAACCCTGTATGCGTACATTGCCTATGTAAATTTTAAAATTGTTTGTATGCACATTGAACGACAAATTTATGTGACGTATATAATTTTTCTGAAGTCGGACACTCAAGTAGATCCATGTGTTCGTGGATAGGTTTTTGTGTCCTGTTAAATTGTTCCTTTTAAAAGTTTTGGATTCTCATAAATTCTATGTATAACTTTTGGACTAGTTCGATTTCTGTAATTTATTCTTACATACTTTTGATTTTTTAACCCTGTCTGCGCTCATTGCCTATGTAAAATTTAAAATTGTTTATAATCCAGGTACTTTTGATAACTATTGTATGCACATTGAACGACAAATTTATGTGACGTATATAATTTTTCTGACGTCAGACACTCAAATCAATCCATGTGTTCGTAGATAGTAGATGTTGTTGTGTCCTGTTAAATTGTTATACGATGATGACTGATGTTCCCATATTTTGACTATTTTATTGATTGTGACTGTTTATTTAACGCATCATGTAAATGTAACGGAATTTGATGAGACTGTTATTAAAGTGAGAGGGTTAGCGCTATAGAACCAGGTTTAATCCACCATTTTCTACATTTGAAAATGCCTGTACCAAGTCAGGAATATGACAGTTCTTGTCCATTCGTTTTTGATGCGTTTTGTTTTTTGATTTTGCCATGTGATTATGGACTTTCCAAATTGATTTTCCTCTGAGTTCAGTATTTTTGTGATTTTACTTTTTTCATATCAAAATAGTTATAAACGAAACAAATACAAAGTTGAAGAGCATGAAGGATCCAAAATTCCAAACAGTTGTGCCAATTACGACTAAGGAAATATATGCCTGGGATAAGAAAATCCTTAGTTTTTCGATAAATTCAAAGTTTTATAAAGTTTTTTGTTAAGTGCTTCAATGCAACCATTTCCATGATTAAGGTCCTTATAAACTAAAATACTTTAAATATCCAGAAATCAAGAATATTGCAGGACATGTTGGAAAAGTAAAATTATGTATACATTTAAGTTCATTGTTTAAGCTAATTCAAAACTTGTATAAGCCACATATGACATTATATTTGTCCACTGTTTGAAGACTGCTGATTCTAAGACGATATGTCCTTCATGAAAAGTATTAAAATTTTGAATAACAGATTTAGTGTTCATATAAGATAGTTATATTGAATTACAACGACTGGTCAAATCCCTGTATACCAATATGAGGTTCTTTACAGACAACATATATATCTAATTAACTCTCAAATGACTGCCAAATGAAGTTATCTATATCTTGTTTAAGATTTACCTTAAACATCATTGGATATTATATTTACGTTACCAATATGAAATATATTTAAGAAAAGACAGAGTCTCTACTGAAAAGGATTTAGCTGAACATTGTAAATTGTTGACCCGACTATGATAATGCATTTAAGGGATAACAGAAATCTTTAAACATGTTACATATCAGTACAAAAGATCACAATAACAATGCGTTGTCTTGTGGTTACGCTTTACGCTTTTATCGACACAATCAGCTCTTCCTCTCTACATATTAGAACACACGCATTAATGTATTTATATGCAAAGATTCATTATAGTATGACAAAGATTTAATACATTTGCAAAATCATTGCACACAACACGAACGATTGACCAAAATAAACCCGACTCAACCTTGGCGAAAATGATATCTGTCCTAAGGAGAAGTATAATTCCTGCCCACAGTTGGTACCCTTCGTTTTCAAATTATTTTGATTCTCTTAAAACTGCATTTAATGACTAGATATAATCCGATTGAATCTTACCAGTATACGATATATCGTTTACAAAAATTGATTACAATCATACCACACGTCCTAATCAAAGCGTTATGTTATGAACAAACAGTTATTTGCTTTACTGCTTCACACTATGGTTAGTACTTTTCATTAGAAATCTACCCTGGAAAATCATAATTTAGAAGATACAATTTCTTACGTGTATATCTTAACGTTCTTGATAAAATAAGATTTGACACAGACAACTAGGATACTACACACCAATGAAATATACTAGAACTAGAAAATACATGAGTGTATACTTAACAATGGGGAACCAATACAACCACAATATATTTCAGATTTTCACAGAATGTTAATAACATTGATCATCAATAATACCAAAGATCATCATAGTTTAAATATGCAACGGGTGCGAGAAACAGTTGCGATACAGCGAACACCATAAATGACCTATTTCTATTCAGTTTGAAGAGTTTGAAGAACATTGTAGTTCGAAAAACACCTATCATGAAAACATTTAAATTTTAAACAAGTAAGCTTTATTTATATATGGATGTGTCGTATACAAGGTTTTCAGACTAAAAATCAACAAAGCACTCTGAATTTACTACATAACATGGGAACAGTGAATCAATGTTTTTCTTCTCTTTAATACGGGAATAGTAATAAGACACACAACAATAATCTTCTTAATTAAAATTCATATTTGAATATTAGAATCCTTATGTTTTTAAAGCGTCCGTTAACAACACAGAAAAGGAAGTAAATGTTGAAAAAAACCCGCATATTTTAATAAAATAAAAAAAAATCACATTACTACACGTTGAGTAAGTGCTTCTATCCAACAAATGTACTTCAGATTTTGATTTTGTTTTGGATATATACTTTGTAAATGCAAGAAAGGACCACGCATTAGCATGACACAAAACACTATATTATACGATTATAGCGATTATATAGCTATATATAGAGTCCTTCATAAGTTATTTATGTACCTTACTATATTCTTGTTCTTTAATTGAGTTATCATTTCCTTATTATCTAAACTCTCCCTGCAATGTCGATACAATGTAACGTGTTCTAACTAAATATCCGTAACAGTTCTTAATGACTTGGTGTTGTTTTCAAAGACTTGACGTTCTTTAATATTACAGCAATAATTGTCTGTTTCGTGATAAATGGGGAACTCACTTGCTGTTCATTGAAACGAACTTCCGATTAGAGAATATAGCAATTAAAACGATTTCAATAAATCAGCCTAGTGTTTTTATTTTTGTATTTCTTATTAGAAATCGAATTGGGTTTGCAGTTATCACGGAAAGTTACTGATTTCGAAACCATGTTCGTGTCAAACTTCAAATCTATCATATATTTTTCATATTTAAACGTAAACTCGTGATGGTATCGAGCAAACATTTGGATTTTAGTTTTCAAACAAAATACAAAATTATCAATCATGATGAAAGTAGTCAAGTGAGCGTTAAACAAATGTAAATACTAAAAAAAAGCATAATCAGCAATCTTCGTAAGTGGTATGAATTTTAAATCAATTTATAGAGATGCCTTTGAAACTCTTTAATGACTTATGCATGGATATCGATACCAGTTTGTACTATGGTGTCTTTGTTTGTTTTATCACATTCCACATTTTTATGAAGGTGTAAGTACATAATTTTATGTTGTATTCATTGAATAATGTCGGTTTATAGATTTCGAGTGTTTTTTATAAATTGGTATATGACAATGAGTAATAATTAAGTTCTTTTGGTGATACATGTATACAGCTGTATAACCACAAGTAATGATTAGAATCATAATAGTAGAAAACAAGTGGATTTTTTTTTACATTTGTGACATTTAGACGTATGATGCTATAATAAATTTTGAAGATAAATAAATATGGACCCATGATAAACTGGTTTACCCCTCAGCATGTTCTGAAGTTATTATTATTTTTTTTGCCTTCAAATAAGATATCTCATTTTGTAAATGACTTTGGAGGTTATGTAAATAGCTATACATGTTCTTACTTTCCATCGCACCCAGTTTTACTTCGTTTTAGTTCACGCAATTTGATTGTGTTTGCAATGGTATGTTAAACTTCTACTATAATGGAACAACTATCGGAAATGTTTTTATGAATTTCATATGGACGGTGAACTTTCGAACTTGTTTGACCATATCAAGTAATCAAAATATTTTTTGAATAATACATGCCTTTTTCCGTCTAAGCCTTGTTATAATCCCGAGATCTTTACACTAAAGGGCATATAGTCGATCGACCTATAGTGACAGGGCAGAGTATTTAAAGGCATGAACTAATCTATTCATCATTTGTTTGTTTGCATTAATAATGATGTATCATTTGTAAAAACAAATATCGAACACTAGAATAAAAACTAGAAAGTGCAGTTCAAGTAATATAACAGAATAGTCGAAGGGTTTCTTTGTTTAAACGTAAATTGTTGCATCAATTCTATAATAAATGAACCATTCATTATAAGATAAGGTTTCTTCACAAAACGCAATTAACTCAAATCGTTCACTGACCACAGTCCTAACATTTTAAAAAAATCTGTTTGGGGTCTATTGTT